>NC_066623.1:99366630-99669733 GCF_025201925.1 Gopherus flavomarginatus | reverse complement strand
GTCTTAGGCCTGGTCTACATTATGGGGGGAATCGATCTAAGTTACGCAACTTTAGCTACATGAATAACATAGCTGAAGTAGATCTACTTACCACAGTCTTCACTGTGGTAGGTTGACTGCTGACACTCCCGTCGACTCCGCCTACACTTCTCGCTCTGGTGGAGTATTGGAGTTGACGTGAGAGTGTTCGGCGGTCGATTTATCGCGTCTTCACTAGATGCGATAAATCAACTCCCGCTGGATAGATCGCTCCGGAGGTAAGTGTAGACATGCCCTCACTGTATATCAACAACTAAATAGTGACTTCTCTGTAAAGGCTAACAGTGTCCCCCCCCCCCCCCACACACACACACACAGGGCTACCTGCCTCCTCGTGACTATATAGCAACATTTCTGCAATAAGCCATTTGGACTGATTCCTAGAGTTTTGAAAAGTTTATGGATTCTGCCAATTTTACAAAATGAGATTTTTCTTCTCCAAAATAAATCCCCTATTTACCAGAGGAGTGTCACAATTATTTCTTATTTCCATTTTTGCCCCTTTACCATTTTTTGGGGCTGACAGATACAAAAGCAGGGTGGTCACTACAGGGACAAGTCCTGAACTTGCTGAGCTGATGGCAAAGCTCTTGTTGACATCCAAGGGACTAGGATTTGGCAGTCTTCCCTCCCCAAAGCCACCCAGCAGTATTACATTCAAGGTTGATAAAATAAAAAGCAACGTATTTAGTGTATTTTAAATGGTCAAAGTTATTTTTTCCTCCTTGTGCTGGTATTTTTATTTTTTTTACTTTTGCACAGCTGGCCTTGTAGCATATGTCCAAGGATACCTCAGTCATGTGTTATATGACCTGTCATTCCACTGGCTAAGGAAATAGCTTCTGGTGCACAGTCTAGCATATACACATGAACATATTAAAGGAGACCAAGACTTTCATGGAATGTAGTTTTTCCCTTTTATAAGGAGATCATCAGCATGCACCGTGTCTTTCTTCTATGGCTATTTTTGAACCTGATTCTGCTCTTATAGTGGTATAAATTGGAAGAACCTCCATTGAAGCCAATGGAATTACAGTGGTTTAAAATTGGTGTCAGATCAGAATGAGGCTCATGGACTCTAGTTGGTCTTGCACAATATTACACTGGTTAATGGCCTAATTCATTCAGAAATATGTGCAACATTCACTTCACATTGCAGTCTACAGATTGTTTTTTCAGAAGATGTGCACACTTTTCTGATTCATTAACTGCATTCAGTCCAACACAGAACTGCTTGCACTTCTCCATCATGCACCCAGAATGTGGACAAATTCAGTCCATCAAACAATCGCAAAACATACACAGTAGCAGTCTAGGTTAAAGATATCAGCTGCCATGTTTAACTGAGAGTTTAAAAGTTATACAGTATTTGCTGAAATCTGTATCAAGCTGTTCAAGAACAATGACGTGTCATAGCAACTATGCTGTCACATGGTGCGCTCAATGGGGAAAAAACATTAACACAAACTGTCCACTTGAAACTTGTCAGACCAAATTCACCCCCAGTGATTTTCCAAAGGCTTCCCTGCAGTCCTAGCAAACATGGATTTGGCCATAACGTTTTGAAATAAAATGTTACTTGAAAAATGCTTGGTGGGCTTGTTCCAGGAGCATGACCTGAACTAGTCACTTAGTGGTAAAGATTGAGTGAATGAGCTTTATTAATATATCGTTCTTCTTGTAGAATCCCGGAGTATTTTGTAAATTAAACAATATGCAGGGCTCAAACTACCCATCAGTCAGATGCAGCCATTTCTGGGAAAGCAGAGTCAGTTATATTTCTGTCCTCAAATGTACATACTAGCATTAGACTCTATGGGCCATATTTTAAGCACCCGCTCATGGACCAAATTTTAAAAGTGCTTGACTTCCATATGAGCACTCAGCAGTTCCCAGTATGATGCTGGGTATTTTTTAAATCTGGCTGTGTATGTTTGCTGACCTTATTGAAGGAAGGATCACAGAGCAAAATGGAATAATTTTGCAACATACGGGCTCTGTTATTTATTTTGATTACAGTGGGGCCTAGAAGCCCTAACTGAGATCAGGGTTCCATTGTGCTAGGCACTGTGTAGTAAAAGAAAATCCGTGCTCTGAAAAGTTTACAAGCCCAAGGTCCCCCACCCCCCAATTCCTTTTGTGGAGGTGAATCAAGTCCCATGTAGTCAGAGTATCTATATTACACCACCTGATCTCTACTGCAAGCACTTCCACATTCTTCTAATACAGCATGTATTCCCTATTTCTGGAGGCATCACAACAGAATGGATCAAACAGCAGTCTGCTCTGGTGTTGTAACACTGTTTGCACATTTTATTTCCATTGTCCAGATACCAATATAACTACCAATTGGCCTGGCAGAGAGGTGGGGTATTGCTGACAGACCCCAGTTGTCAGGGGGCAGCATTGGACCTGAGATCTTTGGAGCTAAATGCATCAGCCTCTGTCTACTGCATGAGCTAAAAAGCTACCTGTCTGTTAGCCAAGGATATAGCAGACACATCAGACTCTAGCTAAAAACAACGAGAAGTCCGGTGGCACCTTAAAGACTAACAAATTTATTTGGGCATAAGCTTTCGTGGGTAAAAAACCCACTTCTTCAGATGCATGGAGAGAAAAATTACAGATGCTAGACATAAATATTTATGCTGGCATCTGTAATTTTTCTCTCTGTGCATCTGAAGAAGTGGGCTTTTTACCCACAAAAGCTTATGCCCAATAAATCTGTTAGTCGTTAGGTGCCACCGGACTCCTCGTTGTTTTTGTGGATGCAGACTAACACGACTACCCCTCTGAATCTCTAGATGGTCTAAGTGCCTCTAGAGGGGGACCGAACACCACACCAAGCAGGCATGGGTTACAGTGGCACTGCATGATATCCCTATAGTACAAGGGACTGAATCAGATTTCACTTACACTGGTTTACACTTTGTGACTCAAGTGACTTCAGTGGAGTACTGCAGATTTCACCAGTGTAGGTGAGATTGGAAACAGACCTGTATAAAGTTTGTCTTAGTGCCTTAGCAGGTCATAGACTGAAAGTCTTGTTTTTAAGAAGGCAATTTACCACTGGGCTCACCAGCTCCTGGCAGGGCTGCGACTTGAGACCTATTACCAGTGAGAAAATGTAATAAATCTTGTGATGAGAGAAATTGCACTGTACTCACTTTACTACAACCTCCCCCGCCCCTCAAAAAACAACAACAACAACAACCCCCTGGGCATAATAATTGCATAATGACACAGAAGTGGGTCCATGAGTTCCAAGCCACAATGTCCCACGGGGCAGAAGCCAGGAGCCCCAGCGCCCCCACGGAGCAGAAGCCCTGAACTCTGGCACCATGTGGGGATAAATATGGGAGCCCGGAGCCCCAGCCCCCTGTGGGGCTAAAGTTGTGAGCTCCAGTGCCCCACTGGGCATCTGGAGCCCCAAAGCTGGGCATCTAAAGTCCAGAGCCCACAGAGAGGTAGAGCCTAGGTAAAGTTACACTCTGAGTACCTATGAGGATGCTTAACGGTGGGAACCCTATATTACATCCTGAGTACCCATGAGAGAGGGTTAGGAGTGGAATCTTAAATTGTGCGGGTAACATGAGTCCCAGTGCCCTGCGGGGCTGAAGCCTGGAGCCCTGGTGCCCCATGGGGCAGAAAGGTCAAGCCCCCCCCCACACACACACCCTGGAGGGCTAAAGTTGGGAGTCCTGAGCCCCAGCACCCCACTGAGGCAGAAGCTCCAAGCCCCACCACCCTGCAGGACTAAAACTGGGAACCCTGTGCCCCTATGCCTTGTATAATTACCTGACACTTTCAGGTAATTAAGCAAAACTTCTAGGTTTTGTCATTTTGAAAATAGCAATAGCAACATTTTCATGAATTTGTTTGCAACCCAAACACTGCAGCACTCTGCCAGCGCATGAGAACCTGAAAGTGAAATTGACTAGAAACAAAAAATGAAACTGTCTAGTCTATTTTCCTTTTCCAAGCTGAATGAAATTTTAAAAAGGAAACAGGAAAAAAACATCAAAAACAAATTAAATTTTAAACATTTTTTTACTGGGTACACTGGCCAGGGGAGATATTTTCCTTTTAAATTTTAACCTGAGATGGCACTTTTATAATCTATGTAGTTTTCTTTACTCTTTGCAAATGTGAATAATGTTGATTTGTTTAGTGCTTATACTGTTCTACCCCAGGGGTTCTCACTGTTTTTCTTTCTGAGGGCCCCTGCAACATGCTATAAAAATTCCAGGGCTAGCAAGGGGGCAAGGCATAGAGACAGGGCTCCTGGATCCAGGTGCAGGGAGGGGCCAGTCACTGAGCTTCAATCGCAGGACGGGGGAAGCTCGGGGCTTCTGCTCCATGGGGCTAGAGCTTCTTTAGCCCCATTAGGCTGCGGGACTCGGGGCTTCTGCAGCACCAGGTGCCAGAGTTTGGGGTTTGTGCCCCAGGGGACACCAATGCTCAGGGCTCTCAGCTCAGAGGGTGAGCTCCAGGTTTTAGCCCTGCGGGACTCTGGGCTCCTGGCATTTTCAGCTCAGGGCTTCTGCTCCTCGGGCCACTGCAGCTTGGGGCTCCCGGCTTGTACCCTGTGAGTGCTGGGGCTCAGGGCCTGTGGGCCTGTTGTGCCCCTCCCCACCCCCCCGTTGAGAACTGCTGTTCTATGGTATTATATAGTGCTTGATTCGCTGTGTAAAGGCGGGGCGGGGGGGACTCCACTGAACCTAATGGGATAAAACCAGGGTGAGTGGAAAATCAAGCCCATTCTCTGCCCCAAGAACTTGCAATTGACAAACACGGCGGGGGGAGGGGGGAGAGCATTTAGCGGGGTTTTTCCTTCTCTTCTCTCCCCCTGCTATTGATAGGCTCGTTTCTGTGGCCTTCCCAACCCGAATGACTCCCACATGGACGAAGATAAGCAAAGTATTTGTGAGAGTTCACGATCCTGGCCGGTCCCGCTCAGATGAGGATTCACCCCTCCCCCGCCCCCCACACCCCGCTAGCTTGGCGTCCTTGGAGTACAAGCAGCAACAGTCCTGGGGCGAGGAGTAACCCGCTGTCACAAAGGGAGAATCTCCCCGGGAAACAAACCGCCCCGGCCCAGCCAACTCCAGCCAGTTCCCTTCCCAGGGCGGCGCTGGGGTGGGGGTGGGGGCAGATATCTACCACCCCCCGCCGCTGTAACAATAGATGGCAGAACTGCCTGCAGCAAACAGCTGGCGTCTAACTGCCTAGCCGAGCATGGAGCGGCTCGGCCCGGCTCGGCTCGGCTCAGCAGCTGTTATTAACCGAACCGTGCCCGATCTCTCCCCCAGACTGCAGCGCTGGGGCTGCGCAGTCCCGTGAAGGGCGATCCGGTCCCCTGGGCAGAGATGCTGATGGAGCCTTTGGCTCTTTGTCCCCCCCGCGCCCGGCACCATCCGAGCCCCGGACTCTAGGAGAGATGGTGCCGGAGACAAAGGCGGCGCCACAGCTGGCGGCCGGGGCTCAGCTGAGGGGCAGCGCCGCGCTGACAAAGGAGCGAAGTTTCTTTACCTTGGGAGGTGCCTTTAGCTCCTGCCTGGCTCGTCCGAATCCATCGGCTGCTGTCGGGCCGCCTCTGGGCTGGCAGCACCTTCCCCCCCGCCCCGCACTGGGCTGCGTGTGCTGCGGCTCCCCGCCTCCAGCTGCCCGGGGCTGAGTGAGGGGGGATGCCCCCGGAGGCAGCCCTGGACTCAGATGCAAGGCTCGGTGCCTTCCCCAAGACTTTCTGCGCCTCCCTTGCTGTCTGGAGAGCTGGCCGATCCGACCACGCAGTGCCCGCAATCCGCGGGCTGGTACCGAGCTCTCCAGCTGCTTCGCCTCTCGGGATTTCAGCGCAGCTTCGGCATTTCATGCGACCCTCTGGCTTAGCTCAGCGCGTGTCGGTGTCAGTGAAAGAAAATAGAACAGAAAGAGCTTCGAGTAGTGGATTCGCTGTGTAATGGGACTAGACGCCTAACACCTCGTAGTGACCTGGCGCTTTGCCGTCTCCGAGCCTTTTGCTGCTCATCCAGCAATCCTGTAACTCCCTTTATGGTTTATCAATGTATTAATAACAAGGAGACAGAAATCTGCGCTCTGATTTCTACCAAATACTTGGGGGGGGGGGAGGAAACTCCAGCACTTTCTAAGGTCTTTAAGGTCTGCACGAGGGTCCTAATGCAGCACACGCCATTTGATTAGATTCAGGGAGCCAAATTCTGCTGTTTAAAGTAATTCTGTTGAGGTCACTGGAATGACTGTGTATTTGAATCTTTGTACCGGAGCTATGGCACTGACTTCAGCAGTGACCGAAGCAGTGGTGTATATTAATTTACACGTGGGGTGTAAGAGGGTTAAAGTACGAATAATACTTCAGTCTTATGCAGTGCTGTGCTGGCTTCATCTGTCCAGCTCAAAGTGGGTTACAAAAGAAATTGAGCATCATTCGCTATCCACATTTTTAGACAGGGAAGCTGAGGCCTTACCTACGTTCACACAGAAGCTCAGGGTATGTCTACACTACGGGATTATTCCAGTTTTACATAAACTGGTTTTGTAAAACAGATTGTATAATGTCGAATGCACGCGGCCACATTAAGCACATTAATTCGGCGGTGTGCGTCCATATACCGAGGCTAGCATCTATTTCTGGAGCGTTGCACTGTTGGTAGCTATCCCATACCTATCCCATAGTTCCCACAGTCTCCCCCGCCCACTGGAATTCTGGGTTGAGATCCCAATGCATGATGGTGCAAAAACAGTGTCGCGGGTGATTCTGAGTAAATGTCGTCAGTCATTCCTTCCTCCGTGAAAGCAATGGCAGACAATCATTCACGCCCTTTTTCCCTGGATTTCCCTGGCAGATGCCATAGCATGGCAACCATGGAGCCTGTTTTGCCTTTTGTCATTATCATCGTATGTGTACTGGATGCCGCTGACAGAGGTGGTACTGCAGTGCTACACAGCAGCATTCATTTGCCATTGCAAGATAGCAGAGATGGTTACCAGTCGTTTTGTACCCATCTGCTGTGCCATTGTAAATTGGCGATGAGATGACGGTTATCAGTCGTTCTGTACCATCTGCTGCTGTCATGGGTGCTCCTGGCTGGCCTTAGCTGGGGTCAGCCAGGGGCGCAAAGACAAAAATGGGAATGGCTCCCCGAGTCAATCCCTCCTTTATGGTTTATCTAAAAATAGAGTCAGTCCTGCCTAGAATATGGGGCAAGTGTACTACAGAACCAGTGTACCAGAGAACCAGAGAGCACAGCCTCTCCATGTCAGATCCCGCAGAAATGATGAGCTGCATGCCATTCTAGGGGGTGCCCCTGCAACAACCCCACCCGTTGATTCCCTTCTCCCCCAACCTTTCTGGGCTACCGTGGCAGTGTCCCCCATTTGTGTGTTGAAGTAATAAAGAGTGCAGGAATAAGAAACACTGACTTTTTAGTGAGATAAAATGAGGAGGAGGCAACCTCCAGCTGCTATGATAGTCCAGGCAGGACATTAAACGGTGTGGGGGAGAGGAGCCTAGCATCCCGCTGCTATGATAGTCCAGGCAGTACAGAATCTTTTCTTTAGACATGAAAGGGGGGGACGCTGATGGAACTCATCCCCCAGTTGCTATGATGAGGACGGTTACCAGCCATTCTGTACCATCTACCGGGAATGACCGGGAGTCATTCCTATTTTCACCCAGGCGTCCCCAGCCGACCTCACCTGAGGCCAGCCAGGAGCACTCATGGGCTGATGATGACAACAGATAGCAGTCATATTGTACCATCTGCCACCTGGGAGGAGAGGGGAGAGGATGCTGCTATTCATTGCTGCAGCACCGCGTCTACCAGCAGCATGCAGTAGACATAGGGTGACATATAAAAAAGTCAAGAAACGATTTTTTCCCTTTTCTTTCACGGGGGGGGAGGGAAGGTAAATTGACGAGATATACCCTGAAACACCTCGGACATTGTGTTTGACCCTACAGGCATTGGGAGCTCAGCCAAGAATGCAAATGCTTTTCAGAGACTGCGGGGACTGTGGGATAGCTGGAGTCCTCAGTACCCCCTCCCTCCCTCCATGAGTGTCCATTTGATTCTTTGGCTTTCCGTTATGCTTGTCACACAGCACTGTGCTGTGGACTCTGTATCGTAGCCTGGAGATTTTTTCAAATGCTTTGTCATTTCGTCTTCTGTAACAGAGCTGTGATAGAACAGATTTGTCTCTCCATACAGCGATCAGATCCAGTATCTCCCGTACGGCCCATGCTGGAGCTCTTTTTGGATTTGGGACTGCATCGCCACCGTGCTGATCAGAGCTCCACGCTGGGCAAACAGGAAATGAAATTCAAAAGTTTGCGGGGCTTTTCCTTTTACCTGGCCAGTGCATCTGAGTTCAGATTGCTGTCCAGAGCATTCACAACGATGCACTGTGGGATACCGCCTGGAGGCCAATACCGTCGATTTGCGGCCACGCTAACCCTAATCCGATATGGTAATACCGATTTCAGTGCTACTCCTCTCATCGGGGAGGAGTACAGAAACTGGTTTAAAGAGCCCTTTATATCGATATAAAAGGCCTCGTTGTGTGGATGGGTGCAGCGTTAAATCGATTTAACGCTGCTAAAATCGGTTTAAACGCGTAGTGTAGACCAGGCCTCTGTAGCAGAGGCAGGAACAGACCCTGGCTTTCCTAATTTCCAGACCAGTGTCTTAGCCACTTTATCAATAAAATTACACCAGCGATGAATATGGTCCCTGCTGTTAAATGATCTGGAGTAGGAAAAGATGGGTTAATAGTAACCAGCATTGTATAACTGCCCTTTTTTCCCAAGGGTATGTCTACGCTGAAATAAAACATTGGCGGGTGGCCCCTGTCAGCTGACCCAAGCTCACAGACCCCACAACAGGGGAGGGTCTCAGAGACTGGGCTCCAGCCCAAGCCTGAATTTCTACACTGAAGTTGTATAGCCCCTTCTCCCGAGCCCTGCAAGCCTGATTCAGCGGACATGGTCGAGCCATGGGTATTTTATTCATCCTCCAGGTGACCCTTTAAAGTCCTGTACTGCAGTGCTGCACTACAACATGTAGTATATATTTCCAGCTATTGGTTGGTTTGGGTTTTAATTAGAATTAATAGGCTATACTGATGACAAATATAATCAACTAGCTAATGCGGGGTCTCCAACTCAAATGACAACAAGGGCCTCATGAAGGCTAGTTCATTGGCCCGGGGCCCACATCACTGACACACACACCCCTGCTAACCCCGACCCTGTCCCCACTCCACCCCTTCCATGAGGCCCCACCTCTTCCCACCCCTTCCCTGGCCCCATTCCAACCCCTTTCCTGAAATCCTCACCCCAACTCTGCCCCCTCCCTGCCCCCAGAGGGTACATGAGGGTCCGGTGAGGGCTCAGGGCAGGGAGCTGAGGTGCAGCAGGGGGTTGGGGTGCAGGCAGGGGGCTCAGGGTGCAGAAGGGGCATGGGGTGCAGCAGGGGGCTCAAGGCAGGGAGTTGGGATACAGGAGGGGTGTGAGATATGGCAGGGGGCTCACAGCAGGGGGTTGGGGTGCAGCAGGGGATTGAGGTTCAAGCAAGGGGCTCAGATCAGGGAATTGGGGTGCAGCAGGGGGTTGGGGTGCAGGCAGGGGGCTCAGGGCAGGGGATTGGGGTTCAGAAGGGGTGTGGGATGCAGAAGGGGGCTCAGGGCAGGGGGTTGAGGTGCAGGCAGGGGTCTCAGGGCAGGAAGTTGGGGTGCATTGGGGGTTGGGGTTCAGGCAAGGTGCTCAGGGAAGGGAGTTGGGGTGCAGCAGGGGGTTAGGTGCAGGCAGGGGGTTCAGGGCAGGAGACTGGGGTGAAGAAGGGGTGTGGGATACAGCAGGGAGCTCAGGGCAGGGAGTTGGGGGAGCAGGGTGCAGGAGGGCTGCAGGATCCGGGGTAGCAGCGGCACACACCGGGGCCAGGGCAGGCTGCCAGCCAGCTTTGCAAAAAGATTGAACTTTAGGGTGGAAAGCCTACTTTATTAGCTAGAAAAGGTAACAATAAGGTTAGTTTACATTTTATTATTTTGTTTTATATTGTAACCATTTGTTTCCATCATTCTCTCTTGTTTCTAGTGGAGCATCTCTTGTTTCTTAAATAAACATCCTTTAGTTTTATTAGAAGTGCTCCCAAGCGCTGTGTGTTATACAGGAGCAGTGGTTTACAGTAAAACGGGTAAACTGGCTATGTTGTTCCTTTGGGAGACAAGGATCTGGGATTTCTGTGAGTAGGCGGGGTCAGGGGCTGGATATCACAAGGGAACTTTTCAAGGGGACTCAGGGATGGGGTGCATCAATTGCAACGCAAAGACAGTGCTGCCATAGCCCAGAGGACAGCGCTTGAGTGGCTGGTAGACTGGTGGTGCTAGGGAGCTAACACCCAGCTACCACAAGCAAGACTCCCTCACTCTGGAGGCAAGGGTAACAAGGTAGCTCCTATCACCCAGGTGTAGCATGAATTTTCATACTTGAAGGAAATACCAAATCAGATCACTGTGGTTAGTATATTGCACACTGGAAAGGCCACATTACAGTCTTGATCCTTCAAGTCCTTCTGTCATGCACAGGAGGAAGCCCAAGGAGGTTGTTGCCTTCCAGTACGAATGTGTGAGCATCAGTGAGGTTAAGCACTTGGCTTAGTTCTCCTCACTGAATGTAAGTTAGCCTCATGCCCCTTTTGTGTCCACTCTCGTATTCTCACAGGGTAAAGAAGGGGAGGAATGTGGGTGCAGAATGGAGCTGTCTTAAAAGACATGACCCTAAGTGCTATTCTCAGCATCCCGATGAGGCAGCGAGATGTTACTTCTGCTCCTAGGCATTTGGTGGCCGCACGGCAGCGGACTCATTAATGCCAGATCAGGTTCCCCATCCGGTTCTGCTCATCAGTCTTCCCCCCTCGCCCTGATTCATGCAGTACTCTGCCCCTGCACTGTGCAAGCTCATGTCCTAGGTGGGAAAAAATGATCCCTCCTCATTTGTTCCTGTGCAATAAATTCTTTATGGACAAAGCCCAAAGGAGCTGTTTCTGGTAGCTTAGCTATTTTTATAAGATGTTACACACGTGTTTGCTTCTGTGCTCAGCAGCTGCAGCCCCGGCATCACTTCAGTCATGTGTTGTCTCCTGGACATACATTGCAATGTGAATTGTTATTAAGAAATAAGACTGCTAACTCTGATAACAAGACAATAATGTGGCTGAATGAACAACCAATTAGCCTAAAATCTCAGTAGCTTATTCAGAGAAGGGAAAGCTATCAACAGCAGACATATTGGCTTCCAGGCTCTTTTCTCACCATTATTTGAGTAAAACAGAAACAGTATAAGAGGTTTTGAACTTCATGAAAAATAATAAAATTGGTCAAATCAGGGAATAAATTTGATAGGAAACTATGGAAAAGGTAAAGTTAATCAAGGCAGATGGAAGAAGCAATAGGATAGTGCTGTTTTTAAAGTTGAAATATATTGCCCTGGACTGTTGGAATGTAATAGACCTCTAGATGACTGTAACCCGTTACAGGGAACTTGTGTGTTTTCATGCTTGTGTCCTGTCATTGTCCACAGATCTGGGAAACGGAGAAATTGGAATTCGTCAGTGAAGGTTTTTCTCTCTCATCATTCAGAGCTGGAAAAAGGTGAGCAGGTTGAGCTCTTGAAATAGAAAGTGGGCCACATTCTCGGCATACCTACACACTTCCCCATTTACATCCATTCAGGCTTTGATTCATTGAAATCGATGAGAATCTTGTCTTTCTACTGACTTCAGTAGGCTTTCATTCAGATACATAAAGAAGTAAAAAAATTAGTTAACAGAATTGTATCTCGCTTCTGCTATGTCAGAGCAGAGCTGCCTGGGGCGGGGGGGCAGGGGAGGGCAAGTGGGGCAATTTGTCCTGGGCCCCACAGGGGCCCCCAAGAGAATATAGTATTCTATAGTATTGCAAGTTTTTTTTATGGGAGGGGCCCCCAAAATTGCCTTGCCCCAGGCCCCCTGAATCCTCTGGGCAGCCCTGTGTTAGAGGCTAGTATAGCAATGTAATACAGCCAACCTTTGGCCTTTTGACTAAGAGACCAGTCTCTCTGGAATCAGTGAAACCCCCTCTGCTAATTCCGCAGAGTTGTACCTACCTGCTTATGCAAAAAGTTAATTTGGCGGTCTGTCTGGTAGGGGAGAAACAACCCTGTTGCTCAGAGCCACCAGTCACAGAAATAGAAAGGAAAAAGAAAAATGAGGATGGTTTAGAAATGTGGCTAACACAAGAAATAAAAAAAAGAGAGAGTGTGACCTGTCCCGTATATTAAAACCTGTCAACATTTAAAACAAGGCTCCTGTTGTCAAGGGGCTAAGTTTTCATAAAGGCAATCCTCACAGCACCAGTAAGCGGCTCTCCTTTCTATCTGATGTGTAAATAGAATTCTTCAGAGCACTATATTTGGCTGACCATCATGATATTCAGCAAATATACAATGAGGGAAGCTGGGTTAAAAGTCCCAAAGTGGGTGAAGGTGTCATTAAAAGAGAGAAACTGCCTTGAACAACAGAGTTAAATGGATCAGACTCGGACATACATTTGGTTTTTCAAAAGGAGAAGTACAATTGAAGCTAGGCGCAATTGCTTTAGTTTGCACACCATGGCAAATGGCTCGAGCTGCAGGAGACCTGTAACAGCATTGCAAGAGAAGTAATCTGTCTGTAGGGAATAACTGTTCTCAATGAATTTCAAATGTATTTGGTCTCAACAGGCTCTTCTTCAATCAAAGTGATTTGAGTGCATCTGTTCTGATGCCTTTCTTCCCTCCCCCTCACACCTTAAACTAATATTTAATGTAGACAGTGTGAGGAAAATCCAATTCACATTTTAAGCTTTCAGCTCCCTCACATCTTTTATGCGGAGAGACCTACATGATCTTGATGTATTCACTGTAATGAGATTACCTTTCAAGACTCCAAGGACATAAAGAAATTAGTTGTGTTTAGTGACCTTATGCAGCAATAGCTTCATCTTTTGGGCACTGACATTTATTCTTCTTATTCTGACACATGTACAGCTAGACTCTGACCTCTGTCCCATACTGTCTGCCTCTGTCTCTCGCTTCCTCTCCATGTCCTCTAAAGAGTTCGGTCATATTAAGACTTTCAAAGTTCCTTGCACAGTCAAATGGAGAAATTCCAAACTTAAAACCTGTTTACTACAAACCAAACACAAGCCACCACCCAGTTGCATATATTCTGCCATTGTCCCTTGGGCCAGGTGTTGGCCAATTGCAATGTTGGACTCACTCAATTCTTGGATGGGAGACTGCTGAGGAAAACATAGATGCTGCAGTGATGGTGGTGATTCAGTAGGTGGCCCTCTTTCCTCTGAGTCCATACACCAATACAGTATTAGGGAGCACTGTGCACTCACAAATCTGTCTTCTGACTGTGTCGAAACTGAAGTCCAGACCATAAACATCCCACAGCACTTTACAAGGAAAAGAAGTGTTAATCTAAACTGCAGCTAAATTCCAACTTGGGTAATTATACATTGCTTCCTTCCACTAACCCCACCACTAATCTCCGGTATTCCAGCCTGATGGTGGCTGCATTTCAATAGTCAGTGATATGACCCCAAAATAAATAATCTATAGAGTATTTTGGAATGAAAGAGATTACATAAATGAAAAAAATATTATTATGCTGTTGTGATAATGTGAGGGAGCTGTATATGTACAACTTATGAATTCTGGCTGTCCTTATGATCTCTATGTATAACTTCAACCCTCCATGTGTAATAAACTAGCCATGGTCTGACAACCCCTTGCCCCAGCCCTGAGCCCCCTCCCATACCCCTTTCCTCACCCCAGTCCCCTGCCCCAGCCCCGAGTTCCCCCTCCCGCATCCCAACCTCCTGCCCCAGCCCTGAGTCCCATCCCACACCCAAACTCCCTCCCAGAGCCAGCACCCTCTCCTTCATCCTAACCCCTAGTCCTGGCCCCACTCCAGAGCCCATACTCCCAGCCAGCGCCTGCACCCCCTCCTGCACTCCAACCCCCTGCCCCAGCCCAGTGAAAGTAAGTGAAGGTGGGGGAGAGTGAGCGACGGAGGGATGGGAGATGGAGTGAGTGGGGGCAGGGCCTAGAAGAAGGGGTGGGGCAGGGGCGAGGCCTCAGGGCAGAGGTGTTCTGTTTTGTGCGATTAGAAAATTGGCAACCCTAGAGAAGTGTGACCCAGCAAAGTGGACCTGGATCCTTAAAGGACACTGTCCAAATCATGCTCCAGAATGGTGAGGAAACTTGGCCAGGTATTTGTAAGCAGGTATGTAGTAAAGTGTTTCTCAAGGGATTAACGGGGTTACTCATAGGGCTGGTCTACACTGGGGGGGGATCGATCTAAGATACGCAACTTCAGCTACATGAATAACGTAGCTGAAGTTGAAGTATCTTAGATCGAGTTACCTACCGTCCTCATGACGTGGGATCAACGTCCGCGGCTCCCCTTGTCGACTCCACTACTGCCGTTCGCGTTGGTGGAGTTCCGGAGTCGACAGGAGCACGTTCAGGGATCGATATATCACGTCTCATCCCCGAGAAATTGATTGCTACCCGCCGATACAGCCGGTAGTGAAGACGTACCCTATATTACTCCCTTACTTCCTGTTTAGGTAGTGGGTGCCCCCACACTTTGTTTGTTATGTAGTTGAATAAAGCAGCACATTCCCATCATGCAGTACTGTGTTTCTTGTGTACTGAGCAGTCCCTTTACAAAAGGGTTTCTTGTTTTGCTTAGATCAGTATAGCTCTTGTGCTAGCTAATGAGTAATTGTTTTAGAAACCCTGTGCAAATCTTGGGACTGTTCGCCTTAACTATCATGTAGACCTGAAGAGCTAAACTGTATGAAGTATCTTACTGAGGAGTTGACTGGTTTCAAGATAGTTCCTGAAGAGTTTATGTACAGAAATGAGGTAACAACTTTCTACTACTTGGTGTGGCTGCAGCCTGCTACTGCTCTGTCCTGGGCTTCTTTGTTTCTGCCCCAGGAGGCAGCGTATCTCAGGAAATCAAAGTCAGCAGAGTGTACAGGAACTGTGGCATCTCTCTACTTCCTGGAGGACTTACTCTACAGTACATTTTTCTTTTTTTAGATACCTTTTTTAAATTTCCTGACAACTAAAACACCATTAAACTATCAAACTATTGCAAATAAAACAACTGACTTAAACACAACCCAAACATGTCTTGATCAGTCTCTTAAGGCATTTCAGCAACCTTCCCATTCTGCTGTATTGCAAACCGTTTTTTGTCTGAAACACACTATTCAGTCTCATAGTCGATAACAGGGTCAGTTTGTAGATTGCTTTCAGCTGGTATGTCTGCTCTCATTTCATTGTCTTGGCTAAGTTGTCAGGTATCTTGAGCAGATGCTTACAATTCCTTTATAAGATTTTGCCTTCATCTGCAATCACTAAGTGTGAGCAAGGTGCTTCTTCTTTGATCACTGTAGCTTTCACTGGCCAATGCCAAATACTCACTGAATCTTTGCTTTTAACTGTGGAAGATGTCCTGCTCCTTTACTGTAGTATGTTGTGTGACTGTACTTTCCAAGTCTTTTCCTTACTACCACACCCTCATCAGTCATCCTTTGGTTTTTGTCCCATACCTGGTAATTGAGCATTTATATGTAGGCTTGGGAGATTTATATCAGTAAACATCAGTAAATGTCTATTTCACTGGACACACACAAAGTGATGAAAAAATATTTCCATTAATAATTATCCAAATAAACAACCTGAGAAAAATGCTGCTTGAGAACTTATTAAAGTTTGATTTAGAAATATTTATTTGTATTATTTTGACATGTGATGTTGACAAATTGTGCTTTAATGGTTATAAAGCTTTAACTTTTTGAATCGCAACATCTAGTGCCATTAATTGTTGTCTGATTCCCCCATAATTTCCTGTGAAAAATTAAAGAAATATGTTAAAAGCATAAAACCCATAATTTTGTACAACTTTGGAAGAATTAAAATTGATAAAAATAGAAAAAATATTTAAAAATAAACACTGATATTATGTGTTAAAATTGTATTTAAAAAATTGAATTCCGCCAAGCCTATCTGTACATCTGGCATAGAGGCTGAATTCTCAGAGCTGATGGCAGGGTGATGCGCATTGCTGTACAGCCATTTCAGTGGCCCTGTACAGCCATTTCAGTGTTGCCTCTCTCACTAGGGCTTCCAGTACATTGTCTGATGAGAAATCTGGTGTCAAGCTAAGCCCTTTATTATGAACAGGAACAATGTATAGCAGTGAGGTCACAAAACTTTCTGCTGCTCTGTGTTCCTGCAGCCTGTGACTGTCCTGAGCTGGGCTTCTTCTTCAGTTCAAATGCTGCCCCAGCAGGAAGTGTGTCCCAGGAAGTTGAAGACAGCATCTAGAGCAGGGGTAGGCAACCTATGGCATGTGTGCTGAACGTGGCACGCAAGCTGATTTTCAGTGGCACTCACACTGCCCGAGTCTTGGCCACCAGTCCAGGAGGGCTCTGCATTTTAAATGAAGCTTCTTAAACATTTTAAAAACTTATTTACTTTACATACGACAATAGTTTCATTATATATTATAGACTTACTGAAAGAGACCTTCTAAAAATGTTAAAATGTATTACTGACATGCGAAACCTTAAATGAGAGTGAATAAATGAAGAGTCAGCGCACCACTTCTGAAAGGTTGCTGATCCCTGATCTAGAGTGTACAGGAAGTGCGATAGCTCTGCACATCCTGGAGGTCTTTCTTACTCAATAGCACACTGTAAACCAGAGTACCCACACAGTTGGCACTCTGGGAAAGCATGTGCATAAGCAGCTGGGGAGCTTGGGGGAGGTGTCATGAGTCTCAGGGCCTAGGCAATTGGACTGTGGAGGTCTCAGCTCTCAGAAGGGGTTGAGAATAATAGGATCTGCACCCTGAGAGTGTGCCCTGAAAGCCAGAGGCAATGTCTGGACTCTGCTAAGACTCAGGGAAGCTTAAAAGCAGATGGGTCCAGTATGAGGGACCCACACAGCGGTGTGGTGAGTGTCCAGAAGGGTGAACTTGAGCAGGGCTGTGACAGCTGTGGAAGGTTGATTTTTGTTTGTTTTTAATTTATGAATCCATCCTGCCCCATTAAAGATTAACAGGAAAATAGTTACAGTCTGTGAGAGTGAGTGCCTAAAGTCAGAATACAGCCTCAAACCTTCATTAGTCTAAGGAACAGTGAGTGGAGTCTGTTGCTTTCACCCTTTGATCTCCCTCCATCCAGAAAGACCCAGGATCCAGGATTCATACCATACAGGCTCAGATGGGCATCTATTATATATCAGATTTCTGCTATCTGTGTAGCACATTTCTGGGGAGACCAGATACTTTGTCATCCCTGGATGAGATTGTTCAGGAGGGTTTTATTAGGTGGGCAAAGGAGCAGATGCTATTCAAAGCTTTAGACAGTTTCTGTAGCTGGTGGAATGATAGGTAAGGTCTGTCAGCAGGGTAGGACATGCTTGGTCCCTAAATTAATCTTTCAGGTTGGTCTTGGCAGAGGAAATAAGGCAGTCATAGAAGGCCAGCTAACTAGAGAAGTTATAGGCACATGCTCAGAGAGGATATTTACATAGCAGGAGCCCCAATATAGTGGTTCAATCTCTACCTATGCATGGACTCATCCATTGAAAGCCTCTTTTGTTACAGGGTGGTACTTTTGAGCAGGGATTTGGAGCAATCAAATATTTGAATTGCTTCTCTCCAGCTCCGCTCTGGCACCAAAAATGACTTCTCCAGCTCTGCTTCGATTCCGCTCCTCACTCTGACTCAAATTAATTTTTAACTAAATAAGAAAGTGCATACTGTAATTTTGAAAAAACATTATTTTTATTCAGACTTTTAAAACAATTTAAATGTCGTCAACAATGATACAAACTAGAATCATTCATCATTCATTCTGTAAAAAATTATTGCAGCAATCAAGTCGTCTTTCATAGCCTGCCGCAAATAATTTAAAATTAACTTTAAAGCCAAAAACAGTCACTCTGCACTAGCTTGAGTTGTTGGCATACTTGAAGCAATTCTACAGGCAGCCTGAATGTGGTATGAGTAGCTGTGAATGGCCTCAAAAACAGACTTAACATTTAGTCTACCAATAGACTCCATCGCCTCACAATCTTCCCGAAAGTTTCTCTCGAATAATGTTTCATTACAATTATGAATCGCAGAAACTCACTGGCGTCTTTCTTGTTTATCCAATTCCTTTTCGAAGTCTTCATCTTCTGAAGAATTGATGCTTGAATTATTTCCATTTCCCCTTGATGGTTGAAGATGTCTCAGGGATAGACACTTGAACAAGTTCAGAGTGGAGATGGAAGTTTGAGAACAGTCTGCCATTTCTGAAGGATGTGAACTTTCCGAAACCACAAATTCAATTGTTGATGACTCCTTTTGTTGTGTTTTGTTTTCTTCATCCTCTTTCGCCGAGTTCAAATTTAGCAATAGATTTTGTTTTTCGAGTTGTCAAGAAATATCAAGGAGCCCTTCCTTTGCCTTTGGTGTTTCCCTTGAGGTAAGAAGAATCGGATACCATGGGTCAACATAAACTCCAGCAAGGAAAAGAATATTGTGAAAAAACTTCTCTTTGCATTTCTGCATGGAGGATAGAATTCCTTCTGCAATTTGTCCACCATTTTCTTGCAAGAATTATGACAGTTTTCACCATTCCTTCATTAAAACTCCTGGGGGGTTACATCGACAGCTTGAAGATTTACAGTTGTTTGATTTGGCTTTGCCAAGAGGTCTCACGAGTTCTTCACTTCATCCCATTCAGCTTTTGTTAACTTGAGTTCTCTTGTTGCAGCAGCAGCCACTTGTTCACAGTAAGATTGAAAAATGAGAAGCCGATCAATCGTCGCAAGTGTTGAACCCCAGCGAGTCACAGTATCCAATGATTGAGTTACCCCATGTAGATCAAGCAGAACCCTTTAAATACTTGGGGTTCATAGTTTGATGACTTGTCAAATTTTTGCCAGAAATTTCTTTGCATGTTTTTTATTCAGTCCATCCCAGATTGCCAGTTGAAGAGTGTGAATACCACTCCTCATCAGTTGGACTTTTGAGTCATCCTCATGAAGACACATTGGAAGTATGAGGTTAGGGTCATTAACCCATTGCGCAGCAGCATCCATGTTGAGTTGAATTTTATTCCTTTAGTTCTTTCATCAGGCAAAATAGCTTCAGTTCTGTCCACATCCCTGTTCTCAGAGGTAGAAATAGTTTCATTGTCCTCACTGAAATTTTTGACAGCACACGTCATGTTTGCTGAATTCTCAATGCAGCTGCTCAGCACTTGCATTTCACTGATCCCAAATTTTTCTAAAATAGCTCTGACTTGACTTTTCACGTATGAAGAATTGTGATGCCCTTCAGTGTCGATTATGTCCAAGGTTTCTACCACAGCTTTATCTTTTCCTTCTTCATAGTACTGAGCACTGATTGCAAGGAAATTTCTGTTTCCATGGGTTGCTGCATCCATTTTCAGGTAGCAGAATTTTTGCTTCAAAGCTTTCTTGAGCTCTTCGCGACCAGACTCAGCTGTGCTGACAACTAAATGACGAACCGCATGATGCCCTATCGAAACGCCAAGCTGCCGACCCATTTCACTTGCAATTTTTTTGAATCCTTTGTTCTTTAGTCTGAAGGTAGTGAGCAGTGTTGAACTCAAGCAAACCATTTCCATCAGCCCTTCACAGAAAGTATGGCATCCATGGTGACTGTAACCTTTGAGGACTTCAAATATGAGTCAAGCTTTGTTTGCTCAATTTTGGGTTTCTTTTCAGATGAAGCTCCGCAAAAAATCTTTTCTCCAGGAGTTTTCAAAGAGCCAGATGAATGTCATTTAGCGGCATCAGCTTTCTGTTTTGCCTCATCTTCCTGGTCCTTTTTTGTAACCAGAGCCGCATAGTTTTCAGGATAGTTATATTTTACACGCTGCCAAAGGTTGAAACTTTTCATGGCACTTGCTTCACTTGTCTTGAAGCTACATGGTTTGAGTTCACCATTCACTTCCTTTCCACCTTGCACGTTGCCGATTTCTTCCTTGCTGTTCCCCAAAGCCCAAATTTGGGCTTTTCAAATTCGAAAGTAAAGACGTTGTTGAGATCCTTTTTCGTAAATCAGCTATCAATCATGGGGCCAGAGTTCATTTTTTTGTTGAAGCCATGGCCAAATCTTCTTGTGCTGCTACCGCATCCAAATGTTTCTTGTTATGATCTTTGAAAAGCAATGAACAGAAGCATTATATTTTTTTAATAATGTACCTGCTTGTGATATCTTAACCACTTCAGGTACTTCGAATTTATTTTGGATTTTCTGGACACAAAATTATTATTAAAGTATGTGTTAATATTTTAATATGTTTCTTGCAGTTTAATGAAGTAAGAAGTATTTTAATATATATAATTAATACAAATTTTTATTTATAAATTGCAAGTTAGTTTTTCTTATGAAATTTTGTGGTAAAAATATTGAAAATATTTTCCAAGTTTTTAATAAATATCTCAAAAATGCTTTAATATAGATATATCAATGAAATTTGGTATGTGCCATAGCGTTAGTACATGCTATCGCTGTTCTACAACATTAATTGTTGGGAAGTAATGAGGCTACACATTAGAAGGTTGAAAATAAATAATAAAACTTTAACGGGAAAGCAGATTCAAATTGCAAGCACAGTCCTTTCAGTAAAGAGAGCAAATTTTCAGAAATATGTTTTTGCTTCATCAGTTTGAATAGATTATACAAGATAGAGCAAATAACATGTTCTATCTTGTATAATATTTCCAGTCTGAAGAAGGAAAAACTTATTTCCAAAAATTTGTTCTCTTTACTAAAAGGCCTGTGCTTGCAATTTGAATCTGCTTTCCCGTTAAAGTTTATTTCCAATGTTCTATCATACAACATCATTCAAATAAAATTATTTAAACTACAGTTGCCGTGAACCATAAATTTTAAATGTAACAATAAATAATAACCAAAAATTATTCACTTACTATGGAACATAATATTAGGCAGTCGATGACAAGCCTTTCTTGAAATATGAAATAAAAATGACCAACTGCGAGTTTGGGATGCCTATGGTTTAAATAATTTTGGATCATGTAATGTGGTAGCACATATTAATACTAAGAAATAGACATCATTTCATTACTTTATATTAAAGTGTTTTTGAGATATTAATCAGAAATTTACTTTTCATCACCTCCCTGAAGGGACTGTAGCTCTCTTAGGGAGAATTTTAGGACAAGTGTTCACAGAAATGTTTTTTCTCAAAATGACTTGAGGATTCACCCCCAAAGTTGTGTTGGACATTTTCCAGTCGCTCTGGATATATCACAAAAATCACTCCTAATTTATGCAAAAATGTTTACTGTATATTTATATATCTGCTGCACGTGACTTTTTCAGTAAATTTAAAGTTACAAACAATACTACCAAAAGACCATTGAACAGATGACATATAAAATAAGTCCTCCAGAGTGATATGGGAGCATGTACAAATGAACAAATGTACCGGTAACATGCGCCTGTGTGAGAAATGAGCTTAGGTGGTTAATATCTCTTGTGATATCTTAATATATTAATAAACAAAAACATTATTTTTTTTTGCAATATACCTGTTTGTGATATCTTAAATGTTGCGTTTTGCATCACATTTTTCTGTAATCGCAGCACTCAGCGCATCTCGTTGATCAACCCTTACAAAAGAAGTATGAAGACATACTAATCTAACTAGCTAACTAATCTACGTGAGTACAAACTCGCTTAACCTTGGCACAAGGGTGGGAGCAGTCTGCGGTGTTGCCGGATGTCTGATAATTATCTGATGCTTTAATAAAACATATCTCCAAAAAACTTTGTAATTTTGTATCTGTACATTAAATCTTGATTTCAGCTGAAGTGAGAATAACTGTGACATATTACATAAAGTGGTAATGTAGATGTTAATATCAATTGTTATACAATCTGAAACTTTTTGGCACTTTTAGGACTTTCTTGCTAAATATTCATTTTGGATTGAAAATGAAAAAAAAAATGGAGCAGTGGAGCAGTCAAGATTTTCAGTGCTCCAGCTCTGGGCAAAAACCTGCAGCTCCACTGCTCCGGGCTCCAGCTCTGGGCTCCGCTCCAAAACCCTGCTTTTGAGAACACTTTTTTCAAAATCTTTAATGGTGACAAAGAATAATGGCTGATTTCCACTTCTGGCTGACTGTGGGAGGGGAAAGAAAAGACACTGGTTGCAAGATGAATTTCTGAATGCCCTTCCTTCCTGGAGCTAGAATATATCTTGAACTATTCACCTACACAAGGGGGTGAGTAAGAGTGATAACACCCATTCTATCACTCTAGAATTACCTTGTGTCCAGGCACGCAGGAGAAGTTACTTGCCTTCTGGAGGAGGTGAGCAGAGAGGAACACAGAGGGTCTTGGCTCCACCCCCACTTGCTGGCCAGAGTAGGGAAGGGAATAGTGATTTACTGCTGGTTTAGCAGGGTAGCAAGGAATTGCTTCAAAGGCAAGTCTTTGATGGCTCTCATGGCTACTCCTGCAGTGAAGCAGGCTAAGCACTATCCCTTGTTCAGGGCCATGCCTAAAGTCACAATGGAGCCTTAAATACTGTTGGTAAACATGTGCAGGTTTGGTAACAGATATCCAGGGGATTTCATGTTTGGCAATCCTCTGTGAATGCTCTTAAACTTTAGTTTCTTTTTAGGATTAATTTAGGACTCCAAATAATTCCCAAGATTTGTGTGTTTAAAAGCTGAGCAGTAGGGAGTCGGTGTCTTTACGAGACATATACATGATATATAATGAAGCATGTTCATTTCTCTTGTTTGAGTTTGCCCAGCTGCAAAGATGTAAAATTCCAAAGAATAAAATTCTTCAGATATTATCCGTTTTAATGCAGGGAGTTACTGCTCAGGCAAAGTTTGCCCACTGAATTACAGAAGTTTCTGATAAAGTATGGGGGACATTTTGCTGCCTATCTCCATGGAAAACTATGTTTTAAAGCTGTCAGAGCTATAGATGAGTATCTCTTTACCAAACTATTGATTCTTAAAACTGATCATGAAGCCAGACAGCCTTTAAAAAAAAATCCCTCCACTGCAAGAGTTACTGGGTGAAATTCTATGGCCTGTGTAATGCAGGAAGTTGAACTAGATGATCATAATGATCTCTTCAGTTCTTAAAATCTATTTATCTGATCCTTGCATTATAGTTGGTCCCAGGGCAATCATTTCCATTTTAAAGCACATATTCTTTAAAGATCAATGGAAGAGGCGGGAAAAAATGTTTGGGCCCTCTTTTGCTTCTTTACAATCTCCAGAGACTTGATGAGTGGTCTTTAAAAGATCTATTTTGGTTTTTTACATTAGAATTTTCAGGAAGATTTGGTCTTATTGTCTTCCTTTTAGCTGGAGCACTCATTGGAGGCCTCAGTAATGGTGGTCACCCTTAAAAAGTTTCTTCCAGTTTGAAAGATTCTAACAGTATGAAGACATTTGCTGTACTTAAAATGAGGACTATCACGGGAACTAGGAACATTCCTTGAAATTGAACAAACTTTTCAAGTGTGACCGCTGTATGCGGTGTATGAGCTTCTCAGACCTCTTGAAAGGGCAGGGTGTTGAATCCTTAATGCTATTTTTTCTTCTGACTGTTTCTCAGATAGTTAAGGTAGGATAACAAAAGACAAACAAAAAACAAAGTGTTGAGCAATCTGAATAAAAATAACTTCCCTTCTGAATTAATTAGGTTATACTTACATGTTATCTTTGATATCATCATCCTGTCAGAGTAATCCAGGAAAAATAGGGTAAACAAAACCTGAATTTCTAATGCAGAAAAGAAACTAACTAACTAAACTTGTGTGGGTTCTTTTCTTGTATCATAAAGAACCCTATGTGGATAGACAAGCTAGAAACATGTCAGAACTGCAAAGCTCAGAACCAGATCTGAACCTGCCCATAGCTTTGGGGGTGTTCAGATCTGAGGTTTCACGTTTTGGCTTGGCATGATCTGTAATGCAAATAATCACAACAACGTGGTATGGTTTGCAGCTGCTGCATATTTGCTCAACCTGTAATAAATCAGTTTAACATCTCTGTTAAAGTGGGAGAGCAGCCCCCCAGGCTGGTGCGGGGTTCAGTGGAGGAAGGTTTCCCTGTAGTGGTGGGAGTGGACCTGAGATGGGAGTTGGTCACCCCTTGAGACAGGAGCAGATCCCGCTCCTGGCAAAGTGGCTTCTGGAATTTGGCACTTGTTGGCATGGTTGTATGGCTGTGATGGTGTTTGCAGAATCATCTAGGCTCCTTTCCCAAACTCAGGGTAGACTGTGGGTGAGGCCAGAGAATATAGCACTGTGGCTATCCTGTTGCTTGTTACCACACGATGGGGTGGGGGCTGTAGAATTCTGCTTCAGCCCTTGTTGCCTCCGTGGAGTGACTGACTCTGCAGCTGTTCTGTGACTTCAGGGGGAAGATTCCTCCCCTGCTCAGTCATCTCAGATTGGCCCTTAGTGCAGAAGCTCTGAATTCCTCATCAGTGGTGGAATGCTCTGTATGCGGGCAATAGTATTATTTTAATGGGACATTGGGACGGATGAAAGGTGGTTGCTTGGCTAAAGCTCCAGCTATGGGGTGTATTATGTGAACTCCAGGTTCAATCCTGCGCTGTCCCTGAAGCCGTATGCTAGATGAAATACAGAAATGTAACCAAAAAAACCTCTTGTGTAAATTCTGCTCTCAGTTACATCAGGGTAAATCTGATGTTACTCCAGATTTACACCAGAGCCTCTGAGAGTAGAACCAGATACTTTAAAAGCAGTAAACACTGCAGAAAGATCAAGTTAATCTCCTTCCCACTCTTACTGGATGGTCACACGCACTTGGCCTTCAGCTGTGTAGTTCACAGAACATCTGAGACAGGCTAGCATCTGCCAGAACCACACACCTTGCTGTGTGTTAGTGCTCTCACGTGCAAGAGGAGCTCACTGCATGAAAGCCAGTTCAATCGCCCCCTCGAGAAGAACAGCCTGTTACGTCTGTAGTGCATAAAAACATTTTCTTCTCTTGTGTGTTCTTTCTGTTGACTTAAGGAGAGAGAGAGCTGAGAGGAAGAGCTTGCCAAGTCTAGCTGACTCTGGCCTCCCAGCCCTGCAAACTTTGGGGAGATGGGAGAGAACGTGGAATATAAAGTTGAAAACAATGCTTTGTGATCTTTAGTTTTGCTTTACTCACAGTTGAGAGAAAGGAGGATGGAGAGGAAAGGAGGCCATGTGAATTATGCTCCCAGAGGCAGATTCTGCCATCCTGTCTGTAGTTAATTGCTCCATAAAGCCCAAGCATGGTTTGTTCATGATGCCTACAAAGAGACTGTGGTTGCTAGGACAGCCATGGCACGGGAAGTTGTAGTGGCTGCAGCTCGGTTGCTCTCCTTCACACCTAGATGTATGGCCCCGTGGGTCTGTGCAGTGTATTCAATGGCTGTGGTGTCACCATGCCCCATTTCCACATTCCAGTACAAAGCTGCCACAGTGCTTTGTTCTACAGCTGACAGGATTATTCAACATCCTCTGTGTAGACTCTCTGCAACCTGCTGTCCCCTACCCCTGTGCAGTGTAAACATGCAGTGTCTAATGCATTTGGGGCCTTGCACTGTTATTTGGGTGGCCACAAGATTTTCCTTTTCTAGTCCATCTATACTACAAGTCTAAACATGCTAGCACACAAGTTGTTGGCATGGTTACAGTCATCCACATTCTAACACAGTTTTCAGTTGGTAGTGTGGAGAGATCAGAGAGATTAGATAATTCTGTTTGGGAATCATGTTATCAGGGGCAGCTTTAGTGTGGGCTCATGGGTTCAGCTGCACCAACACAAATCATGAAAACAAGAGTGCCAAACCTGACTGGTGCCGCTCTCCAATGTGCCAGGTTGCAACACCACTCACTCAAATTTGGCCCAGAGGCATGGCTGGGTCAAACCCAAGTGGCACTGCAACGCCATGCTCCAGGTTGCAATTCCTACAGCAGGGAGCCAGGCCCAGCCCTGTGGGATAGGAGCTGCCTCCACGGGGTGAGTATGGGGTGGCCTCACTCTTCAGCCCCATCCTTTGGTGCTCCTCAGCAATACTGGGTTTACAGTGGCGCTGGGCCCATGCTCAGAAAGGTCTCCGACCCAGCCTGCTTGCACTGTGCCCCAAGGCCCAACTAGCCTGCTGGCTCTTCTCCACCCGCTGGCCCTTTCTAGGGTGACCAGATGTCCCAATTTTATAGGGACAGTCCCGATTTTGGGGTCTTTTTCTTATATTGGCTACTATTACCCCCCACCCCCGTCCCGATTTTTTCCACTTGCTGTCTGGTCGCCCTAGCCCTTTCCCACCACTCACTCCTCTCAGCCTGCCAGCCCAGGGCTCCTCTCTGCCCCCTGGCCAGACCTCAGTGCAGTTCTGCCTCTGGACAGTCTTGGCCAGTGTCAGGGGAGCGGGCAGTGTGGGGGGCTTGACTGGGCCCCTCCAGGCAAGAGGGTCCTGAGGGAGCCTGGCTGGGGTTGGGGCAGGCACTGGCCTGGCGGATGATGCTGCTTCCAAGGGATCAGAGCGATTCCCCACCCAGGCCTGGGACCAGCCCTGGCTGCGCTGCCGACTCAGCCTGGCAGATCCAGTCACCTCCCAGCAGGGCCGGTGAGTGTGTCCAGGAGGCAGGTCATGGGGGAGTGGGTCTGTGGGAGGTTAGTGGGGTGGATACTGGACTGTGAAGGGATGGGGGTGCTGGGTAGTGGGCAGGTCAGTGTGTGTTGGGGTGCTGGGCAGTGGGGGGTCTGTGTGAAGAGTTGTGTAGTTGTGATGGTGGGGATGTAGGGAAGGGCATTGGGCAGTGGGGGAGAGCTGTGTGTGTTGGGGCACTAGGGAGTGGGGGTTCTGTGGAGTGCTGGGCAGTTGTGGTGGGGCTGTGGCGTGGTGCTGGGCAGTTGTAGTGGGGCTGTGGGCAGGGGGGCACTGGGCAGCGGTGGTGGTGTGCAGAGCACTGTGAATTTGTGGGAAGTCTGGGGGGACACTGGGCATAGCAGGTCCGGGGGAGCGGGGCTGTGTGGTGTGGCATGGTCCTGGCCCCAAGGGGAAGGGACACGCTGGCAGAACAGGGCCGGACAGGCCAGTGTGTGTCTGGCAACTGACAGTTTGTAAACAGTGCCCTTGCACTGGGCTGGGCAGAGCAAAGCCGCCTCCACCATGCCATGCCCCATTGCCCCTGGCTGGCCCCTCACTCCGGGGACTGACCTCCTCGTGCCATGCTCCATTGCCCGCATGGGGGCCCACAAATATGTTTGGTGCCAGGCCCACAAAAGGTTAATCCAGTCCTGCTCTTCAGGACCTCCCATCCGTACCAGACCGGGATTAGGGTTGCGCTCCTTGACTACAACTCAAAATGGTATCCAAGATTTTAGTATAGTGCACCTATTGACCCAGGAGGCTGTATCCCCCTCTGCATGTTACAATATAGGTCATGACTGGGATGCTGCTGCAAATTGTTCCAGTGTGCCTGTCATGATCTAGGCCAAGGGTAGGCAACCTAGGGCGCCAAAGGCGGCATGCGAGCTGATTTTCAGCGGCACTCACGTTGCCCAGGTCCTGGCCACCGGTCTAGGGGGGCTCTGCATTTTAATTTATTTTTAAATGAAGCTTCTTAAACATTTTTAAAACCTTATTTACTTTACATACAACAATAGTTTAGTTATATATTATAGACTGATAGAAAGAGACCTTCTAAAAACATTCAAATGTATTATTGGTATGTGAAACCCTAAATTAGAGTGAATAAATGAAGACTCGGCACACCACTTCTGAAAGGTTGCCAACCCCTGATCTAGGCAGCAACATGATCTCTAACATGGGTCTACCACCCTGTTACTCTGTCACTACAAACAAGAAGATTCTATGAGAAACAGCCATCCCTAACTGCTACACCAATAGATGCTGATACAGACCGACCTGTAGTGCAGATGAGGTCTCTGAGACTAAGAAAAGGGAGAAGGAAGCAGATGATACATGTTAAAACTTCAGAAATCAAACGGACACGTTTGATTTACAAAACTGAATGTTCCGTGTGCTTTTGTCCTGTGCTCCTTTTGTGATGTCCAGGTAATTTAAAGTACTTTTTTTTTTTTTATGTTTGTTAACTTTAAACATTCCGTTTGTGAATCTGTATCACTCTTGAAAAATTTAAACAAACGAACACAAAAATGTGAGCTTGCCTGCCAAATAAATGTGCCCAGGCCAGCTTTGCTGAAAAAGTCACTGTGGCTTTGCAGACATAAGCAGTATAGGATAGTGCTTATAGTGCAGACAGAGAATTGCTGCAGAGATATCTGACATTCAAGTGCCTGTTTATAGGTTCTAACTCGAAGGAAAAAAGAAAATTCATATTTTAGGACAAAAGAATAGTAGAATTGTCGTTTTCCCATCAAATTCCCTTTGTCTTCTTCCTTTCTGTTCTTGTTTTCTGGCTGCAATTTTGTTCTCTGAAACACTTGCGTGCTGTACTAAGTTTTATTAGACTGCATGTTTCCACCCTAAAAATAGAACAAACGAATAAGCAGTGCACAATAAAGAAAAATGGCTAGCTGATATTTACATTTTTAATCAACAGCTGCTTTGTGTAACTTGTTGAAACTGACATGCAGACACAACAAACAACTGAGCTTCTTTGTTTCAAAACATACAGTGGGTGGAAGTAGCTTAACCATCTAGATCAGTGGTTCACAAACTGGGGGTTGGGACCCCTCAGGGGGTCACGATATTATTACATGGGGGGGGTCACAAGCTGTCAGCCTCCACCCCCAAATCCCACTTTGCCTCCAGCATTTATAATAGTGTTAAATATATAAAAACGTGTTTTTAATTTATAAGGGCGGGGAGGGGTCGCACTCAGAGGCTTGGTATGTGAAAGGGATCACCAGTACAAAAGGCTGAGAACCTTTGATCTAGATTGTTATATTTTCCCATACACCAGGAACAAAGCATGTATTTCTCTTTGTAGATTGCTTTAATTTCAGAGTAAGGAAAACAGCAAACAAATAAGGAATAAATATGAAGGACCAAATCTTCAGTCATCATTCCAGGCTTTTTAGTCCTCTTCTTAAAAAGACAGCTATGGATTTCCCTTGCTTATGGGAATCTTCAACAGACTTGGGTGCCTAAAATTAGGCACCTAAATCAGTATTTAAGCAGTTAAATAAGTGGCTTGACTTTCAAAGGTGCTGAATTTTATTTCAGTGATTATACTTATAACTGAATGAGTAGCTCCCTATCCCTTTGAGAACGTTCAAGCAAGCGTATGTGTGCATTTATTTGATTCTGAGCTCAGGCATCAAACTAGTCTCTCTCTTTTGTTTTTTTTAAAGGGTATGCTGAAAATGGTGTTAATATAACATTATGGCAGAAGGCCACAGAGCACAACATTAAAATGAACACCACATGCAGTATTACACAATACAATACAAATTCAGAGGCAACCCAAGGAAAAACATTCAGTTGGCTCCAATGGAGGACCCATTTTATATCTGGCATAGATTTCTCAGCGTACAGAACCATGTACACATACAGTGTTACAATCTTATGCATTTATCTACCTATTATGTGTGTAATTATGTCTATATAACTTTCTTATGTGTAACAGATACATATACAATTATAGGAAGTTCACATAGCACATCCAACTGTGTTTTCCCCATGTTGAAAGACAAACTAGAGCTCTGAGGCTACCCCCATGAGTTACCTGGAGCTATAGATTTCAGTCTTAAAAACAAACGACTCTGTGGTACAGGAGGGACACATTTTAGAATCTCAGACTGTTACTGAGATACTCATCCAAAGTAGCCAGGCCTCCATTCTGAAGTTTTCTTTTCTGAAACTAAAACAAAAAGGAGTTTGTTGCATTGCTCACAGTGATAGTTTTGAAGCTTGAGTTACTGTAATAATTTCCAATGTATTCATTGGTCATTTCCTGTTTTCCTGAAGTCTGATGTTTTGGGTTTTTTTTTGAACTGCTCTAACTAAAGCTTTGTAAACAATGAAAGGATTTTAAGTGGCTAACAAGCCAAACTTTTAGATGACTTTTCAGAACGATATAATGGGCCTAGTTAGGGTTGCCAATTTTGGCTGGATGTATTCTTGGAGGTTTCATCGCATGACATAATCTTTAATTAAGGATTAATCTTTAATTCCTAGAGATTCCAGGACAATCCTGGAGAGCTGGCAAACCTAGGCCTGGTGTAACTTCTTTGACTTCATTAGGTCAAGTATAGCTGAAGCAAGCATTAGCCTACAGTCTTATGCTCTTTGATGTACCCCCCAGAGTCGCTCTACACCCTCATTAGCAGTTCTGCACTTTTCCAGAGATGGGACAATGCCTCTATTGTTGCATCTTGCAGCCATGGCTCCTTTTGTTGAGGTCATGTCAAATCTCTTAGTTAACAATCCATCAATATCTCTGAGAAGAGAACTAGAGAATCCCCTCCCCGCCAAATCGGGCTTTTTTTAACATCAGAGGTGACTGTATTTCAGTGTTGGGTGAATTGATTGTACATATACCTTCATTGAGGTGATATTAAAAGACTAAGGGATTGCACACTTTGTAGCTTGTGTAGACTGAATTTACTGCACATACCAGGGGCTCCTGGCATCCCTCCATTCACCCCGCTTCCACACTCCCTATGTGCCACCCTCCCATCCCCCTCTATTTCAGGGGCTCCCTGCAATTCCCCCATCCGGGGTTCTATGTGTCTCATATTCCCCCTTTTCCCACAGTTGGGTCCACAATTCTCTGACACATGCCAGCAGCTTCAATACCAGAGGCTCCCAGTCTCCCCTCACCCCCACAGCCAGGGATTCTGTGTTCATGTTCTCTTTACCATCCTCCCTACCATTATTCTTTTTTCTATCTGGAAAATAAGTCATTGATGGGTGTCATCAACCAGTTGTTTGATCTAAAGACAATTGTAGAAGCGTTTGAAACTGTGTCTGTACTAAAGAGCTGGCAGTGGCTTCCTGTGTCCTCTGTTTTCCCTCTTTTGATTTTCTAATTTCCCCCAGATCAAGAGCGTTCTTCTATCTGTTGATGCCTACAACATTTTCTGAAGTTTCAGAATTGATCAGATGCAGTGTTCAAAAGTTATCACACTAAATACATACAAACACAGAAATGCCATCGAATTGACTTTAAGGTCTTTACACAGATGGCCAATAAATAAATGATTACAAAGTGCTTTGAGATCCAGGAAATATAAAAGTGGATGTACCAGTGTAAGCATCAAGTGTTAATATATCTCTGAATCTGAGGAGAACCCAAGCTGTTAGAAGTGGGGAAAGTCAGGTTCTTCTTCTGTTCTGGTCACTGGGAGTGTCTAAGGGGATTGGGCAGGATGTTTCATCCGCCTTCAATCTGTTTAGGAATGGTAGAATTTGTATGAAATGGGAGTCCCCAAAAGAGTGGAATTCTGAGGGTTCACTGATTTTGCCAATATTTAAAGCCGGTGCTGTTTTGAAGCTTATGTTCAATATTCTCATCTCGTGCCATGGCTGTGGCCCCTCCTGATAGAAGGTATTTGATCAATCCTCAGAAGCCAAATTGATTTTGTAAATGTAAAGAGTTCAGGGATACAAGAGCATTTTGCAACCGTTCCTGCTGTGAGGTCCCTATGTCTGGTTCTGAGATGGGAGTAGGGAGGTTAATGAAAGAGCATATTGTCTATGTACAATTCCCACAATGTCCACAAAATTCACAAAATGCTTTTGACAATGCAGGAAACCTTATAGATTTATATGCCTAATGCTGATATAACCCAGGGCTGACCGAAGATTTTAAACTGATCATTTTTCTACAATGTATGTAACTCAACAACAAGTAAAGATTGCAGAGCTCTTTCCTGAGGGGGCTAATACTCTGTAATGGAGACTCCCTCCAGGACTCTACAAATCCCTCCCTCCTGGGAAGCTGTGCTTTTCAGCCACTGCATATGGTTATTTCTGGCTATGTCTATAGAGGTTTTTAGTTTCCTAGTGCAGCTATTTTCACAACATATGGCTACAAATCTTATCACATCGGGAGTGGTTTAATCTCTCCCATCTGAGTGTTTCTGAATGGTATGTATGTATGCAAGTACTGCTCCTTAAAAACGCCTCTGCAGGGCTCTTTTGTACAGCAAGGGAGCCAGGCTTAGGAGGCTTCTAGACACATCTCCATTATGTGCTTTGTTAAGCCGCAATATATATTTAATGAGTGTAACCCTTCTGCCAGCCAACAGCAACAAGGGCCAGGTTCAGTATCTAGGGGTTCCTTTTCAACAACACAACACAAAACCAGCTCAAGCCCCTACACAGTGACCTGGAACAATTACACACCACCCTTGTGCGCCCCTAAGAGGCAATACTTCCCCTTTCGCAAGCCCAGGGGTCTGAGTGTAGCAAAAACTTTTAATAAAAGGAGGGAATTAACTCAGCATTAATTTGGGAAAACACCACAACTAGGGCTCGTAAACACAAACCATGAGCAAAAGACCCATCCTCAAGTAAGTTGGGCAATGTCCTTTTTCCTTCAGGGTCTTAAGTCCAGCAACTCAAAAGTCTCTTTAACATGCCCGTCCCTTCTCTGTACCCCACTCACAATTGCTGTCCTTGACCATTGCAGTCCCAGAGTTCAGAGGTTCATCTGCAAAGTTCACCTCCCATCCTGTGTGGAAGGTGGGGGGTGAGGGGGAGAAGGAGGCACCATATATGCTGCACTTTTCTGGCACTTGCTCATTGCCTGACAGGGTGGCAATTGCCACGCCTCTGCAGGGCTCTGCTCTGGCCCTCTCCACCAGCTTCTCTGCTGGCCGCTAGTCACGCCTCTCCACCAGCCACCCTGCTAGCCACTTGCCACACCACTTCACCAGCCACCCTGCTAGCTGCCTGCCACGCCTCTCCACCAGCTGCCCTGGGTAGATATTAAAAGGAAAGTTTAAAGATAATTCAACCAGAATGTCCTATAATTTGCTTTGACCTTCTCTTTAGGAGCTGGAGGGACTAATTTATGAGGAAAGATTAAAAGAATTAAATATGTATGGCTTGGTTAAAATAATGCTAAGGGGAATAGGATAATAATCTGCAAGTATTTGAAAGGGGAGGAATTATTTAGGACCGTCAGAGGGCTATAAATAATCAGACGAAATTACATGTGGAAAATGTAAGATACATTTCAAGAAAAAGTCCCTTACGTTGAGCTCTATTAGACTGCAGAATAGATTAATCAAGGGATCATATGGAAGCCACATCGCTTGAGCGTGTTTAAAGCTAGACAGAGCATTGGGGGATAAACTACAGGGAACAATCTTGTTTTAACAGGGCGCAGACTCCGTAAAATGGGTATTTTCTGTGTAACTTATTTGACTTGTTGATCACATTTGAGGGGCTGAAAATCAGGATAAACATGATTTTTCTTGTGATCATTTCTCCTAGGGGAGCTGAGATTACTGCAACTGATCTGGTTATTTATCTCAATTTACCAAATAAAACAATAAACCCTATGATGGGACACACTTGCCCTGCACTCGAGCAGTTACTGCGAGGGTTAACGCTACTCTCTGGGCTGAGGAGGCCATGCCCCCTCGGCCCTGCTGGGCATGCTCTGGCTGGAGACTAAGTATAAAGGGGAGCAGCTTGGTGACCACTGAAGAGGGAGGACGCATGCTGCAAGCTCCAGCCTGGGAATCATGGAAGTCCCAGATGGCAGACACCAGGGATGCTGATACTCTGGAGGATGCCCAAGGAGTGATGGAGCTGCTGGGAGCGGCAGAGACTGAGGAGCCCAGAGGCCTTGGAGATGTCAGGACCACTGCATCGGGGACAGGGTAGGCAGTAGCTCAGGGGGACTAGATATTGTGCCGAGTCAGCATGTTTTGAGCAGATTGCCTGCTGACCGGTGTTGGGCATACTTGCCACTGACAGGGCCCTGAGCAGGGACCTGGTGGAGCAGGGAGGGCCCGGGTCCCCCTACCTGGCTGCTACCCACCCTGTGGTGGTGGCTTACTTCCCTAATAGGCCACACACCCCTATTATACTGACTCTAGCCATTGGGCCACGCAGCCCTGAGAGAGGGTGGCCCTACTGACAGGCCACTAGGCCATGCAGCCCTACGGAAGGGGCAGTTATACTGACTCTAGCCATTGGGCAACACAGCCCTGAGAGAGGGTGGCCCTACTGACTCTGGCCGTAGGCCACACCGCCTTGCTGAGCCAAGTGGCCACACTGACTCTGACCACTAGGGTATACACTCTGGCCGAACTGGGTAGCCATACTGACTCGGGTCCTTTGGTCCAACAGCCCTGTGGGAAGGGGCCATCACCCTGACTCTGGCCATCGGACCACACAAACTTGAGAGAGAGTGGCCATATTGACTTTTACCACTAGGCCATGCTACCCCAGGACAAGGGGTGGTTGTAAAGACGCAGCCACAGTGAAGTAATTATTCTCACCCCACCCCAAGAGGGGACGGGGCACATGTGCCTCACAACAAACCCCCAAACATGTATACATACAATTGTATACACATTACAGTCTATGCAAAAGTACTCTGTACTATTTCCTCTTTCCTTTTCGTTTGTCACCCAACTACTGCATTTTATCTTCAGCTAAGGCCCTGAGCCTGCAAACACTTAACCACAAAAGTAACTCCACTGAATGCATTGGCCCTACTCATATGCTTAAGCTTAACTAAAGCTTAATTTTAAACACACAAGTGTTTGCAGGATTGGGATCTAAGATTGTAAGCTCTTTGGGGAGGGACTGTTTTATTGTATGTCTGCAAAGTGCCTAGGACAATGTGGCCCTGACGTGATTGGCTCTAAGTGGTGCTGTAATGTTGTAATACAAATAATTAGTAGTCTAAATCAATCATAATGTTTGGCAGTTTCACAGAAGTTGTCATATCAATACATTTCTTCACCTCGCTGTTACCTGCTTAATGAGAGTAAGGATTTTTTATTCAGAGTAACAGATTCTGAATTCCCTACCGATAAATGCAAAGGTTGCTCCTTCCTCATGTAGTTAACAAACCACTGGTTTTAGTTAATGTGGCTGTAAACCATCAACCAGACATCTTTCATTTTAACTTCTTAGCTTTTTAAAGATTTGATCAAAGCCCCAGAGCTGCTATTCATCAGTTCTGTGGAAGCAGGAAAGAGTCTGTGCTTCAGGTTAACAGCTTCTGCTTTTCTAGTGCTGTATCTTTTCCTTTGATGTGTCAAAACATCATGATGTTGATCTAAAACCTGGAAAACATTACAAACTTTTCACAGAAGATTAACAAAAAAAAAGCCTATGAAATCTATTGCAGACATTGCAACTGGCATCAAACACGCTCTTCTCTAAGATATATGGCAGCAAATTAAGTGTCTGATCTACAAAGGTGCTGGGGTGCCATCTCTCTTTTTGACTACAGTGGGAGTGCTAGGGACTCAGCATGCAAGATTATAGGGTGATATCTCATGTGCAAGGATCCAGAATAAGGCCTATACACCACTTAAGTGGTGCACAGCCCTTTCAATGTCATACTGCTCACACTTTCAACAGACTGCAATAACCTCTTCTGTTATATTCTGAAGGGGTGGGGCATGCGTTGCGTCATCCCTGAAAACAGCTTTTCATTATCTCTTTTCCAGGCGGAGGCAGGGACAGGTTTGTTTTAGCCAAAACAATGACTTTAACTCCTCCTGAGGTATTCCCTTGTGTAAATGGAGTGTCATGGAGTACTGTATCCATACCAAACACAAGCAGAACTCTGTGCTGTCTCAATGATTACTCCACTGTCCTGCTACCGCGGACTTATTTCTCCACTGCCTTCCAGCTTTCCACACAGGGGGATTCCTCAGTTGGCTGCTTACATTGGCAGCACAAAGCAGACTTAATGGGACCCAGATTACTGAACAACCAAGAAATGGTACTGCCTTGTCACCACCCACCTGGGCTGAATTTGATTTTACTTGTTGCTTTATATGAAGGGACCTACATGGGATTAAATGTGTGTATATTTTAACTGCTATGAATTTAGTGCCAGATTTTTCAATGTGAACTTGATGCCTAAATCCCATTGAAGGTCAATGGGAGTTAGGCACTTTCTGCGTAGGAGTTTTTGTAAATCCTACTAGGTGTTTGTCTGCATCTTTAGGCACCTAAATACCTTTGTAAATCTGGCCCTCGGTTCTTTAGCTTAAAGGGGTATATGTGCGCAATGGTTCTCAGGCTCATGCAGAAATTCAAACTTTACTCTCTTACTATAGTTATGTGTAAAGCAAATTTGTACAACAGTTCTGTTATTACTTCTACAATATATAGTGCTAGAACCATAATTCAAGGATACAAACTCCATTCAGGGATACTGAACTATAATAACAATTTACTTATATAACAAATTACATAAATCCAGAAATATTACAAAAAGCTTTTCAAACTTAAATTGGTGTACCAACTCTATACAGCATAATAATCATTTTAAGGTAATACAAATAATAATTACTAATACTTGAAACAGATATGACAATGCCCTGGATAAATCTTGTAGGATTAAGATAAACATTACTGAATTAAGTTCAATACCTTTGAGATGCACTATATTCAAAATGCAATTATGTGTTGTGAGATTGTATGATACTTTGGGGATACTAATGTCATTCCTCTGGTTATTGGCCCTTTTTAGCAACCCCTCTGGAGAGGTTCAGACTAAATCCTCCAGGGATCAAGAGACAAAGAATGGATTTTGGGATAAATAGCCTGATTTAAAACAGGCTCAGGGCCTTCTTCCTGATCCCCCAAGCGGACAGGAGCTATGGTCTATGGCGGGCCCCAACCTTCAAGAAGGGTCGGAAGGACTTGGTCTACTGATATCCCATAAGACTGGATGCTTGTTATGAGCTGAAGCTATGAACTTGAACCCACAAGGAAACTGCTTGTTCATCTTCGAGTGCTTGTTCATGCCAGCTCCACTTAGGTGTGTGTGCACACTCAAGCATGGCAGCCGGAAGATTTTTTCCCATAGCAGTATCCGTTGTGTTGGCCTGGGAGCCCCTGGAGTCGCGCCTTCATGGCGCTCAATATAGAATCCTGCTGACCTGCCACCTCTTCAGTTCCTTCTTACTGCCAGTGACAGTTAGCTGGAACGTCCCATAGCTCTTGCTTTAGCAAGCGCCTCTATCCATTTTGTTTGTTTATAGTTCTTCTGCGGTTGGTAGTAGTAGTAGTTTTATAGTCAGTTTAGAGTGTGTACTCGAAGCCGTTGTATGCCGTGGTCCCTGGGGTTCAAAAAGTGTGAGGTCTGTGCCAAGTGCATGCCAAAAAGTGACCCACACACCACATGTTTAAGATGCCTAGATGAGGGTCACTAAAAAGACCATTGCAGAATCTGCTGTGAGTTTCGCCCCAGAAGTTTGAAAAAGAGAGAGCAAAGGCTCAAAGTTCTGCTTATAGAGACAGATGTTTGCCCCCATTCAGACCCGGGACCAGTGATCCCACACCCAGGACCTCCTCCTTGGTGCGGAGCACCCCGGCACTGTCATTCCAGGCACCAGTGCCAAGAAAGGACTCTGTGCAAGACTGTTGACACCATTACGGCTCCTCCTGCATCCATTCGGTGGGTAGGCACCAGTTGCAATTGCTGGTGCCTCAGAAGAAAAAGAAGATGGAGAGTGATCATTCTCCCCGAGCCAAAACTAAAGAGCTGATGACTGTGAGAGCCCAGTTGGGCCACAGCACCACATCGCCTGTGAGGGTTGTGTTGACTCCTGCCCTGGAGGAGCAGTTGGGTCCAGGTCCACCCTGATCGCTGGAACCTACGAGTCAGCAGCTGCAACTCCCATCACCCCTGGGTGTTTGAGGCAGCGCAAGACTGCCAAACAGTGCCGTTCTCACCTCCAAGGAGGGATGAACTACTGGCACCGACAGCACTGGCCCTCCCCACAGTACAATCAAGAGGGAACCTGGCCATGTTGTCCAGGTGCTCATCTTTTCCACAGCACCTTCCACCACCAGTAGCCCCAGAACCGGAGCCCAGTTGGTCTCCTAGCTTCTGACGCTCAGCACCTCACAGCACAGCTCCTCTGTAGTCTTCTTTTTCAGAGACGTTGGAGTCAGAGTCCGACTCTATTGCTTCAGCAGAAGTAGGAGGAGGAGATCCAGGTCGCAGTGGGAGAGACGAGCGTACCTGGCAACATGGTTGCCGCAGTGGCAGAACCCAAAACAGTAGCTGTTCTGGATGCCCTGGGCCTTCCATCAAAGCCAGGGACAGAGCCAGGGGTTGTGCTCGGCATCAACATCTGTAGCTTTGGCTACCTTTGTGCCGCCTTCTGCCCTTCATGGACCTGGTCAGCTGTTTCCTAAAAGGTCTCGACAGGCTATATCTGCATGTCCAACAGCCGATTCCAGCCTGGGACCTTAATCTGGTTCTTTCCAGACTGGCGGGGCAGCCCTTCAAACCACTGGTGACATGTTCCCTGCTCTACCTATCGTACAAGGTGGTGTTTCTGGTAGCAATAACTTCAGCCAGGAGGATGTCTGAGCTCAAGGCCCTAACATCAGAGCCTCCTTACACCGTGTTCTATAAGGACAAAGTTCAGTTCAGGCCACACCCAGCTTTCCTCTCAAAGGTTGTTTCCCAATTTCACATCACCCAGGACATCTTCCTCCCAGTCTTCTATCCTAAGCCACACTCAAGTGGCAGGGAGCAGAAGCTTCACTCATTGGATGTCCACAGAGCGCTCACCTTCTACATCGAGAGAATGAAGCCGTTCTAAAAGTCAATTCAACTGTTTGTGGCTATGACAGACAGGATGAAAGGTCTTCCAGTCTCCTCCCAACGATTTTTGTCACGGATCACGTCCTGCATGAGCCTGGGTGCAGGTTCACAGAGCACCGACGTGATCCTCCATACATGTTTTCATTGCGCATTATGCGATTACCCAGCAGACCAGAGACAACGCAGCCTTCGACAGAGCCGTGCTCCAGTCAGTGCATAACTCCAACCCAGCCTCCAGAACTTAGGCTTGGGACTCATCTGACTGGAGTGGACATGAACAAGCACTCGAAGAAGAAAGAACAGTTACTCACCTTCTAATAACTGTTGTTCTTCGAGATGTGTTTTTCATGTCCATTCCAATACCCACCCTCCTACCCCTCTGTCAGAGTAGCTGGCAAGAAGGAGCTGAGGAGGTGGCATGTCGGCATGGCTCTATATTGAGCCCCATGAAGGCATGACTCCAGGGCGCGCCCAGGTTGACACGATGGATGCTGCTGTGGGAAAAATCTTCCGGCTGCCGTGCGCATTCACGCACTTGATTGGAATGGACATGAACAACACATCTCGAAGAACAACAGTTATGAGAAGGTGAGTAACTGTTTTATAGGATTGGATTGATCTTGGGTAAGCTTATTAGCATGTGAATAGCTTCTTTTATTGTTTTTAATATGGCTTCTCTGTAGTGCTTTTAATTTAAGAATAAAAGAGGCTTGCAAAGAAAGTGCTGTATGGCAACATATAACTAAGGCAGCGATGACCTCCATGACTTCAGCCAGTGCCGGCTGGGAGCTGCAGAGTCCCCTGCCACCCGCAGAGGCCGGGAGCCGCTGGATACCCCTGCTGCTCACCCCCCGAGCTCCTGGCTGCCGCAGGAGGCATGTGGAACCCCCGCAGCTCCTGGCCACAGTGGGAGGCAGGGGGAATCCCACAGCTTGGAGCTGCCAATGGAGGGGGGACCCTGGAGCTCAGAGCCCCCACAGGTGGGAGGGGGCCCCTGGAGCTCCCAGTCCATCCACAGCTGCCCAGGCTCCCCATTTTGTCACAGATATTTTTAGTAAAAGTCAGGGACAGGTTACAGGCTTCCATGAATTTTTCATTATTGCTTGTGACCTGTCCGTGACTTTTACTAAAAATATCCGTGACAAAATCTTAGCTTTATGTATAATTATTGGCAATTACTCTGTTTATTAGGCTCTGAAGAGACCGCAAGAAGTCCTGGTTAGGCACATTGTCCTTGCAGGGAATAACACAGTGAAGTTAGGGAACTGTTCAGCCTGGAGAGACGCTGGTCAGAAGGAAAAGAGATGCGTGTCTCCATACACGAGAGGTGAGGGCCTGAGGAGCTTGAAGCTTGAGACTGGGTGTCCTTGCTGTACTGGGGGAGTACAGGTGCAGTTGCCCTGAACTGAGACAGTACTATCCCTAAAATGCTGTCCCCTCTTAGGTGAAACATGGTAGCTCTTTAACAGCAAAGAGCAACAGTAAATAGACTGATGCAGAAAGTGAAAAATAATATATGCAAATAACATTACAAAGGGAACACCAAGGAGGTAAAATGTAATTATTTAAATTGGACTTTGACCAAGATACTGTCACTAATGCAGCAACTCTTTTGAAAAATGCCATGGATCTTTAATAAGCATGTATAGTTGGGCTTTAGGTTGCCTTATCCAAAAGACAGCATAGTACGATACTGGAGCATTGTTTCATAACTGACAAAGGGAGGAAGGCCATCTACTGAATCACCATTTGAGTTTTTCTTTCAAAACCTTTCCATTTAAGTACTAAGTAGGACCAAAGATAAATTCTGATGAGATCACAAGGCTTACAATTGGGCACTGCTCAAACCTGTTATGAATCCAATTTCACCTGATTATACTTGATTGAATATTTTTAGAATGTTCTTTCTAAAGGAATTTTCCAACTAAGCCACACACGTAGTAGCAACAGACATCTGCATCTGTGTTCAATAGGCTTTTAACTTGATGTGCATAGCTGTTGCACCAACCCCCAAAAATTGTGAGCATCAAAGGAGGTTTCTTAGCTTCCATTGGATAAAAAAATAAATCTTGAGAAAAATGTTGACATTTGGGACAATATTAAATTATGCACCATCATGGTATATGGATTTAATGTATGTGTTTCATATTTAGTAAGAAATATTTACTATAGCAATATCTCCTTCATATAGTGTATCCCATCTCTCTCTCTATAAATCCTGTCTATGAAAAGGAGCTGTGAAAAATAGAAGACCTTATATGGAGTAAACAAAGAGCAATTTACAGAAAAATGATGAATCTGTGAGATATGGAAGACATCTTAAGAGTAAAAAAAAAAATCCTCATAATTCATATAAAGTGAAGCCACAACTGAAATATGGAGGCCTTTCATCATAAATAGAATGATTCTATGTTCCACAGATGTTTACTTTGTCATGTCTATTTGACAGATTTAAAATAATGTTTCATTCTTTTGTATTAGAATATGACAATTCTATCATTTCAGGTTGCGCAGAGCTGTTTGTGTGAGTAGAGAACATCTCACGCTGAAGTCATAGGGGACCGTCTGCAATCTGCTTTGCCTCATTCCCAGAGGGTGAAAAAATATATTCCAAAACTCCTAATTAGTTTGATATTCAGTCAAAGATTTTTCTTTAACAATGGAAAGATATGACTAGTCTAGGAAGAACAGTTTTGCTGTACATAGAAAGGATTCTTTTTAAAACTCCAGCTAAAACTAAAACAAGGCAGGTTGAAACAGCCTGCTGAGTCTGCAGCTATAATGTACATTGTATGTACTGGCTTCAAACCCTCATCAAAAGTAAATGAGGCTTTGTCTACACTTAAAAAGGTTTGCTGGAATAGGTATACTGGTGGAGCTATACTAAGCAAAATCTCCCTAGTGTAGACACAGCTCATCGTGGCAGAACCAGTTTCCCAAACGAAAAAAGCTATACTGTCAAAAGGATTTTCTATCTGTATAACTGTCTACAGTAGGGCTTTTGTCAGCCTAGCTATGTAGGTTAGGGGTGTGATTTTTTTTTCCCTCACACTCCTAACAGACAAAGCTATGCCAGATAAACTTTCTAGTGTAGACCAGCCCTCAATAAGGACAGTAGTGACTGCACTGATTCCAGATAAGCAAAATGGATGCAATGCAGTTATTTTAATATGTTTAGTAAATTAGGTTGAGTCCTGACACATTTCATCCCCAACACATATATCTGTGCTTGTATGCAAGTCATACCAGGCAGCGACAATGCATGGGTTAGTAAAGGATGATGAGCAAATCCCATGCAGCCATTACTCTACTCGTCATCCTGCTTGCATGGAAAAGTAGTATACAAGTGGCCCGTGGCAGGGGATTCGCCTGGAGTTATAGCAAAACCTTAAGATGTACATACTTTGTAGTTTCAGGAGACTGTTTCCTTAATTTTGTAATTAAAATTCATTATATTCCCTTAAACTGGGATACCGACCTTTTAAACTCAATGTACCCATACACTGAAAAGTGTAAATGCACTATTTATACTTGGCTTAAAAAGTATCAAAATCCAGAAAGGAATTATAATGATCTCTTAAATTTAGTTATTCATTCAAACAAGCCTAAATTAAATTGAAGCAGCAAACTATGAGGAAGGGAGGGGAATTAAGTCTGTCTGGTTGCACAGAAACTCCATCCAAAGCTCCTCACCAGGCTATTGTTACAAAGTTTACAACAATCAGAACCTGCTCATTTCATGTTTATTCTCAGAAAGCACAACTCAGTGTTAGCTGCTTATTGGAAATACTAATTTTACAAGTTAACTCTTTGATATATATCACAAAGCCCAGAGTGGGTGTATACTGTAATTAGACCAAAAGGCATTTCTTACTTTAATAGTAAAAGACATTTTTAATGTAACAATATTTCATATAAAATATTAAATGTTTTTATAACAAAACAGATGCAAATATTCATTAAAATTGCAATACTTGGAACACATACAGCACTTTCCACTTTCAAAGTGCTTTACAAACATTTATCAACTAATTCCTCAACACCCTTGTGAGGAAGGTATTATGCACCATTTTACAGGTGAGGAAATTGGCAGTGTGTGACTTGCTCAAGACACAAGAGGGGGAATCTGTAAACCATAAGACTAGAACTCAGGAATTCTTGGCTTCCAATCCTGTGCTCAGATCATACATCTCAATACAGTTGTTACTTTAAATTTTGTATAAGAACACCAAAAAAGTTGTTCTAATAAGAGGTAGCCTCCAGATAGTGGTTTGGATACAACAGGATATGCAGAGGTTTTGCCTTATTTTTAAGTTTGGTGCAACAGCAAGAACCAGTGTAACACTACATTTCCCCATTCAAGAACTGACCAAACATAGGTTTAATTAATTTATGAGATTATCCTCATCATTAACTATTTATATTGCAATAGCACTTGGGACACCATTCATGGACCAGAGACTCACTGTGCTAGGAACTGTGAACAAATCCCAAAAAGGTGAACCCTTTAAACTTTTTCTTTCTTCTTGCTAATATGATCCATCCTGTTCAGATCAAGAAAAACGCCTTTAGATCTAGTACTTGTGTATTTCAACTACTCAGGTAAAAGAAATGAAATATAATTTAAAATGTTGGCACTTAGTGTCCAAAGAAGAATGTATATTTCAAAGTACTTTTGGGAATTGTTCCTTGCCACAAAACATTATTTGTACCTGACATTTGATGTAATTTTTCTTTTTATTGTTTTGTCTATTTTAAATCTGATATTACCTCCAGAAATACATAAAATAAAAAACATGAAAAAAATTGAGCCTGGATTAAGATAATTCAAAACTGGCTATTTAGCAACTTCTTTTCAATAATATAAACTGAATGAAAGTAAACATTTCTAACTACAAGACCATGAATTCTCTACTCTTGATATTTTTTTAACAGTCCAATTTCACTTGTTTCAGCTTTCCTCTAAAGGTCACATGCAAAGGGAAAAATGGGGTTGTGCCCTTTTTTGCTTGTTTATGATAAAGACTTGAATTTTTTTCCTGCTGTTTTTTTTCTCTTAAGCCTTAAAAGGATGTAAATTCTTATTTCCTTTTTGATGGTGAACTTCTTGGATGACTCAGATTTGTATAGGAAACTTCCTCAGACAATAACTGAATGGGTAGGGGTATTAAATCTTTCCAAAAGTCTCCCAAGTGTTTGAAATAGCTGTAAACATTAAAAAAAAACAAACCCACAAATTTAAGCAGTCTGGATAACCATGTCCAGTCTACTAATAAGGTTTCATCTCCTTTGGCCATGTCTACACAGGGAGTTAGCATGCAGAAAGCCAAAGAGTGAATCTACAGTGCATCACCTTGCTGTGTAATGTCCTGTGTGGACACTTGTATAGTTTAGTGAAGGTCCTGGACTGTGGTTTAGCAACTATGCTTTCAAACAGTAGTATGCTAACCCACACTCCAGGACTTTCATCTTGCTACTCTGTTTGTAAGGATGTCCACATGGGACTTTACTGTGCTGCAAGCTGATGCACTGTAGATTCCCACCTTGGCTTGCCCTGCAATAACCTGCCACATATATGAGCCTTTTTTACTATTGTCATAATCATACTAGTTCCTCCACTGTCCATGGAGTCTGTCACAAAGTCTAGATTTCTAAAGTAAAAAGAAGGAAAATATTTAAAAGAGAATCTCCACAAAACTTTCAGACCTGCTGCTCTAGAAATCAGAAAGAAGAAAAAAGGGCACAAACCTATTTTTCCCCTTGGCACATCACCTTTAAAGTAAAACTATAGGAAACAACTAAAATGTGACTTTTGTTTAAAAAAAAAAATCAGGTAAAGCAGAAGCAAGGGTATGGGTGAAATGTCTGGGGGAGGCGGGAAAAAGAGATGAGGGCTGTGGCCTATTTTGCATGTGCTGATTTGAACTACACATGGTGGGTACCACCTAGTGGAGACAGGGAGGGCTCTTCATCTTGCATTCTTTATTACCTGTATCCCTACTGCTGTACAACAGGGTGCTTCCCGCCCAAAGGCAATGCTCCGCCTCCCAGGCGAGTCAGCTTGGCTGGAGAGGGTGAGCATGCACCTGAGCTGTTTCTGTCCCTGTGCAACCAGGAACGTAACTATCGGTTACAACAGTTAACGGGTTAAATGATTAAAGTTATATCGTGTAATTGGTGAGCTGTTAACCAAGGTCTCTCGGGCTGGGCTGGCGCAGCCGGGACCCCTCTCGCCCATGGTGAAGGTCCGGTTAACCGACACAGCCAATGCTGAGGTTAAACTTGTACATCGCTCTCCGCAGCCCACGATTCACGGCTGGACTTTTCCCCGGAGTCTCTCGTGTATTGTTTTCTGAAGGCCCAGCCCGGGAGGCGAGTGGCGACCTGGGACTCTCAGCCTGCAGGTGCCCAGGCTCAGTCTGTTTCTCGCAGCTGGCTGCAAGGAAAAGCCTGAGCGCGGGGCCGAGCAGGCGGCGCACCCGCCGTGGGCTCCCCAACGAGCTCCTCGTGCTGGCTGAGCAGGGCAGGGTCTCGGGGGCGCCCAGTCCCGATTCACTCAGAGATGCTGCGCAGTTCGTGCCACTTCGTTCCAAAGCTCGCCAGGCCCTGGGCTCGCTGCTCGCGCTGTTACCGCTCCCCGGGCGATGGGACCACGCGGGCAGCCGACTGGGCATGCGCCGCATGTGCCCCCCCCCCTTATTCTCACGCCTCGCTCCACTGCGAGAGCCGTTAATTACCCGGGTCTATTTGAATACCGTCAGAGGCATAATCAGCACGCGCAAGACGCTGATTGGTTGATCTTCTCGCGCTGTTATTGGCGGAGGCGGCAAAGGGTGGGCGGGGTTGAGTCGGTGTTTCGGGACCTACTCACTTTCCTTGGAAAGGGAGGGGGGCAGGCATCCATGTACGATGGTTTAACCCGTCCCATCGCCTTCCCAGGCTCGAGCCCTCTGGCCAGGCCTCTACCGCCGCACGCGCGCGCCCCGCCAGGACCCCTCGGGCTGGCCAAGATATTGCCTGAGTCTAGGAAACAGACAGTTGTGCTGGGGTTACTAGCGCGCCCCATAATGCGGCCTAGCGCGCCTACCAGATATTTGTGAGGAGACGAAGCTCCGCTGGCTGCTGCTACCCTTTCAGTCCCGAGGGGCCTGGAGGGATTTCTCTGCCGGCGTTTAATGAGGAAGGCCGCACACGCCCTGGCGCGAGGGGGCAGGTGTCGGGCCCTGGCGCGAGGAAAAACCCGCCAACTTTCCCGTTGTGGGGAGCGCGGGACTGGGGCGCCCTGTAGTCTCCATAGCAACCAGGGAGGGTGATTCTAGGAGCGCGTGCCCCCTCCCGGCGGCACCAGGGCCAAGCGAAGATGTAGCGGGTGAGGAGACGCGGCGCCGGCAGGGACCCTCCCCTCCAGGAGTCAGGGGACTCACCCCGTCCCTTGCGGGTCAGGCGCGGGGGGAGGGCGCCTCCACTCACTCTGGGGCCGGTGGAGTTTGGGGGTTTCCCCTCCCGCCTTAAGCTGTGTCTGGGGAGCCTGTGATTCCTTCCCGGGGACACGCTCCAGCAGCTCTTGCGGTCGCGGTCACCCTCCCCCGGGGTGGGGGGGAATAGCTGGAATAAAGGGCTTAGTCTGCTCTAGCCTCACTAACTGCTGCGCCAGGGGCCCGGTGGGTACCAAATAGCGCGGGGGAGCGGCCGTTGTCCCGCGTCGGGGCCAGACCCGGCTGCCGGCTCGGGTTGTTGGTGCTCGCAGGAGGCGCTGTCGCTGGGCCCCACAGCTCTGCTCTCCAGGGCGGGTCAGGCAGGCTCCAGCCCATCCATGCCTTGGCCTCCCTGCTGGAAGCGCCACACCGGCACCAGGTGGTGTAGCCAGTGTGTGCTGTGAGGTGGGCCCGGTCTCCTACACTAGCCTGAAACGTCAGCGCAGCCCCCTTCAGGCAGGCCCCTGGGCACAGCCAGGAGAGACGATCTGGTTTTGGTCATTACCCACCCCTGCCTAGATTCAGCGTGCTGAAGGTGAAACGGCTCTTGCCCAGTCCTCTGAGCCACTAGGAAGTACTGTCATGAACGTCTATTGCACGCATGGCCGCTTCCCACAATAAAAGTAAATGTAACGTGTTTGACAGGTGTTACTGCCGATTGCAGCTTTCTGTCTAGGGTGATCTTATTCCCCGTCCCCATTATTTGTGAGTGAGGAAAAAATGCCAGGTGTATTACCGACTGACGCTACTGGGCTTTTGAGAGGTAGCCCGTCAAAGAAAAATAGACTTTCCCTGAAGCTTTTCCAAAAAAAGGAAACGAAAAGAGCACTGGATTTTACAGAGTCACAAGAAAATGAACAAAAGAGTTCAGAATACAGAGAGTCACAAATGTATGTAAGAGTTTGTTTAAGATTTTCTGATTGTAACCTGGTCAATGCTAAACACTCTAAGTAGTATTTTTTTTTTATATGAGAAATAGTTTGTTTAATAATGGACAGGTGAGAGTAAAAAAGTCTTAATAAATGGCTGTCTTATCAACCTGGCTCTTGAACACTAAACTGTTCTGCCTGCTGCACTGCTCCAATAGAGAATAAATTTCACAAAGCAAGTTATAATGGAATGCTTGAGTCAGTTTCATCTAACTGATTTTGGTATTTGAAACCTAGTTTAAGAAAATGGGGGTGACTGAGTTTACACTTATTATGGATGTTAACCTTGCCTGTAGAATGTCTAACTTGTGGAGAATGTGATCAATACACTAAGCTAACAGAGGCTACTTATAAAGATTTACGTACGAAATTATTTTAAAAACAAGGATATTCTGGCTTTAAAGAACTTGCAAACCACAAACCTGTTTTTCAAAATGAGATTTAAGTGAGTCTTAGTGCCTGGGAAAGGTTCTGGATGTTAAAGTCTCATTTCTAGTACTTGTACAAGCATCGGCAGTTGCAATACTAGCTTTCTTCCATTAAATTTCTCCGGTATCCCTCAATTCCAGAATGAGGCTTCCAGCTAACTTCATACCAGATAATGAAGAGGGTTACATGAGAAAAGAATTACTCAGGCACATTAAATTACAAATGCACTGATGACCATTTAAGCCTTTGTTTTATTACACCAGTACGTTACCAGTCTAATGCTTCTACACTAGCTTCTCTACATAATGGATTGAGTCTTGCCCTTGGGTTTGTGCACAGGAATTTCTGTGATGATAATCTTTTGGCGATGGGAGGGGGAAGGTTAGAATGGAAAGTATACACAGTGGCATTTTTTGTTTAGTGCTACAGTAGCGAAGTCTGAATAACTCAAATGTTATAGAAAAACTTCTAGGGATTTTTCCATATTGGTTTGAAAGACTTCAGAAGAAACTGTCTGGCCAGGTGTAGGTGCCCTACCAAATTCACAGTCATAGGATTTTAAAAATAATAAATTTAATGATTTCAGTTATTTAAATCTAAAATGTCATGGTGTTGTAACTGTAGGGGTTCTGATCTAAATGGGCTGTGATGGAGGGGTTTGCAAGGTTATTATAGGGGGTCATGGTACTGTCACCCTTACCCCTGCACTGCTGCTGGTGGCAGTGCTGCCTTCAGAGCTGGGCAAGCGGAGAGCAGCAGCTGCTGGCTGGGAGTCCAGCTCTGAAGGCAGTGCCACCAGCAGCAGTGTGGAAGTAAGAATGACATGGTATGGTATTGCCACCCTTACTTCTGTGCTGCTGCTGGCTGGGTGCTGCCTTCAGAGCTGGGTGCCTAGTCACCGCTCTCCAGCCACCCAGCTCTGAAGGCAGCACAGAAACAACAGTGGCCATTCTGTGACCCCCTTACAATAATCTTGCAAAACCCTCCCCCCCCATCCCCACAATGCCCTTTGGGTTGAGACCTCCAATTTGAGAAACGCTGGTGAAATCTGTATAGTATAGGGTACAAGTATACAAAACACCAGCTTTCATGGGGGAGACTAGACTTCACAGTCCATGATGCGTTTTTCATGGCTGTGAATTTGGTAGGGCCCTACACATGGGTGTTGTACTATTCCTGGAATATCTGTGTGCTTATTGCAAACCTTTTTGCATAAATTCCTAGAAAATACTGTTTCTGTTGAGTGGTTCCATCTTTGAGCACACAGCATAGCATGAGCTTCAAAAACTGATAGTTTTGGTACCATCTGTGATCTGTTGACAGTATGAAAAGATTAATTTTATATAGTAGTGTAAGGGCCAGATTTTTAAAGGTATTTAGCTACCCAACTCCCTTTAAAAGATGTTTTGTAAGAAGTTAATGATGTGAAAGACACACTTCAAAAGGTCAAGATGTATATGCATGTGTTCTAAGATTTAAAAAAAAAAAAGGCTTGCTTTCTATTACGTACTCTCTTCTCTGTTTAATAGTGATCAGGTTGTTCCTGCAGCACAGCCTCCTTCACCCATTAGTTGCGAGAAAAAAGACAACATGCTGCCCTTTGTGGGCTTGAACAATCTTGGCAATACTTGTTACCTTAACAGCATACTTCAGGTAAATTCATATTTTGAGGATTGGAAAAGATATTTGCGTTGTCATTAAACCTTTTATACAAACACTTTAGACTCCTAGTTTGACAAAGTATTGGGTAAAAATGGGATTGAAGGGAGATACCACACACTCCAGGCAGCCAATGGTGCACATATAGCTATATCTACTCCTGCTCACTTGCAGGAGTAATTGTTTTATAAAGAAATTACTGCGTTGCCCTAAGGTTTGCTCCCAGGATTGGGCATGAGTTGGCTAGACTTGTTCTCTGACCACACCACCTTCCTCGTTTTGCATCATGCCAAGTTAGGCGCACGAGTGGAGGCAGAACTTGGTAGTGTAAATCCCTTTGTATTCTGCAGAGGGATGCAGATTACCCTTTAATAAAAAGCAGAGTTCCATCCAACACTAATAGGTGGAATATTCTAGGAGATGCTATCAAGAAGTTGAAACTCACAATTTTATTATTTTGGTTTCCCAGTTTTCCCCAATTTATGAAATTAAAAAAATAACTAATTTGAATCTCTTTTAAAACTGAAGCACTCCCCTGCAATGCTGGAAACTCAGTATCTTTGTACTAGTGCAGGAAACCAGAAAGACAAACTGCTGACTAGTCATTTCTCTACACAAGTGTAAAAAGTGTAGTAAAGTGAAAAAATAAACAGATTAGTTTACTTTTCAGTCATTCATGTTAACTGACTTATCCTCTATCCCTTTAATCACTTGGATGGAATTTTCAAGTGCCTAAGGGAGTCAGTTGCCCAATTCTTATTAAATTTTGAAGCTTTAAAATCACAGGAAGTTGGACATCTCACTCACAATACTTAAAACGCAAAAGGGAGTCAGATTTTTCAAATTTCCATCCTACTTTTAGTTAGTGGAGATAACTATAAATAGTTAGGGAATTCAAAAGTAAGCTTTCCACTACAGCAATACATTCCTGAATATCAGCAGTATTTACTCTCACTGTACTGTAAAATGAGTGTTGAGTGGCATGAGGAAGTTTAGCTTTTGAAGGATGATCTCATGGTTAAATTATTGGACTGAAATTCGGTAGACAAGGTTCCCTGATCAGCAACAGACTTCCAGTGGATGTTGGATTGAGCACCTAATCTTTCTGCCTCAGTTCCTTACCTGTAAAGGGAGATAGGAAAGAATTATCTCACAAGGACTTTTGGAGAATAAATTCATTAATGTTTGAGGAAGTATGGTATTTATGACCTCAAATGACACAGTGATGAGAGCCACATGAGAACCTTTACTCTTGTGCTTAAGTTTTTAACATCAATAGTTCTAAAATTGTACTCTACCTATATTTGCACAGCATGGGCCATCGAGGTTTCTGCATCCTTACGTGCTGTACAGCAACCCAGAGATGCAGAAGCAGAACTTGGCCTATGTGCATGGACTTTTAATGTTAGTTTTAACTTTATTTTCTTGTACAACTTTTTTGCTCACTTAGTTTTTTTTCTTGTTTTATACTGCTGCTGCTAGGTGTTATATTTTTGTCCTGGCTTTAAAACTGGAGTGAAACACTTATTTAACATTATTTCAAAGAAGAGAGAAATGTTAAAGGATGAAGGAGAACAAAAGTCAGACAAGGTAAATTTTATATGTATCATTTGATCTTTCTTTAGCTGTAATTATGCAAGTAAGTGCAGCATAAATTAAAATGTCATATCTTGGAATATGTAGGGGCACACAGTAAAGAGCTTTTTTGAACTTCCTGTTGGAAGAAAATTTAACTTTATTATAGCGGTATCATTTTTTACTCATTTACAATTTATAACACTGCCCTTCAAAGTTATTTTTGGAAGGTTTATAAGTAAGACTGGAAATCTTTCACAAACATCAGATTCCGTGACTTTCTGGGACCTCTGTGACTTCTGCAGCTGAAGCGGCTGACCTGGGCCGCCCCTCGCCCCGGTGGGGCCCTGGCCCGCCCCTGCCCCAGAATTATTTTGGGGATAGAATATCTGGTGGAATCTGTTGGTCTTTCTTGTTCTCTTCCTGCAGGCAAAGAAGCAATATATTGAATGTTTCAAGAAGCACCTGCTTCCATTCCTTTAACTAATAGAAATGCTGGCAATGACTGACAGAAAAGGGATAAGGGAGGCAGGGGAAAAAACCTTCAACTGTTGTATTCGGAGGCAAAAGCTCAACTATTGTCTCTTCTTTTATGATTACAGGGAAGTTGTAAAGAAGATCCTTTGGCAAGTTATGAACTAATCTGCAGTTTGCATTCCTTGATTCTTTCAGTGGAACAGCTTCAGGCCAGTTTTCTATTAAATCCAGAAAAATATACAGATGAACTTGCTACTCAGCCAAGAAGGCTACTAAATACACTTAGGTATAAATAATCTTAAATGAAATATCAGAATTTTCACTGAAATTTGAGCTAATTATTGTAATACACAAATTATTTAAAGAAAATATTGGGGGTTGATGTTTTTAAATTTGATACACTAGCGTAGGGAATGTGTTTTTGTTTTTTTTCCACATTCCATGCAGGGGATTGCATCAGTTCTGCTGCTCACAATTCTCTAGCAGCCACATAGCAAAACGGATATAATCCCAGTCAATTTTACTGTGGGAAGGTGGCCCAAGATAAAATTTGTGCATCTACGTTTCAGCTATCTCTTGTGGTATCAAGGTTTAGAGCTAAGATTACAGGCCTTGATTCTGTAAGGTTCTGAGTACTTTGACCCAGATCCAGCAAAGCATTTAAATACGTTTATGTCACTGGTACTACACAGATGCTTTAAGTATGTGCTTAAGTGCTTTGCTGGATCAGGGCTAGAGTTCTCAGTACCTTGCAGGATTCAGCCTGTGAAATGGCCATTTGCCCCCAGCCTCCTTTCCATGGCTACCTGTGGTATATGAACCTTCTCTTCAGGCCTGGACTTTTTATCCAAACATCTCTAATTTTGATCTCAAATCATATTATAGTTACCTACTTAGTAAACAGTCTGCAGTGTTGCACATCTAATTTTTTATTCTTAATAAAGTGCAGAAGTAGTTCTTAAAACTGTTCTCTGCTTTTTGTCAATTGTAGCAGTTAATGGGGATGGGCATTATTAAATTGAGGTAAACTGGTGGTATTTATTGATAATACACCTGGACATTAATCTTGTGGTATTGTTCTATCACAGAAAGGCAGTGTCTAGCAAATGGAGAAGGGGACACAAGGAGTTAGGACATGTGGGTTCTATGTCAGACTGCCTCCAAAGTATGACATTGGTCAAGTCAATTCACTTCTTTGGCCTCAGCTTTCCCATGTGTAAAATGTCCAGAAACATTTATTGGATATGGATATTGTGAGGTTGTATCTGTATTTATATATAGTCTTTCAGTTGAGAACATGAAAGTGTTTTACAAAGTAATACATCTGTATCAATCCTTTAGTATTAGTTTCTTAACGTCTATTGTAAAATTTAGTCTTATGTTCCAAAATTTTCATCCTTTTGTGATTAATACAGAAGTGCTACACAGTTTTGGATTAGCTCCTGAAATTATCAAATCCTTCCTCTTTGACTCCTCTTGTGTTTCCATCCTAGTCTGTGGGCTCTCTCACTGCCAGACATAAATTAAAAATATAAAATCTGCATAGGAGTTCCATTGTAACACAATAACTGATCACATGTGGTAGTCTCCAGATGTATCATTTCAAAACTATATAACACTTCCCTTTTTCCTCTATAGAGAACTTAACCCTATGTATGAAGGATATCTGCAACATGATGCCCAGGAAGTATTACAGTGTATCTTAGGTAACATTCAGGAAAGGTGTCAGATATTGAAGAAGGAAGAATTGAAAAATATGCCAGTGGAAGAGCCTATAGCTCACTTGGAGGAGAAGTCTAATCAAAATACTGAAAGCAATGGCATTAACAGCCTTGGTGAGGAAAATGACTATGCAACAAGCAGTCACACTGCAGAGGAGTCTGAAGACAAACTATCCAAAGGAAATGGGAAAAGGAAAAGTGATACTGAGAGTGGGAATGCAAAGAAAAAATCTAAAGTATCCAAGGAGCATAATGCAGTAGAGGAAAATCAAAGACAGACTAGGTCAAAGAGGAAAGCAGCAGCAGAGAAACTAGAAAATCATACAGATGTCATTGCTAAGTATTCTATTGAAAATGAGATTGCAAAGCCAACACAGAAGAAATCACGACTTAGATTAAACTGGTTTAAGTCTTCAGGCAAACAGCCCAGCATTCTGTCTAAATTCTGTAGTGTGGGAAAGCTAGCAAACAATTTGGGATCCAAAGAGCAGATGAAAGAAACTGATGGCTGTGAGATTGAAGAAGCATCTGTAAAGTGTGAAAATGGTAATATAAAAGAGTATTTTGAACCTGCATCCCCTGTTGAAAGTGCTCGTGAAAAAGGAATTGAAAAACCACTACAAGAAGGTTAGTAAAAAATGTGTGGGCTTAATGTAAGCACAGTCGGACTCAGAAACAAATACACCTGGGAAGTTAGTGCTCAAATACCATAGTGAGGATTTGAAATCTATTTTTCCTTAAATGGAAAATTTCTTCACCCAATGTAATCCTAGATATATATAGAAGTACCTGACATACAGATATGTCTAAGATATATAATAATAATTAGACAGAGTGTGAGCAGAAAATAAGGTGATTCTAGTAATGCAGTGTAAATAGGTTAGAAGAATGCCAAATTTATAATCATTGTGCATTATGGACTTTGAAAAGTCCACAAGTGTTTATGTTCCTCACAAGAGAATTATTTATCATTTAAGGTTAATGCCAACATATACATAATCCATTAATGATACAAAACAAATTACCCAAGATGAGACATTTTCAATAAAGGATATATCTATCTGGAATCTAATCTTAAAATAAATTTGAAAAATTTGAGTGTTCCAGGATCAAGATTTTTTTCAGATGCTTTATTCAATATCCCAAAATTATTATGTGCTTGTTTATATGGTTTGTTAAATGTTATAAAACAAATTATGGAATTTGAAGATCTAAAACTGAGACCATGTCTATTGTGCACTGTGCCAGTTCAGAAAGAATAGTACCAATGATTGTCCTTAATGTACTACTGTAGATAAGAACTTTTTGTTAATAGATGGTTTATATTATTATGTAACTCTTTCTAGGTTCAGAGTTAGCTGTTTTTGAATTAGTGGAGAAACTGTTCCAGGGTCAGTTGGTATTGAGAACACGATGTTTGGAGTGTGAATGTTTTACTGAAAGAAGAGAAGACTTTCAAGACATCAGTGTGCCAGTACAAGAAGATGAACTTTCTAAAGCAGAAGAGAGTTCTGAAAGTAAGTAACAGTGAAGGGTCATGATGTGCATATCTGATTAATATATTTCTAGTTTTGGGATTGGAGGGAGGGAGGGAGGGAGATGTGCCAGTGGTGTTTATAAAGGAATGTTACTAGAAATTGCTTTTGGTCCTGGCCACGTCAATATCTTGTTATGATTTTCTTTAGAATTGGAAACATAACCTTGATAACATGGATGGATCCCAAAAAGCATTAAAAAAGTTACTTTAAATTCACTCTCCTGAATGATACAAGTGCTTGCAATCCTTTTATTCATTTGAATGGACATTATCAACTTGAAAGGGAATTTCTATCTGAATTTTTTTGCCTAATGTAGTTATAACTGACACCTCAGAGTAAAATGTTAGGTGCACAAAACAAGCATGCATATATATATATATATATAATATATATATAAAAAAATATTTCTCTAACTGACCTTGGTGTGTGTAGTCAATTTTAGTTCCTTTTTCACAATTGATCAGTTTGATGATCTCATCTAAACGCTTATATCGATTCCGTAACTCCACCAACCCGAACGGAGTTGCGGAATCGACAAGGGGAGCCGTGGACATCGATCCCATGCGGTGAGGACGGTGAGTAATTCGATCTTAGATACTTCGACTTCAGCTATGTTATTCACATAGCTGAAGTTGCTTATTTAAGATCGATTTTCCCCCATAGTGCAGACCAGCCCTCAGGGTAGTAAAGAAAAGATTGTTTAAACTCCTGATGATATAATCTGGAGGAGATTTTACTATTCCTGACTTCCTATTACATTATGTGGGGAAAGATGAAAATATTCATCTTGAATTAAAATAGACTACACCTAATTCCAATTAAGTTTTCTTTTTTAAAGATTTAAAACACTACCGCAGATGTTGCCATTGACGTTTTTTTTAAAATCTGGTTTAAAGTGATCAGTGCAAACCAGACATAACGGGAAGAAGAACTTGCTAGTTATTTTGGAAACCTACCTACCTTTTTAAAAGGGGTCAAATTTTGCTCTTAGATACACATACACAATTCCTAGGGAAGTCAGTGGGAGTTGTGCACTTGTCTTATCTCAGCCTTTGAAGATTTTGTTTAAATCTGAAACAAAGCAGCACACCAACAGTTTTTCAATCTGAGTTAATCTATATCCTGGCTGGTATCTCTCATTTTTGCACTTCCTGAAATTCAATGAGCAGAGATTATTTACTTATCTTGGTTTACAGTCTATTTGGTGCATTTTTAATATTCTTAACTTTAATACTAGTTCTTGCAAGTAACTGTCTTAACGTTTATAGCCCTGTTTTAAAATTCTTGTGGTATATGTTGGAAATGTAAAAATTCTCTTTTGTAGTTTCTCCAGAGCCAAAAACAGAAATGAAGACCCTAAAATGGGCAATTTCACAGTTTGCATCGGTAGAGAGGATTGTGGGAGAGGATAAATATTTCTGTGAAAACTGTCGTCATTACACAGAAGCAGAACGCAGTCTTTTATTTGATAAAATGCCTGAAGTTATAACAGTTCACTTGAAGTGCTTTGCGGCTAATGGCTTAGAGTGAGTATTGCAGATAAACTATATTAAGAAACACTGCTGCTGGAAGAGAAACCTTGCCAAAACAGATGCAAATGTTTAAATAACAAAATTGTTTGTAGACTGAATTTAACTTTGAAAAATCCCTTCTGAAAACAGGGCAATACAAGTAGTTTATTTAGCTGTTGGGCATAAGCTCTTCCTATTTTAGCAAGTCACTAAAGAATTTTCTCAATGTTAGATTTTATACCATGTTTTGTAATACCCTTGTGAAAGCTGGGGAAAATACTCTCAACATTTCATGCCAACATTGTTGTTTTCTTATATTCCTAATGGAACTTGAAATTAAGATTTTTAATTTTTTTTTTTTTTTTTAAAGAAAAACTTGTTTATGAACTATGGGGACAGGTTAACTACTTCAGGATAACTAGTTAAATGAGCTACAGAGCATAAAACTGGATGGCAACTGGTAAATGGTAGAGATTTTGTCACTGAGTAGAGGACATTTTAGAAAGAAAATACTGGAGATTAGCCTCCCACATTCACATTTTTAAAGTATACCACATTTGGACCATAGTAATTTGACTATGCCTTTGACTTTAAAAACACTCCACTACATTAATTTAGTTACTATAAGTGCCATTTATGTCAGTGCCTGTAGCTGAGCATTGGCAATATGCACCTATACTATGTAAATCTTTATTTTGCTGAAAAGGTTACCATGTCTAATTTCAGTCTCTACATGAATGTGAATAAAAATATTCTAGCAAATAGAAATGAATATGAATAGTACAGTAGCAGTACACATCTGAGAATTAGCTACAGCAACATACTTAATACAGTTGTTTTAGGAGCAAGTTGGAAAAGCACATGAGCAAGTCACAATAGCTATTCAGATCTCTGTAGAGAAATAACCTTAAGGTGACAGAAGGCCACATCTAAATACATTTTCATTATATTGTAAAATGTATTAAGAAGGTTATTTGTTATAATCATCATCCAACCAATACATTAGAAATTAATGATCTAACATTACTTTTTGAGCTCACTTACAGTTTTTCATATGTTGAAACAATATATGCAGATTTGATCTGGCTTTCCAGCCCTCCCAGTATTATATATTACAAATGATTACTTTCCTGCCACCTGTGTCATTTCCTCAGGAAGCAGTAAACGGACAAACTGTGCTTATTAACTTTAACTCAATATTCCACCACTTTACTTCAGTCCCAGAACATGTTCCATCCTCCTGCCACTCAATACTGTACAGAATCAGAATTCAAGATATTAAATGAAATTACCTAAAGTTAGAACTTCACTTACTGATTTAGGATTTTTTAGAGGATGAGGCCTGGGAATCAGGAGATATATTCTGTTCCAAAATCTGTTAGAAGCTTCATGTGTGACCTTGAGCAAATCACTTAATTTCTCAGGGCTTTAGTCCCTATCTATACAATGGGGATAATACTTTAATTCAAGATGTATTTTGGAACTTTATAAATATTAATTAAGTGCTTGGGGAATCCAGGTGGAAGGTGCTAGGAGTAGCACAAAACATGAATTGCCAAATGAGTGGTGCTAGGATACACTGTAAACAGTTACTAATAGCAACTTTATGTACATATATTTATAGCCAATATAAATGTGTCTGTAAAATAACCACATTATCCAAGGGTTATGTTACAATATTTTGTCTTGTAATCTTCTAAGCTCCTAAATAATGAATTTCTCCCAAGTGCCCATGAGTGCTGTAGTAATCTTTACCTTTCTGGAGCTGTAGAAATGAAAATCCGATCACAAAATAAAAAAAAACCCTAATTGATGGTATTAGAGCAGAATTCTAATGCAGGTACCTCAGTCGTCTTCTTTATAGCCTCCTCTTCAGTAGACCATTCGAGTTATAAAATGTTTACCTTGCATTCTTGTACATATTCCTTAATATGCAAACTAATTTTAGGCATGTCTTTGTTTTGTTTTAATTAATATTGAGTCAGATGGAAGAGCCCATACATTTCCGATCCTTCTGCAAACAATTCAAAAATAGAACTACAGGGACCCTCAATATTTTCGATCCTCAGTTTGCTTATAAGCTTAAACAAAATTTGTCTTCCTAGAGGATTTCTTTAACTATTGCCAGGTTACACAGCTGTTTTCCAAATGTCCTATGTTTTTTTTCTTCTGTCCTGGTGATCTTCAGATCCTCACTCAAAAATATTCACACTTCTGTCCTGGCCAGTGATGCTATTTTGAACTGAATCCAGTCTCCCCATTTTCCCTTTGAACTGTCTTGAATGCTTTCTGCAAAGGTATCATCAGCCAAAGTACAAGGAAGTAAGAACAGAGAGATCAAACTTAATACTGGAGTCAGGGATGCAGCTGAAACTGTCTGGAAAGTTTTTATTCTAAGGTTCCACTTTAGATTTCAGCATTTTAACTTGGAATAGCAGTACTATATCTAAATCACTAGGCTTGGAGGAACAAAAGACACCAGCAAAACAAACAAGAACTGCCAAAGACAGTGAGCCAAAACGCTGCCTCAGGTCACACCTACTGAGAGCCTGACTGGTTTATACATGAGGAAGTCAGCTCCTTTCTAATCTGACTGGAAGAAGAAAATAGGACAAGACGAGTGAAATCTGAGCAATTGAGAGAAGGGATTTTTAATCACCGTTTAAAATTTTGGATTTTTGGTTAACATCTAGTTAGTGCCAATAATTGAGTAACGTTTTGGAGAAAGGAAATCTTTCTTAAAGATTCAGTTTCACCCCTCCAGTTAAGTTGTGTGTTAATACACATCCTTTGAGTCCCCCAATAATTTTTCTAGTGATACTGGGGAAGACCAGAATTGACATTCCTACTATTTATAAAACAAGCAGAAAAGTTTTTTCTTGGTTTTTAAGTCCAAGCTTTTGAAGTGTCCATACATTGGAGTAGCAGAAAAAGGCTAGAAACTTTTTTGTTTTTTTTTAAACCATCATTTGTAGGTCACAAAGAAAAATGTGAAATGATCCAATAATCTAACTTTACCATTTTTCTTTCAAAGGTTTGATTGTTATGGTGGACTGTCAAAGATAAATACTCCCTTATTGACACCTCTTAAATTGTCACTAGAAGAATGGAGCACAAAGTCTACTAATGATACTTACGGATTATTTGCAGTAGTAATGCACAGTGGCATTACAATTAGCAGTGGACACTACACGGCTTCTGTCAAAATTACAGATCTTAATAGTCTAGAATTAGACAAGGGCAATTTCATTACTGACCAGATGTATGAAGCGATTAAGCCAGAACCACTGAATGAGGAGGAAGCAAGAGCTGTTGCTGAAGATTATGATGATGGTGAAGTCTCTTTTAGAGTCAATGGAAATGCACAGTCAAGTAAAACTTTGAGCAAAAAGAATATGGAAGCTGTTGGACTCCTCGGAGGACAAAAAAGTAAGTCTGACTGTGACTTGTACAACAACAAAGCAACTAACTCCGAAAAAGTTGTTAATACACTAACTGAAAATAAAAATTTTGAATCTACCAGTACTAATGGGATCTTGGAGTTTGATAAAAGTACTGAAAATGGCGATCAAAATGGTATAGCTTTCAGTGGACTAGAAAACAAAGCTTTGTATGTGTTACAAAGCTTGAAGGAATATGAGGGAAAGTGGTTGCTTTTCGATGATTCTGAAGTGAAGGTTACAGAGGAAAAGGACTTTCTGAATTCTCTCTCCCCTACATCATCATCTACATCAACTCCTTACCTTTTGTTTTATAAGAAAATTGTAGAGTGATACCATATTTTGTAAATATTACAGATTTGCATATACCTGTTGATAGATGTGCTTTTTGCATCAAGATTACCTTGATGTAACAGCTTTTTGTCTTTTGAAGCTACTGGATGAGATTATTATAGATCTTACAATTCTGTATAAACAGCACAATTTGAATTAACAAACCATGTCATAGAACTTAAACTCCTACTATAACTTCTGTGCTGCAGACTAGTGATGTCACACTACTAGGAATACAAATTTGTATAGATTTTTAAAAGATGTCCAAAAATACAGTAGCGGCTTTTAAATAACTAGTTCTGTTACACCTGACTTGCGTATTATTAGCTTTAAAAAAAAAATAAAATTATTTGTATTCACATTCTGGAGTAAATTTATATTAACTAGTAAAACTCATCAGAGGTTGTGTATTTTTGTAACACTGGAAGCAATATTTCATATATAGTCTTTGGGACATCAGTACAGGGCACATAAAGTACGGCTATAGCTTAGTGATGACCTTCTTCCCCTGAAAATATCTTTGCTGTGTTGTTCAGAGTACAAAAACAAATGGGGTCCTGTTAACTCATTTAGTGTACTGGAAGGAGTGGTACAGCATCTTAAACTTTAAGTTAATAGTGGATGTGATGCATACTAAGATTCCTTATATTGCAAATATTAACTGATTCCTGTTCATACAGATTTGAATGAGCGAACCTGCACCTGTTTTGCGTAGGTGTTAAGTGGACAAAGTGTAAATATGTGTGATATTGTAGGTATATCAGATGTATTTGTGGGAGAAAGCAAGCAATTCAAATTGCTCATCTGTATGCAGTGTAATAAAATATTTTGTATTTTAAAAGCCCTTTGCATATCTGTTTGGGTGGATTAACAATTCAGATGTGATCTTATTACCTTAACAGGCTAATTTGTACTGAGAGCTCATTGAAACATGGGAAAACTAAAGCTTTGGCTTGATTCTATGTGTGTACACACAGATGTATCAAATTAATGCCTATCATTTTATGTTTTTATTTTGTCTGAGATGAACAGATCAGATTGTGTTTGAAAGCTTCTCTTGCTCTGGCATTACTCTCTCTCCAATCGGTGGGGGATAGTATGGCACAAACACATCCTGCTTCTTTGATCTTTCCTCCAGGAATAAATGTTCACTAAAATTGCTTAGTTCTGGCTTTTACAATAAGATAATTCCACTGGACAAAATTTAAACCCTTATGTGAACAGCATTTCTGATCCATCTCTTCATTAAGTTTTAAGGTCTACAGTAATTAGTATGTTAAACTGTCAATCGTCAAAGGAGTTTACCAATAAAGCTTGGGACAAATTTATTTTTCTTTTGCCTAATTTGGACTATTCAAAGGCAAAGATTATTTTGAATAGGTGCTAGAAAAGGGGCGAGCAAACCTTTTGGCCTGAGGGTTGCATCGGGTTTTGGAAATTTTGTATGGAGGACTGGTCAGGGGAGGGGGTGTGGCCTAGCCCCCCCCTCATTCACCCCCGGGACCCCTGCCCTATCCAGCCCCCTCTCCCTGTCCCCTGACTGCCCCCTGCTGCCCTATCCAACCCCCCTCTTCCTGACTGCCCCCCCAGAACCCTGTGTTCCACCCCTTTTTGCTGCCCCATCATGGCCCCCCCGGACCCCTGCCCCTATTCAACCCCCCTTCCCCGCCCTCTGACTGCCCTGACCCCTATCCACACCCCTTCCCTCTGACCACCACCCCAAACTCCCCTGGCCTCTATCCAACCCCCTGGCTCCCTGCCCCCTTAACTGCACTGCCTGGAGAACTGGTCGGTGGCGGCGCTACAGCAACGCACTGTGCAGCACAGAGCACTGGGCCAGGCCGGGCTGTGCAGTGGCGCTGCCCCAGGAGCACGCGGCCCTGCTGTCCAGCGCATTGTGCCAGCGGCAGGGCAAGCTGAGGCTGCGGGGGAGAGGGAACAGCACGGGAGGGGCTGGGGGCTAGCCTCTTGGGGCAGGAGCTCAGGGACTGGGCAGGAAGGTCCTGCGGGCTGTAGTTTGCCCACCTCTGTGCTAGAAGAAGTCACTTAAGGTAAGATCCTGCTGTTGTTACACTGAATAGCACCTTACTGCCTGGATCCACAACTGTGTTTTCAAGTTCAGCAAAAGAAACGCTAATTAATATAATATAGTATGCATGCTGCACCTTATCTCTTCAGAACATGCCTGGCACAGTCAAGGGGGAGGTGACTGATAGACTTCTACGTTAGTAAGCTTAATATAAGACATTTAAGCAATGCTCTTTAATCAGATGAATGCAGTGAGCACACATCACTTAATGTGAGTTACATCCTTCAGGAACTCACCGTTTACCTAAGTTAATACTGTACTTTTCAGCGTACATGTAAATACACAGGGCTGCCCAGAGGATTCAGGGGGCCTGGGGCAGGGCCGGATCGTCGACAGCAATTCAGCATCAGGTCCCTCTCGGAAGGAAAGACCCACCACTGAAGAATGAAGCGGCAGCGGTAGAGCAACCTAAGCGCTGCAGATCGCGGCTTTTTTTTTCCCCCGCTGCTTGCACTCACCGGGCGGTACTCTGAGGCAGCACTTCAGCAGCGGGTCCTTCACTCGCTCTGAGTCTTCCGCTGCAACGAAGAACCTGCCGCTGAAGACCCGGAGTGAGTGACGGGCCCGCCACGGAAGTACCGCCGAAAACGCAGAGTGGCTCGTGGGGCCCCTGCGGGGCCCAGGGCAAATTGCCCCCCAGTAGTAAAGATTAGCTTTAAGTGAAAGCACTCGTGTTGTCCTGTTTGTGCCAGCCATCTATCGGTTGGACGGCCGTATCTCCCCTGATCTATTTCCTGACACTTCCTTGCACAGAGTAAAAGTTACCAAGAGCTTTGGGTCGAAAGAACCCCAGGTAACACCCTCTGTGGGCAGCCCTGTAAATGCATACCTAAAGGAGAGGCAAGGCTACATTTTGGCTCTTCTCTTGCTGACACACTGCTGATTAGTTTCCACCACTGAAACACAATGAATGTAAAAGCCTAATAAAAAATGGTTACCTATATCTCGTAACTGTTGTTCTTTGAGATGTGTTGCTCATGTCCATTCCAGTAGATGTGTGCACACACCGCATGCACGATCGGAAGGTTTTTTCCCCCAGTGCTACCTGTCGGGTTAGCTGTGGAGACCTCTAGAGTGGAGCCTTCATGGTGGTGTGTATAGGTCCCTGCTGACTCACCGCCTTCTCAGTTCCTGCTTGCCGGAATACTCCGACAGAGGGGAGGCGGGTGAAATTTGGAATGGACATAAGGAACACATCTCAAAGAACAACAGTTACAAGATGTAGGTAACCATTTTTTCTTTGAGTGATTGCTCATGTGCATGCCAATAGGTGACTGCCAAGCATTTTCCCTGTGGGAGGCGTCAGAGTGCACTTGGTTGCTGAGTTCAGGACTGCCCTGCCAAAGACTGCATTGGCCCTTGCCTGTTGGGTAATGGTGCAGTGTGACGTGAAGGTACGGATGGAAAACCACGTTACTGCCTTGCATATGTCCTGGAATGCTGCTGTCAACGCCTGCACTCTTGTGGAGTGTGCTGTAAGTGGAGGAGCTGGAATTTTAGCCAGGTCATAGCATGTCCTGATACAGTGTGTGATCCATGATGAAACGCACTGGGATGAGAAAGGGAGCTCCTTCATCATTTCTTTGACTGCAATAAAGAGCTGTGACTTCTAGGGCACGCCTAACATCCAGGAAATGGAACATGCACTCTCTGTTACTAGCATGAGGCTTAGGGAAGAACACAGGTAAAATTATGTCCTGGTTCACATGAAACTGGAAGACCAACTTTGGCAGAAATGCAGGGTGAGGGTGTATCTGCACCTTGTCTTTATAAAAGACCATGGGGGGACTCAGAACTCAACCTCAGCCAGAAGGGTATCTGAGCTCAGAGCACTATGGCCACCAGAAAGGCCACCTTCCAGGAAGGTAGGACAGAGGGCAAGTTACCATGGGCTCAAAACGGCCCCATGGACAGGACCAGGTTGAGGTCCCACTAGGGCACAGGCTGTCATACCTGGGGATGAAGTCAGTCCAAGCCCTTGAGAAACCAGCCCACCATGGAATTGCCGAAGACCTACCTGTGGCCCCGGGCTGGAAATGGCAGCCAGGTGTACCCTGATATACCTCAAGCAGCAGGGATTGGCAGTAACAGGTAGTCCAAAACCAGGGGAATTGGCGCTAGCTGCAGTTTTGTGCCCCTCTGCAGAGACTAAATGGAAAAGCGCTTCCACTTTGCCAGGTATGTGGCACGAGTGGAGGGTTTCCTACTTCCCAGCAGGAGCTCCTAACTGGGTCCGAAAACTGAAGCTCAAGAGGGTTCGGCCATGTAGTTTTCACACCATGAGGTGGAGGGACTCCAGGTTGGGGTGTTGTAGACAACTATGATCCTACATGATGAAGGCTGGGCACACAGGAAGGGCTACTTGCCTGTCCACTGAGAGGTTCAACAGCATGGTGAACCAATGCTGGTGCTCTGAGGATCAAGGAAGCTCTGTCCCAGCGAGGCTTGAGGACTTTGTGTATTAGAGGGAAGGGGGGCGGGTACGTGTACAGCAGGTGACTTGTCCGTGAAAGGCGTCCCGGATGGAACCTGGGCTGTGGTTCAGAAAAGAGCAGAACCGCTGGCACTTCCTGTTGTTCCGCATCGCAAACAGGTGTATAGAGTGGGTGATGCAGAAGTCCCACAGGTCGAGGGCTTCCTTGCACAGGGGAGAGGAGCAAGCACCACCCTGTTCGTTTATTCAGAACATTGCTGCAGTGTTGTCCAACAGCACCGATACACAGGCACCCTGCAGGCGGACCTGGAATGCTTGACATGCCAGAACTGCCCTCAGCTCCCTTATGTTGATATGCAGCAATAGTTCTGTGTGGGACCATTGGCCTTGGGTTCTGACATTGCCCAGGTGCGCTCCCCAACTGCAGCCACCAGGGGAGAGACTCGAGGATGCAAGGGAGGAAGGTAACTATCGTGTCCAGTGGGTCCCTACCCGGCCTGTGCACCCACGCCAACCACACGTGGAGGGGCCAAAGGTGTAACCTGCTGTGCTGGACCATGTAGTTTCATGCAATTTATGGCCGTGGTTGTGGGGAATCGGCGAAGGTTTTCAATAATGTCTATGAGCGCTTGGAAGCACAGCTTGGGCAGGAACGCCCTGGCCTGGGTTGAGTCCAAGAGAGCTCCTATTAATTCTATTCTCTGTGTCAGGGCTAGTGTGGACTTGGGCACATTCAATATGAGGCCCAGCCTGTGGAATGTGGCCCGAGCCAGAGAGACATGCTCTGCAGCCTGTGCTTGCAACTCGGCCTTGATGAGCCAATGTACAGGAATACTTGCACCTGACATTTGTGGAGGAAGGCTGCCACAACCGCCATAAGCTTGGTGAATACCCGGGGGGAGGGGAGGGGGGATGCTGAAAGCCCAAACGGGAGCACGCTGAACTGGTAGTGCTCGCCACTGACCAAGAAGTGAAGAAAACATCTGTGGGCCAGGATAACGGATATATGGAAGTGTGCATATTTCAAGTCTAGGGTGGTGTACCAGTCCCCTGGATCCAGGAAAGGAATGGTGGCTGCCAGAGAGGTCATGCAAAATTTTACTTTCCTTATGAATATGTTTATGTCTCGCAGATCTAGGATAGGCTGGAGCCCATCCTTGGCCTTGGAGAAAAGAACATGGCGGGAGAAGAACCCCTTGCCCCTGAACTCCTGAGGAACCTCCTTTATTGCCCCTAGAGCGAGGAGCAATTGCACCTCCGGCAAAGGAGTTGTTTGTGAGAAGGGTCCCTGAAGGGGGAAGGGAAAGGGGGTAGGAGGGCGGGAACAGAATTGGATAGAATATCCCACCCCTACTCAGGAGTCAGGACCCAGCGATCTGACGTGATCTGGGACCAAGCACGGCAGAAGCGGGAGAGTCGATTCACAAACTGGGGGGGGGGGGGGGCGGAGAGGCGTAAGGATCCGAGTTTGATACTGATGCTCGGTCCTTGGGCTCATCTTCAAAAGTTTGGCTTCGGGCGGCATGGGAGCTGTGTGGCTAAACCCTGGCCTTGGCCTGAGGAGGACTGTGGCAGGCGCCTCCTATTATTTCTGCCCCTGGATGAGTCTTGCCTGGGAGGCTCAGAGTAGAAATGGGACGGGGGCTGAGGCTTAAAAGCCTTTCTTTGGGGTGCAGGGGTGTGAATCCCCAAAGACTTCAAAGTCGCCCATGAGTCCTTAAGGCTGTGCAGGCAAGAGTCCTTATTTTGGGAGAACAGGCCTGCATAGTCAAAGAGGAGGTCTTGGATCGTGTTCTGAACCTCAGGTGGTATCCCCGACACCTGCAGCCACGCACTGCACCTCATTGTAATAGTGGTGGCCATAGTCTGAGCTGCTGAGTCTGCTGCATCTAACGTGGCCTGAAGAAAGGTTCTCAAGACCACCACTGGCCTGTCGAAGCTGGAGTCCCTTGGTCGAGTAGACCTTTGGGATGAAAAGGTCCAGCTTCTTAATGTCCCGTGCCTTATGCGCAGGACCTGGCTGCCCTTGTCACTCCTTATGATTCGCCCCATTGACCACCAGAGTCCCCAGTTCTGGATGGGTGAAAAGGTGTTCGTACTCTTTCTGCAGCACAAAATAGCATCTCTCCATCCCTTTAGTGGCGGGTGATATTGAGGCGCAGTCTGCTAGAGCACCTTAGTAGTGTTCTGGATAGTTATCATCAGGGGCAAGGCCATCCTAGATGGATCCTCTGGGGCAAGGATGTCAACCATCGGGTCGGACTCCTCTGTGACTTCCTCTGCCTGGAGATTCAGGTTTAGGGCCACCCTCCTAAGAAGATCCTGAAGTCCGTCGCCGGAAGGGTGGTGGTGGTGCCTGCCACTGCCTTGTCCGGTGAGGAAGAGGCCTGTGGGACAGGGTCTTCCTGCCCTTCTGGCTCTCTGGAGGCTGGGTCAGGTACCTCAGAGCTTCCCGTGACTAGAGGTGGCTCCAGTAAAACTAATGCCACTGGTTCGGACGCTGTGCCTGAGTGTGACAGCCCAGAGTTTCTGTCTCGTGCAGGGTCCTCAGGAGCCCTGGAGTTGTGGTAAGCCAGTGATGTTGCTGAGTAGTCTGTGCCCAACCACTAGGGGGCGGTACTGGGGTGATGGTGAGTGGTGCCATAATATCATGAGCTTGCTGCAATGATGAACCAGCAGCGGTGCCGCTGACAGGTCCTGAGCTTGCGGTGCCGGAGCTCACACCTGCGGGGCCATCATGGCAATGAGGTCCCACACAGTCTCATAGGCATGGAGGGGAGGTTGAGCTCTTCCTCCAAATCCTCTTGAGTTGGGGAGTCCACAAACACTGGACTTGATGGGCCTCCTGTTGGGGCCAGAGTCAATGGTGGTGGGTCTTAAGGTCCAGACCGTGGGTGTCCCGCTGGAGGATGCATCCCACTGGAATCACCTCACGGCTTCTTGATAGGTGAACGACCCCTGTCCGACTTCTTTTTCTTATGCGGTACTGGGGACTGTAAGCGGTGCCGCCTGGTAGCACTGGCCTTATGAGCCAGGGAGCAGCACAGGTGCTCCTTGGAGGAGTCCTTGCTTGGTGCTGGGACATCCTGCACTGAAGTCGGGGCGCTGCGCACCGACGACGCCGGTGCTGTTCCGGTACCAGTTAGGGGCAGAGGGCCAACTCCATCAGGAGGAGCTTTAAACAGTAGTCATGCTCTCTCTCAGTCCTGGGTCTAAAGCTCCTGCAAATTGGGCACTTATCTGTTTGATGGCCCTCTCCTAAGCACTTGAGACAAGCAGCGTGCGGATCGTGTCTGGGCATAGGTTTCCCGCACCTCTCACACACCTTAAACCCCTGCGAGCAAAGATGCCATTCCAGGGGTCTCCACAGCTGACCCAACAGGTATCGCTAGAGGAAGAACCTTCCGACCATCGTGCACGCAGCGCGTTCACCAGGGGTGGCTCTAGGGATTTTGCCGCCCCAAGCACGGCAGGCAGGCTGCCTCCAGTGGTTTGCCAGCAGACCCTCTGCAGGCACACCTGCAGGAGGTCCACTGAAGCCGCGGGACCAGTGGACCCTCCGCAGGCAAGCTGCAGGAGGCAGCCTGCCTGCCACCCTCATGGCGCCAGCAGAGTGCCCCCCGCAGCTTGCCGCCCCAAGCACACGTTTGGTGTGCTGGGGCCTGGAGTCGCCCCTGGTGCTCACACATTGACTGGAATGCACATGAGCAATCACTCAAAGAAGAATAAATGCTACTCTGCTCTTACTGGTGTTAGCTAAATATCAACAATGAGTTCATGAGAATTGTACCTATCTATCTGAGGGCAGCATTGGGCTTAATGAAACACACACATCCCGTTATGGCAAACTAACCTTTAAGTGAATGTTTGTTCTCTATGTAGAAACATCATTGCAGGTACCAGCCAGAACTCAATCCAGTAGCTCTGGGCAGAAAAGGGGTATTTGTTCACAGATTAAAGGCTTTACAGGCAATTGGAGTGGGAGGATTAAAACAAAGAATCTATACTATTTTCTATCCTGTAACCCCCTATGGCCTGGCATTTTACAAAGCTGAGAAAAAAGCACAGTATATATTTTACATCACACACAATCCTACAGTTTAAAACTTCACAAGGTACTATCGCTGACAACGGTTGATGGGAGGAGGGAATCCATTAATCAATTAGGAAAGACAAGGACTAGAACTCAGCCCTTACAGTTCAAACATATGAAATATCCTGCATTCTTTGAAGTACAATGAAGTCCTTTCCTGATTAAATCTAGGCTGAAAACCATCTTCCTATGGAACTCTTCATTATGACTATAGTGGAAGATGTCATAGGGCCTATATTCCAGTCTGCTCTTAAAGGTATGATGCATACATAATAGGATCAGTAATTTATATCTGTTGTCATGACAGTGGGTGACATGAAAACTTTATAGAAAAAAAATCATGTCTGGAGCATTCTCCATAGAGAATTATAGGATGCCCTCATTTCCAGCACATATTTAAAATTATCCTTGTATAAAGAATTAAAACTATAAGTTAGCCTATGTGTCACAAAAGAAAGGGCGATAAAGCTTTACTGAAACTTCTGCAAAACTAAAATATTCTTCAAGGTGGGGAGGGCTGCTGCAAAACCAGGCCCCTAGTATGATTTAAACATAGCTCAGTTGTGCAGGGCAAACAGGATAAAAGTATATTAATAAACATGCTTCAGCCTTGGAGTGTTACTGAGGAACACATTTAAAGGTTGTTTTGAATAAGGCTATAATGATTCTTTTTCCAAAAGAGAGAGAAATCTGGCTCTGCATACCTCTTGATGCCTTCTTTCTCCACAGGAGGTATCAACAGAAAGTGACTGTTATTTGGTCTAAAACAAGAATTGTACAATCTGAGTATAGTCCTACCCTGCAAAACTGGCACAATGAAAAAGCCCTAAATATAAAACATCCTACCACACAATCCTACCACATCTAGTGTAGGGCTTGCTCCATTCCAGCCTGCAAATGAAAATACATTTTTAAAAATTTTGGCCCATAAAGGCATTAGAGCCCTGAAAGATTGTTTCCTTAATATAAGTCCTTCAATCAATTGCAGCCACAACAGGATATTGAAACAATAATTTTCCATGGAACACAGACGACAGAATAACCAGTGCTAGATCAAGCTCTCTTCCATAATTACATGCAACAGCTGTAGCGAAACATCTTCATTTATAAACAATCAAGCATTTTACATGATCCTACTGGATACTGACTGTGAATGAAAAATATCCTCTGGCACAAATTCGGAACTAAGAATGGGAACAGATCTATCAGATGCTAACTTGCCTAAAGCCATTTCTACCATTCCTGAAATGTTAATTTGCAATAGTTGAACAAATTCAGTCTTAAATTACTCAGACTATTGTTTCTCTGCAATTGAAAACAAATAGGTTAGAATTACTATTTAACTTTACAAAATGATACATAAGGTAACTCTCCATCACAATTTTTAGATTAATCATCTAAATATAAAATCATGTAAATATAAAAACTGTTTGAATCTCGGATAAGCTCTCCAGATTTACATTGACTTGTGGTCCTGGTCTTACCCCGTTGTAATCAGTGGGAGTCTTTCCACTGATTACAGTGGGTTTAAGATTTAAGAATGGACATCGTCCCTTCAGATGTGAAAGTATAACAGAACATTGTACACAATAAGTTAATTATTTTGGGGCTATTAACCTTTCCTTCTTGATTCTTAAATATCCTTTCAATGTGGGGGAGCTACAGTGACCTTTCTATTTAAGTTGCCTAACATTTTCCATTATAAAAGGTTCTTGCAACCTTTCTGCTACAAAAGTTCTCGAACTTCCATTTTTTGCTGCAGGCCTCTGAAATTGGCTTGGAGAAAACCCTCTAGGCTACAGAAATGCATTTTCTTTGGCCACAAAATTCCACTCAGATCTAGCTGAGATATAAACTGTTAAAAAGTCATTACTTCTGTATAACTTGTGTTCTTCAGGAAAATTTTGGCTACCAAAGTAATCTTTTAAAGAGAAGAGAAATGCTGTTCAATTTTTACCTTAAGGAAAAAAAAAGCATTGCAAAGTACATGCAATAAAACTATGTTAAAAGAAAGTTATTTAGATTTCAAAATCCAGCAGTCAAAAATTAGTAGACAGGATTTAAAGTTGCACAAGCAATCTTAATGTGCCCCCTTGAGCATATGCAGTGATTTAGTTACACTATCATATACCATTGTTTTTAGAGGACCCCTCTTTCTCAGTGCATAGGTTGGAAATGTAAAGAGTCAGAATTAAGGTTGCAAGGCAACCATAAATCTGGGGTTTCCTAACTTTCAAGTGCTTGACTTAGCAACTTAAAGAACTTTCTTTAAAATGTAGTTTTCTTGTATGTAATAAAATGTAAACTGTAATTTCTACTAAGCACCAGTGGCAATTATATATGTATATTTTATTTTAACTTATTTAAATGTTGATGTCATTTTCTTCCAAGATGTGGTTTTATAGAAAATTATAATAAAAAGATGACAATAAAAAGTAGTTTTACCGCAAACCTGCAAGACTCAACTATACACATGAGGGCACTACTGTACTGTAACTGGGTTTCCTGGTTTAGCAGAAATTAAAGTGTAAACAAGACTGTAGCAATACATCTACTTTATCAATTCAGAAGAAAAGGTTAGCGTAAGTGGTAGCACATTCCTATGTACAACGAAAGTCACTATCTTAGGAAGATATGTAAAGTCATTTTTCCTTGCTGCAGTCCCCATCAAAGATACAAAACTAAGTTAGAGATGACATGGTCACTGCACTCATTTAAGAAGTGTCATCTTAAGACTTACCTTTTTTTCTAGCTTTGTCCTCAAGGGTGATGAGCTCTGAAGTCCAACACATAGTGAATTAAAATGTAAACATTCACATATTTAATAGTACCATTGAAATAACCAGCACTACATTAAAAACTGTTCAAAAATGTATCTGCAATGCTCCTAATATAAATTAAATATATGAACTAAAAAGGAAATAAATTTAATGGTAGGTAATGCTATAAATAATGGTAAATGCATTTAGTGTACCTTTGAGTCATAAAAATGCCTTAAAAACAGGTAAGTTTACAGCATATCACCAGTACTTTGCATACCACTGCCATGATTTTTTTTAAAACATCAATAAGTCTACATTTGACAATTCAGAATAATTTTTGGCCACTTTACACTTCAATGTAAGTAAGTAAAACGTGTGTATGTATGGTGTCCAGGATGAAGTCCAAGTTTTATTTCTCAATAAAACTTCTTTGATTCCCAACGTTGACAACATGGCTTGCTCTTTTCAATACCTTAATATTAAGTGCATTTTTGAAAACTTGTTTAGATGTCCATTTTGCGAAGGCTCATTCTGCTGAAGGAGTCTCTGGGGTGGGAGGGGGGAGAGAAAAAAACAAGACAATAAGCTTATATTTTCCATTGTGAATTAAAAAGTCCATGCTCTCCATTAAGATGAACAGTGCTTTTCTGTACATGATTTCTATGTTTGCTCACTGCAAAAACTGACTTTAATTTTTACAGTTCGTTTGCTAATTTGGGTTTGCATTTTGAGAACATTGGAGTGATTGTGTTTTATTGACATGAATATTCACAGATGATGAAATTCAGAGGGACAGCACAAGGCCTGGGCACATCTTAAGTCCTATGGGAAATTTCACTCACAAAACATTTCCAAACTTCATGTGAGAAAACCAAATCTGAAATTCATAGGCATGAGTAGTTGTGGCAGAAGGTCTCATGAGATCGTCCAGCCAGGGAACAGAACAGAAACCAAAATATGCAACTTAACTAATCAACCAACAACAAACTAAAAATAGCTCAAATAAAGAATACTCAGAGAATAGTTCATGAGCCATATGCAGAGTTGAGAACAAGAAAAAATTTGACAATTGATGAAACTAGAGGAAATTGTCATCAATCAGTAGAAAAATACAGTAAATCTGTCAGTTATTCATTGTGGATTTTTTGCTGAATTCTAGTTGGACAGAGTTCTTCTCTGTTTGTTTTTCCTGTTGCTCTCCACTGCTGAAGAATGGCTACCCAAACAGGAAACTTTAGGATGAGAGCTAAACTCATCTGAAGCAGTTGCATGTAGCAAGAGTTGTTTTGAAGACCACACACAAACAAAACAGTAATAATGTTCATACAATGAAAGGAACTGTAGCTTGCTTGCTACTTGCATTTAATAGGTTAGGCTTCTTCTCCTATGCTTCAGTGATACATATTTAAAAAACAGACTGGTTGGACATTAGGACATATTAAGTATCAGTCCTTAGCACAGGTTTGTGCTATTTCACCCTAACTTGTTACAGGATCATTGCATGAATGACAATGTCACTAGTATGCTCCCGGTCCTAAGAGCCATAAAAGACATACGAATGGCAATTAGGGATAAAGAGAAGGCTAATTTCAGGAATTGCCAAGCCTGGCACTTCTTCAATAAGCAAGAAATGTGTAACAGGAGACACTTAACCACTATCCTGTCTTCAGGATTGTAGATTGAGGCTCATCATTTGTAAGGGGTTGTAGTAGTTTTGGGTGGGTGCTTTTAACCCTAAATCCACTGCAGGAACAGCATGCAAATTCCACTGGCTCAATCATGATACGTGCACTTGTTAAAATCAGCTCTCATAACACTGGTATCATAACACTAATAGCATAAATGGCTCCTGACCTGGTTGATAAAATAAATAATGATTTTATGTTAAAACCCATTGCAGGGGAATGGAAATGGTTATTAGTCTGCTTCAGAAAGGTCTCCCAACATGGACAACTTTCACTGGCTTTTTAACATGAAGCTCTGCAATTCATACTGTGCATCCACTAGGATACTCACCCCAGGGGTTCTTTAGCTACCCCTCAAGAGATCATTGGGCTTCACTCCCCGCAATTTTAGGTACAGAACTGACTGGACTTGGGGGAGGAGTGTTCTTGAACCTGTTATGAGGAAGGCGCATCCTAATGGAATGAGGAAAAGGGGGCCATACCAGAAAAATCTGCAAAGGCAAACTGGCCAACCAATGCATCCTGCAGTGCAAGAGATATGGGGAAAGGGATGGAACCACCTGCATTTCCTCTTAAAAGATCTATGGTAAGGAAAGTGGTTTTATACACTCCCAGAAGAGTCTCCTGTTCCCATTTCTATGTCCTCTTTATGCCATATCATTCCATCTGAGTTTTTGTTTTTCAACATTACCCGAGTTAGGTTGAAATAGAGTAAAATTAACATCCACCTGTGGCAAGCAACAGGCAAAACTGCCTTGTATAACTGCGGGATCTTTCTATTTATCAAGGGCTGGAGCGCTTCCTTGAGCCGGTGATAGTTCCTTTCAAGCTCCCGCTGATATTCCTTTTGGTCTGGACCTATCAGGCTTTTGTTTTTGCGTAATGCATCTTCACACCTAGAAAACAAAATTTTGTAAAACCCTGGCAGACAACAGGGGACGCCTGTTAATTTATTAGTATGAAAGCATTTAACACAGTTCTCCTGGCTTGACACTTAATGTCTTCCATCTTGTCTTCTGGTAATAATAAGGACTCAGCTTATCTGGTTGGTTTCCTTGGGGAGAGGATAGTGAGTCATATTTCCAATTTCCATTTTATTCATAGAGTCGTGATTCATTTTTAAGTTTAATTTGTTCTCCTATAACATTTATCCTCTGTGAGGAGGAGTGGAAAGCTTAACTCCACAGCCATTTTCAGCCCAAGGGGGTTTAAAGATGGATGTTTTCACTGCCAGCCCTAGGAAAAGATTATCAAGCAGCAGACTATTGAATGTTCACTGTGAACTCTAGTATTTTGAACAATGTAAATTAAACAATGTGTCTAAAAACGAATGGATAATATCAATGCCACTTTATTTCATAATGAATAACCAGGCTGCTTCTTGACCTACTAGCTCAGAAGAGGAGGGCAATATTGTAATTTCAGTTATTTTCACCAATTGTTTAAATGCTCATGAGATTTAGTACCGGATTGAGACTGCAATTCTCTTTACCAACAAGGAAGGAAAAATAGAGCAGCAGCACACATCCTCAGAGAACTCTGCCAACATGCTTCAAACCCACCTTGAGAGGGTAATTCAGTCTCCTTGCCAAATCAAGTTTGCCTTTTCTGTTGACACTATCAATAAAAATATTCATTAGTGCCAATTATGATAGCAGGGGTTTTGAGATGAGGACACCTGTCCATAAGGAACTCTGCTGAGACCAGCAATTTATTTCACATCACACCCATACCTAATGACTTGGGCCACTTGACAGTAGTTCTGAGAGACAGATGGCACCAAGGAAACAGAACACATTTTTTTTAAACAGACTTGTTCCTCGAACAGAGCAAATGGTGATTACTGTATCTTTTCCTACATTACAAGTGTATTCTTTTACCAGGCACTGGACACCCCCTTATACTGCTATCTGAATTTCTGTTTAATGCACTGAAAATAAATGTTCTTGGAAGGAATTTGAAGCCAATACTCTACCTTTTTGTGAAGTCTTTGAAACAGAGCCGTAGTTTGTTATGGTGTCTGAAGAGCTTTGGATCATTGGGTATTTCAGACAAGAAAACCTGTGCAACTTCTAATGGTCCCTTTAGGAGTAGAAGAGAAAATATAAGTGTCTCTGCACTCCTGTCATATCCATTGGAGAAATTTCTTACATATAGAAACTTTCATAAAATGCAACATTCCCTTAAGAGGGTATTTCTTGGTGAATTGTGTCTTCTAAGTCCAGAGTAAATCACCAACTATCATGACAAGTGAAAATGTCTGTTATTCTCAAGATAATCTTTAAAGCGTGGGTCTGCTTTTGGAAAGTGACTGTAAAATACATGAGATTCCACATTTATTCTTTTTCAATGGCTTCTAGATCAAATGTGTTCAGTTGTCAAGTAAACAGATATTTAACACTGAAAACTGAACCAGTATAGTAGTTGTCTGCCAGCCCTGTAAAATGAACGTAGGGTCTGAAATTCAAGTTATAATTTTTCTGGCTTGTGCAGTAGTAAAGATTCTGCGGGCATAAATCTTCCCTCATCTTTTACCTGTGCAATTGTATTACTTTCAATTCCATTGATATTGCAGACACCAAAATACAATCCAGCTCACTCATGCTTAGCTTTGGTAGCTCTGCAGGGCTAACCAGAGTGAGAAGTAGCAATACTTATTTTTATCAAAAAAGCAAGCAGCTATGATTCTGGATACCAACAAGCAGCAGCTCAGCTGACTAAGATGGGCCAGTTTCACTTAGTCACGGTATTGATCAGAACCACACTTTCAATGATTGCCACTCAAATCATAAAATCGCTGATAGTAACTAGTCAAGAATCAACAGAAAATCAATCTTGCATCTGTGGTTTGGGCTGTAATCTTACTGCAGAAGAAAGGACATTCATCAAATCCATCATTTAGAGTGAGGTACTGTAAACTATTATTTATCACCTCACAGAAACATACAAAAAGCTGGGGTTCCAGCAGCATCATTCAATTCTATTTGCTATCATCTAGAGCAGTGTTTCCCAAACTCAGGTTGAGGCTTGTGCAGGGAAAGCCCCTGGCGGGCCTGGCCAGTTTGTTTACCTGCCGCGCCCACAGGTCTGGCTGATCGTGGCTTCCACTGGCCGCGGTTCGCTGCTCCAGGCCAATGGGGGCTGCGGGAAGCAATGGCCAGTAAGTCCCTCGGCCAGCGCCACTTCCAGCAGCTACCATTTGCCTCACACGGCGAACCGCGGCCAGTGGGAGCCAAGATCAGCCAGACCTGCAGGCGCAGCAGGTAAACAAACCGGCCCAGCCCGCCAGGGCTTTCCCTACACAAGCGGCATCCCAAGTTTGGGAAACACTGACCTAGAGCATTTGGACAGGAGAAAAATTTCTCTGGCAGCAATTATATTAGAAGTTGCCCCATTCTATGGTATACTTGATTTTAATTCAGGGCGCTGCAACTATTTTCCACTCATAGTTGACTTTCTGTTGCTGAGGTACTTTACTGCTGTGTTCCCTCAACAATAGAGAGAGTAAAATCTCTTGATAACCTCTCTGGATTTTCACTTCTCCTTTGTTAGACTATCCCTAATGCCAAAGCTGTCCAGTCTTTGCAACACAAAGGGCTACAGTGGCAATTTGCCAGGATCACAATGCTGCCTCTCATTTGTTGGTACTTTAATTGTGCTATTAGCTGTGAAGTATGTTTCTAAAGTGACTTTGCACATTTTTAAAATTAAATGAAAAAAATCCAGACAAAAGCAGTTTTCACTGATACAACTTTAAGCCTCCACCAAGCTTGAACATCCAACTGAGTGATATGCAATATCTGAGCGTGTTTAAAGCATGATAAAATGATTCTCACCTGATTTACCGTTGTACCTACTGAACCTTGCAGCACCATTTGGAGCATCTTTGGGTCTGCTGGATCTTGATGAGTTGCAAAAGCTAATTCTTGTGTTTTTTTCTGCATGTCCTCTATGGCAACTTCAATGGGTGTCAAAATTATCTACAGAGGCAAACATTAGCCAGAAATATGTGGACTGTATTTTTTTTTTTAATTATGGCCAAGATTTTCGGAAAAAGGCACCAAAACTAGGCTCTCAGGGTGGGATTCTCAAAAAGCACCTATGTGACTTGGGAGCCTAAATCCCATTAGAAGTTAATAGAACTGGTGTTCTGAAGTCACGTTGGTGCTATTGCAGATCCCACCTCTGAGCCTTCATTTAGGGTCCTCAATAAGTGACCGGATATTCAGAAGTGCTTCTGCAGTTGGGTGCTTAGAGCTTTTAAAAATTAGGTCCCTTGTGCCCATTGCACTCCATTGTGTTCAATCAACCCACATGCAAGAAGCTGTAGGATTACAGCCTTATTCAGGTACCTAAACACGCATTTAGGACCCTGGCTGTAGGTTCCTGTAGTGGAAAATCTTGGCTTAAATTATGTTGGGGACAATTCTTTCTGTTAGTGGCAGGCTTCTGAAGTAAGTGAGGGAGGGAGCCAGTGTAATTGCAGAGGAAGAGCACATGTTCCTCGAGCAAAATGGCACAGATATAACTCATGTTACTACATGGCAGACTCAGAGCTTGTCTACATACACAGACGTGTAGAAATTCAACTTCAGGGTGATTTTAAACCCATTCGAACGGCTATGTGGACACACATATTTTGGTTTAGTTTAAGTTGATTAGAAACGGGTTTAAGCTAAAGCAAAATAAACTAAAATAAAGAGTGTTTCATCTAGGAGTTTCCACTGGTTTAAGTCTGTGTATAGACATGGCCTCAGACAGACTAAGGTCCGGTACTGAAATACTCACAAGGAACAGACACAGCTGAGTCTGGTCTCCTCAGCAGAATGATGTAACAACTGTTAAACTTGTAGGAACTGGCTTTGTTGTCTGGGATGGCACCACAAAGCCTCTGGTTTTGAAGGACAGTCTCTTCATCTTTATTTGATTCAATACATGCAGCAGTGCTTTCTAGTGCACGCAAATGCCCATAACAGATAAACTGCTAGCTGGAATGAGTGAATTTGACATCCAATGGGCTAAAGTTTCATTCTTTATCCCCTGCAAATTGTTCCAGTAAGAACCTCTTTGTAATGTTTTAATAAAGCAAATAACTAACCATTGCCCATCTTTGTCTGTAGCAGCCTGACCTGCTTTACAGAGCTCACTATGCACGAGCCTCAGAAATGCAAGAGAGGCTGATAAGCTTATTTCAGCACAGCTTATTAGACTTTTTGTTGTGGCATTACAAGCCACCCCCCTTCCCCGCCACACGACACTGTTCGGGATTCATAATAGACCCAATGCACAGGTCTCACCTCTTCTTTGTGACTGACATTTATTCTGGTTTTGATGTAAGGAAAAGCATGGGAGGTCGTCAAGATTGTCTTCCGCTTGAATTGTTCATGCAGCTCCCCATGAGCACGTCCGTCCAGGGTGAAGGGCGTGCAGTACATGAAACGCCGCAGGTTGTAGTTTTTGTCAAAATAGGTTATCCTGTCCTTCATCTCGTATGTGTCAAAGTAGGGCTCCACATAGGTTATTTGAATGTAGGCCTGAAATACGGAAAACAAGTTTTCAGATAACAAAACACAATGCAGAGGGAAGCCAGAGTGCAAGGAGACAAATTCTGCTTCCTTTCATTTAGCTGCACAATAACCAGCCTCACCTTAAAGAAACAGGACTATTTTTCACTCTCCTCCCTTTGGGGTGCCTCCACTAGCCCTAACTCACTTTTTACTCTGTCCTTACTCAAACAAAGTTCCCCTTGGCTTCTGTGAGAACTGGGCATGCTCAGCAGCTTGTGGGGAGGGGGAAAAGCAGCTCCCCCCTCAAATGTGTGGGTCTCCTTCTTGTCTGTGCTCATCTGCAGCACTATTCCCCACTTCCCTATGGCTGGTCCAGGACCCTGGACAAAGGAGAGGGCAAGGCAGGTGCTCGAAGATGGGGGCAATGAATATTACACCACTCCCTGCATACAGCAGAGATGATGAGGAACAGATAATGCAGCATGAAGCTGTATTATCTTTTTCACTGAGCTCTCTTTGCAGCGGGGATTTCAGAAGGCTCTGGCTTCCCACTGATCTCCCCAGGATCCACAGGGCCAAGGAGCATGTCCTGCAGTCTATTCTGCGTTCTTCTGTGGGAACAGTGGTGTGGGTGGAATCTCCACATGGGGATCCTCATGGGTTTGCCACCTGTCAGCCCTCTCCAAGGAATTTCATTGCAGAAGAGGCAGTATCCAGCCCAGGACTTTTCTCTTTGTGCTTTAAGTACTTAGAAATGGCTTAAACTTGACAGTTGTACTTTGCATTCTTACCTTGTTAGGATCTAGTTTGCATTTGTCTACAGGGTTAGAGTCCTTAATCACTTCAACCACATCTTCACCAAATCGCTCGCCGTAAAATCCCTGAAATGGAGAACACTGCGTTGAAAGACAACACCTATTTCTGTAATCATCGCAAGAATATTGGAGAGATCAGGCCAAATTCAGCACAGGTGCAACTCCAATTGCCTTCAATTCAAGCTGTGCCCGGGCTGAATTTAATTTGCTGAACTTGGAGAATTAATCAGTTCGGTTCTAGGGGTTACAGCACAAAAATTAGTAGCCAGGATGGCTCTAAATCCTTCCAATCTCATATCCTGACAAGTCATCTGGCCTCCTTGTGAATCAGTCACAAGGCTGAACATTGGGCACAACACAGGATCTTTTTGAAAAGCAGATGGTGCAACAGGATTGGAATTTGCTGGTTTGAATAAATTAGATGTGGGGTTGGGGAATTTGAATATCCAGATTCTAACCTCAGTTACACAATTTTAAATTTGGAGCAGCTCCATTAATTTCAATTGAGTTACATCAGCAGGGTAACTGAGATCAGAATCTGGCCCTCAACTTGCCTCCATTTGGTCAGAGAAGGTATACCAATAAGTGAAACAAACTTTACAGGCTACATTTTCCAGTGATTTTAGGTGCCTCATTTTTTTGGGCACCCAACCTGAAACACCTAAAAGGGGCCTGATTTTTTAGGGGCCTGACTTTTGGGAGGGAGGTAGGGAAGGGAAAAGGGAGGCTCATCTCTTTACATTTGTCTACAAACTGCTCGGATTCAATCTCCAAAAGCATTGCTTGAGGATACGGAAGAAATCCTAACAAGCCAAACTAGTATCTCCTTTATGCAGTCTCACTAAGGGGAAAAAGATAAACACCACCTGGTTTTGGTGGAGCAATGAAACAGAAGGGCTGTGCAGTGCAGTCAGGTGAGATCCCGGAATGAAATATTAAGAGAAAGGGGGAAATGTTAATGCAGAAAAAGAACAAATTTGAGAAGGATCGAGAGGAGTGACTAATAACTGTATTAGCAAGGGCCAGCTGCACTGACAAGGATGAATACACAGTATAATACACCAAGAACATGGAAGTGATGTATCAAGTCTTGGCCTCTAGCTAAAGGACTGAGTAAGTCAAATTATTGTTTCTGAGGGGAAATGCAGGGAGGCCATGCGGGCCCCTCTGAGTAGAGAGTGGGGTCAGTGGCGGGAGGGAGATGTGATGGGGGCATTGCATGCTAGAACCGTTCTTAGCAGCTGAGTCACTGAGCAACGCTCTGGGAGGGCTGGGGTAACTTAGAGCAGCTTATGTTATGCAGGAGGCTGTTCTGGTCCCTAGAGCAGCCTAGAATCAGGCTCCAAGCAGCACAGTACAAAATCTCACCCACGGCCTTTGCGTAGTGATTGTTTTTCAGCTACTACCTACGTTTCATGATAACAATCCAGCTTTAAAGGCTTCAGCAGCTCAGCTGCAGTTTACAGAGGGAATTTCAGGTCTGTCACAACAATCTCACCTCCAGTCTATGGGAAATTTCGGCTAGCTTTGTTATCGCAGGCTCCTTGTACACAAATTCTTGTTCATCCAAGTCTCCAAATTTAGTCCCGTAAAAACCAACCCGGAAGTATGTACCAAACATCCGCTTTCCATCCTACGTTTGGAGAGACAAAAGGCACTTCAATATAAAGATTCGTTCACATATGTTGTAAACCTGAGTGTTTGCAAAAAATCTGCTCCTGGCTTTGAACTGCCATTTGCTTTGGGAGGTGGGTGGGTGGAGGGGATAGAGGTACCTGGGCTAATCAACACTGAAATTCAAGTTACAGCAAACACCACACTGAAGATAAACTCAAAACTAGTATCAAATCAAAGTTATTGGAGATAATTAATAGCCTGATCCTGCAATGAGTTCCCTCCTGGGAGGACCCCTATTGATTTAGGAGTGCAGCCATCCCTCAGGCAGAACTCACTGCAAGATCCTGAGCTCCACTGAACTCACTGAAGCTGTGTAGACATACATCAGCTGATTAGCTGGCCCTAGGTTTAAGGGAAATCAAGCTACAGCCCTTATCCTGCAACTTGTAGTGAACAAGCAAGCAGACTGCTACATGTCTATCCAGCCCCATTAAAGTCTAAGCGGCCCCAAGTCAGAGCCATCTGTTCATACACAACTAACTGCAGGATCAGGGCCTAAGTCAAGATCCGCTTATACTGTGATTTAAAAATAATCCAAAATTTAAAAGGCGTTTTATTTATTTTTTAAACATTGCATTGACAGAAGCACTTTAATTCTCCTAGGGTAAACTACAGGGCCAAAGTCACTCCGAGTAGAAGCAGATGCAATTCCATTGGCTTCCAGGCCCTTGCTCCCATTTAAGCCAGTGGTGAATCTGGCCCACAGAATGGAATAGCCATGACAATTAAGTGAAACACACAGGTTTTTGTTAAAAAAGTCACATTTTAAAAAAGTGAGACTGAAAGATCGGAAGAAACAATTTAAAAAAAAAAAATCACACCTCTGATTTTGTTAAGGATCAAAACAACTCATCACGTTGCATGCAGAAACTAGACATGCTTTTTAGAAGATGTTCACCTTTACTCTCATGAGAAAGTGTGTGGCAGAACAGAATGCATTCTCTCTATCAATCGTAGAGCTTGGGTGTCAAATGACACCTCTACATGTCCAGCCCAGAGCGTGGGATTTGTATTCACTATTTTGCGGTGGGGTAATGCTGCAAGGCATTTTTGGTGATATTTGACTACTTTTTAGGTTAGGTGCAGAACAATTTCTGCAGTAAGTTGATCTTTTGTGGTGATGGTGAAAACAGTCTGGACGGCAGGAAGGAAACAAAACTGATATGATAAAAAGAATCTGATCCATGAAAATTGACCAGTCAGAGGAAAGCATTCAGATATCTGCTGAGAGTTCTCCTGATTGCTTTTAAATATTGTAATAAAATTGTAGTTTGGGTGCTCTTCCTTCATTTCAATGACTATACTTCTTTGTAATGAAAATACATAATTGTTTGAGAGCCACATTATCCCCTCTGCCTTGGTGGGTGAAGAGAACAAAAAGCAGGCAAATTAGAAGGGGTGGAAATGCCATTCGCAAAGCATCACCCCCCACCAGCCCGACCGAACACCCTTGGGAGTTGTGGCTGATGAGCCCTTCAGTGCAAGGAGCTGCAGCACCTGGAATTCTCAGGTCCCTACGCTCATAGCACAAAGTGGTTTTATTGGTTCCTTGTGCAGCAGAGGTGCCTTTCGCCTGGACAGGGCATACCTAGCTCTCTGCATCTGGTGTACAGCAGAGAGCTCCCAGAGAGCAGGAGCTTGGTCTATTTCCATGTTCCCCATGGCCACAAGAACAGGAGTTTTCCATTCTCCCCTAGATTACCAGAACAGAGTAGAAATGAAGAGCTGGAAGATGGTACAGCAGATGCTTGAGGTGCCCAGGGCTGAAAAAAAAGTCTCTGGTTTGTTTTTGATGGGTCACCTGCTGGCCTTGTTACAGGGAAGTTACTAGAGAAAAACACTGAGGCCCCACTTCAGCAAAGGACAGGGTGTAACTTTAAGCCATTGAGGAATCACACCGGGCCTGGCTTCACACGTGCTTAAATGCGCTGCTGGATCAGTGCTCTAATGGATTAAGGTATTTTAATAGAAGTACTGGATGCTACACTTGGGGACTATCAACCAGGACTTCCTCTGTATCTCTCAGCTACCCTTTATTTCAGACCCATACCTCCTCCTATCCCACTCAGTCTTGGTGTCCTTTACTCTAACTTATCAGACTGCCCCATGAAACCCAGGCAATGCACAACGTTATCTAAGCTAAAGAAAATGCCTCCTCATTTCCAGCTCACTGTGCTATCTGTTTTTCTCTTTCCATCATTTGAATAGCAATGCTTGCATGTACACAGCCCCTTTCACCACAGGATCTCAAAGCACTTTACACAGAATTATTATTTCCATTATGCAGCTGGGGAACTGAAACACAGAGCTATTCAGTGTCTCTCCCAATGTTACGTGGAGCCTGATCCTGTACTACCTACATGTCAGTGGGAATTTTACCATTGTCTGATGAGCACAGGATCAGACCCACAGCGAGTGAGGAACACACTTCAGGTCTCCTAATTCCTAGTGCTCTTCCCTATTCACTAGACCATGCTGCCTTCCTTTCTGGATCTTTATCTCATGTTATAGGCCTGGTCCTGCTCTCATGGAAATAAGGGGGATTTTTGCAATGGATTTGCACTGGTAGGATTGGGTCATGTATCTCTTCTATTTGGGCCTAGGCAGGTTGAGAGGCAAGCCCTGCATCCTTTAGCCTTAATGGTACAAAGCAATATTCCAAATACATTTTAAAAAGTTCCTACAAGTCTCCATTGATGGCAATTCTAATGAGCACCTCCTGAAAGTAACTGGGTACCCAGTATAAGAAATTGAGCACAGTGGGAGTGGCGGGCACTTCCCACCTTCCAAGAAATGCTCAGTTCTGTGCAGGATTGGTCTCTGTGGTTCTGATCATCTGAGATGCTGAGCACTTCCGATGAGGTGCACAGTGCCCTTAGCTCCAACTGCGCTCAGTTCCCCACAAATTCATTTCTAAAACTAGCTGGGTTCAGTGTCAGAATGAAGGGGTTTGGGCCCGATAAAAAGGGATATTGGCTTCACCAGTGTGATATATTATGTAAAAAAATATATACTACTACCAAAGCAATGGTTGCTTAAAATAAAATGTGAAAGTCCTTCCAGGATGCATTTCTATGCACCCACCTCACAACAGGAAAAAATCAAAACCCACGGATTTTTCAAAATCTAAGGCTCAACCACCTGCATGCTATTCCCTCTGAGAGGCTGTCCCAACAGGAAAGGAGACAAAAATGGCTTTAAGCCGTCTCTGTGATCTCCTGATCTTGGGGCTGTACCATCCCTGGCACAAGTTGGAGCAGCCTTCAGGCTGCTCTATTGTGTGTAAGTCCCAACAGCCTCCTGGGTCACAGCAAGGGTTCAGAGGGATCTAGGAGTATCCTTGGCCATACCCTTATTCCCTAGACCATGCCGACACCAACCAAGGATTCCCCTAAAATAGAGAATTCTCACATGGCCAGCTTTTCCTGCTTTAGGGCTGCCTTGGGTTGTTGGAGTGGAGCAAATAAGCCTTAATCTTGGGGGGGAAATGGTGGCTAATGATTTCAATGGCATGAAGCACTATGCCAAGTAATAAGTGCTTGCAGGATCAGGCCCTTAGATTGTAAATTCTTGGGGCATGGACATTGTCATAGATACTTTGTTAAGCACTAGGCACATTTATGTTGCTATGCAAATATCCACAAGTAGGAAAAGAAAATGTTGGTTGTTCACCATTGCAAAATATTGAGGCTTTATTGGGTAAATTTACTAAACCCACATACAACTAGCGTGATCAGATTGTGTGTGTGCACATGTACAGGTACATACATATGTACAGGGCAGTGATGGCAAAGGCAAAATCCATCTCCCCAATCTGAAGCCAGGATGGGGGCTTAGTACAGCCTCACACCACATGCCAACATCCTTCACTATCATAAAGTCCATTTACAGTGGCTTTTTGTAACAATGAACAGCATTTTAAGCCAGAAATCAAGTCACTTAAGCTGAATCTCTGACTCCTGAAAATGATCCAAGTGAGACGATATGAACAGCAGGTACGATTCCTGCCGCGTTGGTATGGCTGGCAGCACTGGTTAGCGCATTAGCCTTTCACCTCTGGAGTCCTGGGTTGCAGCTCCCTATTAGTCCAAATCAAAAAACTGCCCTGCAACATGGTGTATTCCAGCCCAAGGGGCATCTGTGTTAAAGACTCAGGACCTGAACAGCAGGGATGTTACAAGTCAGTGAGATTTTCACTCCTGGGCTCCAGGGGCTTTGGTTTACACAAGTCACTCTGCTGCACTGGGGGATTGTGTTCCAGCAAAGACAGTCCCATAGTTCAGTAGTGTGCTTCAGAAAGGAGTGAGCCTGTGTCAGTGCCAGTCCACTAGTGGGGCCTAAACAGGAATAACCCTCCCACCCCCCAACACATACTAATAATTAAGAGGGGGGGCCCTTGAGCTGCTCGGGATCTAAGCGATTGCTTAGTCTGCTTACGCCTGGTGCTGGTTCTGAATTGAGCCACCTACATAGGCAAAACAATCATTTTCAGACACTAGTTTGTGCTAGAAAGATCCTCTGGTGGGGGTGGTCTGCCTATGTGGACATACTGTTTTTCTCCTTTCCATAAACGCCCACTTCAGGCACAAGCTACATCACTAAAATGTCTTAAAAGGCGGGGGTTTCAATAACATTTAGCCCCTGGACAGCTGGGGCAGGATTTCTTTAAGGGTTAAATAACATGGTAGGAGTGCTTATGGTACAAACTCTGGCTCCATGTACGTGAACCCTGTAGCCGAGCTGCCCAACATGCTAAAGCACCAACTTCATCCCCCTTTAGCACCATAAGAAAGCATGTTTCCCTGCTAAAAAACAATGAAACAACTCCTGAAAGCCTCCTTTCATCTGCTGTTCCCTCAGCTTTAACCACTTGTGATCTCCAATGTGCTGCCATATGATGCATCTGCTTTAAAGCCATTTATTGTTGGGAGGTCAGCCTTGCTAAGTGGGCACAAGATCACTAACAAAGGAAACATTTTATTGTATATCTGGGTTTTCAAAGGCGCATAAGAGAGTTAGGTGCCCAAATCCCACTGAATTTCAGCCTTAATGCCTGTGTTCCTGTTCTCATCAATGAAATGCACAGCTGCCAAGCTTTGTGCAGTTCTGTGTATGACATGACATGCAAATTATTTTAAAATATGCAAATCAGCTTATTAAATGTGCATATTTGCAAACACCTTGTATATGATTATAAAATTTTGGCTTAAGGTCAAAACACCTCTACCCCAAGCACTGTTGGGGTGCTGACAAGTGTCTGGGGAATAGGTGGGTGCTATCTAAGTGGAGGTGATTGGGAGAAGCTTTGGGGTAGTTAAGAGAAGCTGGGTGGGAAGGCCAGGGGGAAGCGTAGCGGGATAGCTTGAGGTAGAAGCTGGGGACAGCTATGTTTGTGGGGCAGCTTTTGAGGGTGGGACACTATGGAAAGTTGAGGGCAGCTGACTGGGTTAGAAGTGGGAATCTGCCAGAGATGGTCTGGTTGGTTGCCAGGTTTGGGGGAGATCTGGGGCCAGTATTGAGTCCCCTTCCCCTCAGTGCCACTTGCTACCTCCTACCACCATCACTGCTGCCACTTGGATGCTCTTTCCCTGCTCAGATCCAGTAGGGGGTGCAGCGACAGGGAGCTGGCTTGGCTGCCAGCTGACTATGAGCACTCATGAACAACTAATTACCCCCGGTGAAGCCACAAGTGAGTATCTGCATGTGCAAACCAGACAGCTGGGTGCACACACACCCATCTGTATGGGCAAATGCATAAGTACTATTTTTATCCTTCACATATTTTTAGTAACAGTGAACCTCCTGGAATTGGGAGAAGCCCAGTTTCCAGCCTGGCTGGGAAATACTGAAGGGCTTTTGCTTGTATTAAGCCGGTGTTTGCTCGAGTTACTATAACTAGGAGCCAAGTGAGCCAGTCAGGTAAGGGTTGATTGCGGAGTCAGAGGCAGTTACACGCAAATTTGGGATTAATCAATTCAAATCATTGCAGCCTTTGCCTAATGGTATTAAAAAACCCAGGTCAGCCACCTAGGACAAAGTAGGAAACTGGACACAAATGGGAGGTAGTAGTTCTTTGAACTCCACTGTCTAGTGTGAGAAAGGTGGCTCTCCAAAGGTGTTTGTTGACTGGGCAAGACTGAAGGACAACATCAGTCTAGGGCAGAGATCGGCAACCTTTGGCATGTGGCTTGCCTTGGCGGGCTGGTTTGTTTACCTGCCATGTCCGCAGGTTTGACCGATTGCGACTCCCGCTGGCCGCGGTTCGCCTCTCCAGGCCAATGGGGGTGGCGGGAAGCAGCGGACAGCACAATTTGTGCCGCTTCCCACTGCCCCCATTGGCCTGGAGCGGCGAGCGATTGGCTGAACCTGCGGTCGCGGCAAGTAAACAAACTGGCCTGGCCCACCAGGGGGCTTACCCTGGCGAGCCACGTGCCAAAGGTTGCTGATCCCTAGTCTAGGGCTACTCAAATGTACCTCGGTAGCAAAAGTGAAACAAATAACTGAATTCCACGGCTAGTCTGTTGGCAATGGGCTAGATCAGTATTTCTCAAACTGCGGTCCGCGGACCCTCTACTCCAGGGAGTCCACGGGGCCCCACTGATCAACTCCTCTCCCTTCCTCCCTCAACTCCTCCCCTTCTCTCTCAGTGCCTACTGCACGCTGGGGAACAGCTGTTCAGCAGCATGCAGGAGGTGCTGGCAAGGAGGTGGAACAGGGTGCCCTTGGGGGAAGGGGCCAAAAGAAGTTGGGAAGAGGAGGGATGGGGTGGAGTGGTGACAGGAATAGGTGGGGTGGGGAGGGGTTTGGGGCTGAGTGGGGCAACAGGGGGTCCGTGAAAAATTTGAAATCAAAATGGAGGTCCTCAGGTTGATAAAGTTTGAGAACCACTGGGCTAGATGATAACGTAACATAATTTAAGGGTCTTGTGTTATGAGCGTGTAGTGACTCTAATTTTTCCAGGCTTTTCCCATAGAAATTAAATCAATTCCAAAGGCCCTGTAAACATAGAACTGAAAACAAAACAAGTCATTTAAAAATATTATACTGTTTCTGAAGAGAGCTAAAAATGCAGTTATGAGGGAGAAATTATTAACAAAGCATTTTCTCACCTATTATTTCAAGAAAAATAATAGGTCTTTGGGAGGAGACGAGAATGAAGGTGAACATTGAGTAGCCATTACAGAACTGGCAGAGCAGATAACAGCCACCATGATTTATGAAGGGTTCATGATTGTTATTATGCATGGTAAATACCTTTCAAAATTGCTGGGAATAAAGGTTTAAAGTTATCTCTTGCACACACACCAAAAGCTTTGCCAACTAGATTGACCTTATTAAAGGGTTGAGAAATTAGACACAGCAGGGGGTCATCTATTGACAACAGGGTAGCTTGGGTATAAATGCAGGCAGAACTGGCCCAAAATAGGTATGAGCAAAAATAACTCCTTCATACATGTTAGAGGGGGAGTTGATAACCCAAATCTCTCTGTTATGGTGTTTTAAATTTTCTTGCTGATTTTAATCCAACATATAAAGTCTTTAGACAGTCTTGCCAACTCTTAAAGTCTTTCAATGTTTGATGGTTTTCTTAAAACCACCAAAGCACCAGCTCTTGGAGTCTTGTGGTTCGGTAAGAATCTCCATTGGCTTTGTTTTTAAACCCACCTGGTTGCAGTGAAAAGCATGAAAGGTGAATCCTAACAGCTCAAAAACCAGAAGGTAAATAAAATTATTAAAAAACTAATGATTTTTAAGCAACATCTCATGAATGTTTTGAGATCTGACTCACGAACACTTGAGTTGGCAACACTGCTTTCTCTGGATCTTTTAGTTGGCATTGCTCTTTGGTAAAATGAAATTATTGAGATCTCCACAGAGTAAAAAAAAATAAAAAATCCACAAAGTAGGAACTTACCACAACAGACAATAGTAAAAGTGGGGAGTAGGGTCAGCAACCAGGGCGATAGAGGAGAAAACAGAAAGTATTTTAATTAGGGAAATTCCAAAAAACAAATAAGCAGCAATTGGCAGCAAATAAATAAATTAAAAAAAAAAAGAGGTGCGCATCAATTAAAATATTTTAAAAAATAAGGAAAAAGAAAAACATGCAACAAATGTGAAGGCTACGAAGCAAAACGCTCAGCAAAAGGTGGCAATGAAAGTGCACAAAGTAGACGAGAACATAAACCATGGGTGTGTTTTACCATGCAATAAAACAAGACTGAATGATGTTAAAATCATAATCAATGACAAGGGGATACTTCAGGGGTCGATTTAGCATCATGAAGATTGATCAAAATAGATGCTCACAGGCTTTCATTACTTATTGGCTATTGAGCACACATAACTTACATTCTATGATACAAACATTGGATTGCTTGGTCAACTCATTTGCTAGGACTTGTCACAGTAAAAAGCAAGCGATTTACAAGGCAAGTTCTTTTACATCAGAAATTACAAGTAAACTATTGAATTTTAATTCTTGACAAGCCAGAATTAGACACAAAGTTTATACATCTCTGGCCAAAACTCTTAAGTGTAATAGAGAATATGTAGGACATCTTATGTAGGCTCCAACTCACAAATGTATGTGCTTACGTGCTTTCCTGAATTGGGGTCTTAAAGTACTGAACAATCTTGATAGTAAGAGAGGACCAGATTGAGTTGCTTGATTTAAAGTAAAGCAGAAGCAAATATCAGTGCTTGAAAAGCTCTTTTGGAAACTGAGGAAAATAATCTAGGAGTGTATTTACAAAACATTAAAAAAATCTTTTTAGACCATCAAAGTTGATGTATAAGAGCAAAAATGCAAACACAAGCAACTGACCTATGAACTGATTCATCAAAATCACAGTGAACTGGTCTGTGTGAGAGATCTAGTGGACATCGTTTATTTTTAATCCAAACGAGCGTCTCTCGTGGTAGATATTGTAGAAATGCAAGCATAGGGCCTCTGATAAAACTAAAGCAGCAGAACAAAATCTCTGGCGTTAAAAGAATTGAGCTATTTTATTCCCACCCAAAAATCTGCATTAAAAAAAAGCATTCAGCGTTTGTTAATTACCAAGATTAAGTGGCTCTAGTATGAACGAATGTCTGCTTAACCATTACAGGTTTCGCTTTTGACACCTCTGAGCATAAGAACTTAAATCGACCCCTGTGGGTGGGGTGAAAATATGGTATGAGGAGATGATATTCTGTGTCAATGCTGATGAGAAGAATTATAAACAAAATATAAAAACAAACTAGTGATGATACAGTGGCTCATTCACCAAAGAACCTCATTAGTGGAACACATTGGCATCCATGCACTACCTACAGCTTCTTAGAGTTTCCTACAACTACTACAATCGTTTTATTGATATTTCTTTGGTTAATGAATTCAGTTTAAACAGCAGACAGCAACAGAAATACCCACAGCTAGCACATGTGGGCAAAGCGTTGGCATGAGTCATCTGATCAATTAGTGTTCTTTACTAACTAAAATATTACCTACCTCCCAGCCAGTACTCTGTATAATAAAAAGTAAAAAGGGCATGTCACAGAAACAAAGAGAGATGTTTCAAAGGCCAAAACATGACCACTAACATAAGGTATTATTAATCTGAAATGGTCTCATTGATTATAAGTTACCAGGCATCTACAGTGGCCTATTGTTTCCTTTGGCTGAGAAAAACATTACATGATTGATTAGAGAGAGATCAACCACTTTTTTGTCCTTTATTATTCTGTTTATCATGTCTGGTTAATATCAGGAATTCTGGCACAGCCATTTATGTGGAGAGAACAGGGCCAGATCCTCAGCAGTGTAAATCAGGATAGCCAGTGGAGCTATGCAGATATCCATCCACTGAAGAGCTGGGCCCAGCTTATACTTTTATAGAAGTGTAAGTAAACCAACGGTCACGCATACCTAGGCTATGTGAGGGATGCATACTAAACCATTGTACTGGTATTTGTTTTAGAATTGGCTGCTGAGTTCTAATGCTCAGGCACAGAAAAGGACAAGTGCTATGGACCAATCCTGTAAGGAAACAAGCACCTCCATCTCCCATTGAACTGAGGTCCACTGAGCTCAGTGGGAGTTGAGGCCTTTTAGCATCTTCCAAAAAGTGCTCAGCAACTCACAGGATGGGTCCCACATAGCTGCTCTGACCCTGCAAGATGCTGAGCGTCTCCTATGTGGTGCCTTTAAATCCTGACTGAGCATAAGCCTCAGTTCAGGAAATCTTCCCAATTCAGGACAACTTTTAAGCACGTGATTAACCTTTAGCTTAAAGTTAAGCATGTGTTTACACGGGGGCCACAGTTTTTACAATAAGCCCAGTCGGAAGTGAGCTCACTGATTAGCAGCCTATTGCCTGCTCTTACATCACTGCCTTCAGTCGAAGCAGGATCAGCTATGAGGTAGCTAGTATTGCACGGAAAAGAGCAGGAGATTGCACAATGTATTTAGCTGAGACTACTGCTTTGCTAATAACACAGCCCAGCTACCTCATTCCTAAGTGTTTGCTTTTTCAGTGACATGGATAATATTGTCTGATTTTTAGTTATACTGATGGATACAATTTTAAGGATTTTTTTAAAATAACAGGTGTTTTCAGAATGAAATCTAATTTCAGAGGCAAGGAAACAAGGATATTTTGATTTAATTTTACATTTTTGTTTAACAAAAAAAGGATTTTGGTGAAGTTCAAAATAGCTCAGGCAGCCTATGAAGAGCTAAATAAAACCCAAGCATTTCTTAATGTTATTTAGCAAGCTAAATGTAACAAACTTTTTTTTCCTAGTATGCAACCGTATTTTAAAATAACACCTGAAATTATACATTTATAACTAGTAAGCACAATGCAACTGTCAGATTTCTTATTAACTCATCATTTTTGTTATTTACATGAAAAGTTTGTATGTGCAGACTTGACATCCTTGTATGATTATAAAGGTCCCAAGAGTCAATGCTCATCAGCGATCCTTGCATTTACTGTGGACCATCATTTTGATGTTATTCGTATAATCTGATTGAAATGGCTATCTCCTTGATAGTTAGCTTTGGTGGAAAACAACACTAAAACATTTCAAATATCTTCACAGTTCATACTGCAGCTGGAGATTAAAATCATTACCTGATGAACAATTTTGCTGAATGCTTCTTGGAGTTTACCATGAATTGTGGACAGTTTCTTGGCATCTCTGTTAGCTTCATGAATAGGAATAAGGACTTTGTAAACCTCGTTAACTGCTTCATACATGCCAGCCTACAAAAATAATATGTATCAGATGGATCTTTCTATCAATTTAACAGGAAAAGAAAAGAAATACACCTGGTATAGAATGCATGCTCACAGTACTTCAGTAACTACGATTACAAAATTGAAGTGGTTGCTTATATACCTACATTTATTGTAATTTAATCAGGAATTTTTTAGAAGAGATATCAAATCCTCAGTAATTCATAGACCCAAAAGCACATATAGTAACACATTTCTATTTATTTTTAATAAACGTATTTATTAGTGAAGAGGGGAGAGGCTGAACCAAATATTAAATAAGTCAATGGGAATAGTATCTATGTCTGAGCGCACAGTATGGTCCATTAGGTTTAGTGTGACTTGGGTCTATGTAACTTGTATATTGCATTCTCAAACTCCAGGAGATGGGACTTATGAAGTGTCTCCCTGAAGCGTGTCTGCCAAGTAGCACCATTTGCCCTCTCACCCAAGGTGATCTGACTAGGGTTCCACCCATCACAGATGGATTTAGAAGCATCTGCAGAGGCACTATGCCTCCCTACTCCCTCATGGCTTTGCCAGTCCATTGCAGGAAATGTGCTGCCAGACTCTGTTGTCTGTTGCCCCGCCACAGGGAATTCCAAGTCATGTTGTGGTAAATAATTACCTTGTCCTTAAAAGCCTGTCTCTGATGGGTACATTGCTACCATTCCATTACCATCCCAACCTCTGCCCACTCCCAGCACCAGCCTTCGCTCTCCCTAGTCACAGATTACAAACCCTGCCTAGCAATCCGTGGAGTGGCATCTGTGGTATGAGGACAGGGAGGCTACAAAGATACCACTCAGCAGCTGTGTGCACCAGTCCCCTCTACTCAAAGGGATGGAAGGAACTACATGGTCTTTAACTATTAATATAGAGATAATATTCGTCTTTCACTAACGGTGAATTAGAACTTGAATTAGAGCTTCCAAACTAACTAAAACTCAATTACCTGAAATGCTGAAATGGAAACAAACCCACAAAACCCACTCAGTGATAGGCTATGGTTGATTACAGGGGCTAACTAACCTGCCCAGGAGAAAAAATGCTACCAATGCCAAAAAAAAAAACAACAACAAGTGATATGGCAGAACTGTACAGTTTCATTTACAGAACATTTTCCTGAATACTGCCCAGCACTATGAGGGTTGCTGAAGCAGATATATAGAGAGATTAAAATCTTCTACCATGGAGAAAGACGCTGCAGCCTGTTCCAGCAATCCCACCAGACCTGCTTCTGTAAAATATTTCCCGGAACAGATACCTTCTTCATCTGGTGAGACAACATCATCAGAAACTGCGGATTCTTCCAAAACATTAGAAGATATGTTCTAAGGAGACACAATTTAGATAGAGTTGAAAAGTTTTAATTGAGCAACTACATTTAATACTACAAAAGAAACAATTAATCTGACACTGGGTCAAAAAGCTTTATTCAGTTTTTACTCAGGCCACATCCTCTTTGAAAGAGGCAAATTTAAAGTATTTTTCATTTCGCCACAGGCCCTGATCCAGCAGAGCACTTATGCATATGCTTAACTTTAAGCCAGTGGGACTACTCACATGCTCAAAACTAAGCATGACCTTACGTGCTCTCCTGGATTGAAGCCTGATGCTCTTAGTCACAACCTAATCACAAGAACAGTTTTCAACAACTGTTTCATCAAAGAGGCTGATAAAGGAGGTGCTGTTGTCATCATGAACAGGTCTGACTACCAAAAGGAGGCCGCCAGACAACTCTCCAACACCAAATTCTACAGGCCACTTCCCTCAGATCCCACTGAGGAATACACTAAGAAACTGCAACATCTACTCAGGACACTCCCTACACTAACACCGGAACAAATCATCATACCCTTAGAGCCTCGACCAGGGTTATCCTATCTACTACCCAAGATCCACAAACCCGGCAATCCTGGACGCCCCATCATCTCGGGCATTGGCACTCTCACTGAAGGACTGTCTGGATATGTGGACTCCCTACTCAGACCCTATGCCACTAGCACTCCCAGCTATCTCCATGACACCACTGATTTCCTGAGGAAACTACAATGCATTGGTGACCTTCCAGAAAACACCATCCTAGCCACCATGGATGTAGAGGCTCTCTACACGAACATCCCACACACAGATGGAATACAAGCTGTCAGGAACAGTATCCCTGATGATGCTACAGCACAACTGGCTGCTGAGCTCTGTGCCTTTATCCTCACACACAACTAGTTCAAATTTGATGACAATATATATCTCCAGATCAGTGGCACCACTATGGGCACCCGGATGGCCCCACAATATGCCAATATTTTTATGGCCGACCTGGAACAACGCTTCCTCAGCTCTCGTCCACTCATGCCCCTTCTCTACCTACGCTACATTGCTGACATCTTCATCATCTGGACCCATGGGAATGAGACTTTGGAAAAATTCCACCACGATTTCAACAGCTTCCACCCCACCATCAACCTCAGCCTGGACCAATCTACACGGGAGGTCCACTTCCTAGACACCACGGTGCAAATAAGTGATGGTCACATTACCACCAACCTATACCGAAAACCTACCGACCGCTATGCCTACCTTCATGCCTCCAGCTTCCATCCCGAGGACATCACATGATCCATTGTCTACAGCCAGGCACTGAGGTACAACCGCATCTGCTCTAACCCCTCAGACAGAGACCAACACCTACAAAATCTCCACCAAGCATTCTCAAAACTATAATACTCGCACGAGGAAGTAAGGAAACAGATCAACAGAGCCAGACGTGTACCCAGAAGCCTCCTACTGCAAGACAAACCCAAGAAAGAAACCAACAGGACTCCACTGGCCATCACATACAGTCCCCAGCTAAAACCTCTCCAACGCATCATCAGGGATCTACAACCCATCCTGGACAATGATCCCACACTTTCACAGGCCTTGGGTGGCAGGCCAGTCCTCGCCCACAGGCAACCTGCCAACCTGAAACATATTCTCACCAGTAACTACACACCACACCATAGGAACTCTTAACTCAGAAACCAATCCATGCAACAAACCTCAATGCCAACTCTGCCCACATATCTACACCAGCGACACCATCACAGGACCTAACCAGATCAGCCACACCATCATCGGTTCATTCACCTGCACGTCCACCAATGTAATATATGCCATCATATGCCAGCAATGCCCCTCTGCTATGTACATCGGTCAAACTGGACAGTCTCTACGGAAAAGGATAAACGGACACAAATCAGATATTAGGAATGGCAATATACAAAAACCTGTAGGAGAACGCTTCAACCTCCCTGGCCACACTATAGCAGACCTTAAGGTGGCCATCCTGCAGCAAAAAAACTTCAGGACCAGACTTCAAAGAGAAACTGCAGAGCTTCAGTTCATCTGCAAATTTGACACCATCAGCTCAGGATTAAACAAAGACTGTGAATGGCTTGCCAACTACAAAACCAGTTTCTCCTCCCTTGGTTTTCACACCTCAACTGCTAGAACAGGGCCTCATCCTCCCTGATTGAACTAACCTCATTATCTCTAGCTTGCCTGCATATATATACCTGCCCTTGGAAATTTCCACTACATGCATCTGATGAAGTGGGTATTCACTCACGAAAGCTCATGCTCCAAAATGTCTGTTAGTCTATAAGGTGCCACAGGATTCTTTGCTGCTGTTTCAGAAGAGTTATACCCTGTCTGGAACAGCAAAATCGTATTAGATAAAGCTGTTTTCAGGACTGCTTCCTGAAAATGCTTCTTAACACGGCCAACTTTGATTTGTACTTAGGACTTTTATTATTGCTTCATATCTCGGTATTAGGTGGTAGAAAAGCAAAATGTACAATTTTGGGGGGACGGAAGCACATTCCTACCTGAAATGTTACACACCCTACAGGAAGGTATTTTCGATCCTCAAGCATGCTTAAATATTCAGCCACGAGGGCTGCTGAGTGGACCAAACACTGGGCAGATTCAGCATGATTGCTCCTTTCAGAATGCTTTCCGGCCATGTTCTGTAACCAGGTCAGTCGCAGATCTGGGGAAGTCTGATAGCCCTTCGCAATTCTAGTTGAAAATAAATGTCTCGCAATTAGTGTTTATTTACTTATATGTATATTTTACAAGTACCCATCCATAGTTCTAGGCTTGAGATAAACATCTCTGAACTAGAGTCATATACAAAATAATTGCCTGGACTTCCAAACTAGGAAACTCTTGGTGTTGTTATCATTTAACTTTTGTATTGCAGTAGCACCTAGAGGCTAACCAAGCTGGGGCCCCCATTGTGCTAGGTGCTGTACAAACACCAGTGTAAATATATGCTATAGCAGCAGCATAGGAAGAAACAGGGTGGTGTTTAAATAGAAGAACTCGTTTTAAAAACATTTTGACAGTGAATGTAATGTTCTTGGGACATAATAACAAAGTGCTTGATCCTGGGAGGTGCTGAGCACTCTAGCTCTGATCCAGCAAAGTGTTTAAGTACAGAGTAGTCCCACTGGCTTCAAAGTTAAGCATGAGCTTCCGTGTTTTGCTAGATCAAGGCCACAACACACAGCCTCTTGCAGGATTAAGCCCTACTGGCTTTGGGCTGGACCGGGCATAGTGTGGGCAGACACTGTGTGAGCTTCCGCCCCTCCTCCGACAATGCAGTTGGAGCATAACCTGAAATACCCAGGCTGATTCAGTCTGGGGCCCTTCCTGAGGAGACACTGCCCACTGGGCTGAACAGTGTTAATTTCTGTGGTGGTTTGTGGGGTAGGAATTGGGATCAGACCCCCAAGTTCACCACTTGTCACCTGATCCAAGATGTGCCTTCCGTGCACCAACCTGCTACAGTGCATCAGGGGAAAAGGTGCCCTTATCCAGCTCTCTTAACAGCAATTACACTCCCAAAATCTAAGACATTTGGGCCATGTCTCACTGCAGGCTGATCAGACTCGTTCACCAGGCCCCAGGACCTGGCCTGATAGTTTCAAAATAGACTAATAGCAGCCATTTTAGCTGTCTCTTTCTATCCTGCTTATCACTCCTTTCCTTTTGCCTACTGTTTGTCATGGCCTGCGCCTGGTCCCTCTGAAAAGACTAGCTGTCTTTTACTTCTGTGCAGCTAGACTGGTCCTGTATCCAAGATGCCTTGCACTAGTACACGGGACAGAATCTGGAATGAAAAATGTTACCCGACGTTTTCCCTTCTGGGACCGATCTCTCTCCCAGTGTGCCCCACCCGTGAGACGTTCTTCAGATATTTCACTGCTGAGGAAGGCTGCACTGCTAATAGCTTTTTATAAGAATTCGGTGTTCTGATGCTATTTTGGAAGCACTAATCTTGAGCATGGGAGGAAGAGGTTTGGTCAAACTCTGAGGCCTGTGGGTGAGTGTCAATGGCCTCCTGTATTTGCAGGAAAAGTGGTGCCACTGAAATATCTCAAACTGGAGGAGAGGTGAGCACCATTTGACCTTTGCATTAAGTGGTATTGACATGCTCAGCACCATGAGGATCATGGTAACACAAGGAAAGCAGTTTAAATGTAAAAGAGGTGATTGCTACTTTTAACAAAATCACTATGACAGGGAATTTCAAGTTCTAAAGATGGGAAATACAGCATTCAAATACCACAGCTGATTGCATCCACTGTACATCTTCTGCAATAGGCATGTAAACTCTACCTGTACATCAAGTCTATCAGCATTTCTGGATCTTCCTGGTGTTCCTTCATTTTAACTGTATCAGACAGGATCATATGGAGGTTGAACACAAGATCCTGAACCTGTAATACAGAAGCTGATGAAATGAATTGCCATCAGGAACTCACTATACACTAAACACATTAGAGCCACTGCCTATTCTGAATCTTTGTACATTTGCTCCTTGTTATCAGTGGGAGCTAATCAAGGGCTTGAGTTTTACAGAGCAGCTCATGGATCCCTCTTCAGGAAATGTATCTGACAGCTCTGCTATACGTGGCTTAATCTAAATCAGCCTGTTTTAAAAACCCAGAATGAGGCACGACCAAAGGCTTCATGAAAATCCAGCCACTCCTTCCAGCTAAACGTAACTCTTGGCCTGGTGGTATTTCTCTAACCTGATCTGGGAATGTCGTCTCCCGGAGTTCCAGATCTTCTTCAGCGTACGTCAAAATAGTCTTCAGAGAACGTCTCAAAAATTCCTCATTGAAATTCTGGGATGTTCCCACCAGGGACGAGAGGGACATGGTCACCTGCATTTTCACTCTGGCAAAGTTCTGCAACAGAAAAGTTACTACAATGCAATCACTCCATAGGAATCTTAACTGTCCATTGCAACACTGGCGCAGTGCTGTTTGCATCCTCCCACCAGCCATGGATGCGGGATAAAAACCAATCATCTAGTAACACCTTCTCTTTCTTAACAGGGCTGGCCAACTGAACAGTCTCAGTTCCTTCCCTGCCTCTGAACAATGCATTTTTTTGGTGTCTCTGCCACTTTGTTTGGTGTGTGTCTTTGGCTGGCATATGGCAGGGGTACTTCGCTCCAGACGAGTGTTCTCCAGAGAACAGCTGTTAGATTTCCCTGCTTCTTCTTGCTCCTCTCTTGAGCATGGTGTATGAAATGACCTGTTGGCCCCTGTGCGACCCAGTCCTTTTAAAGGAAGAGGTTACCCCATGTATGCATGACCTTCTATTTCAGGTACCCCATTCTGTGTTGTTTCAGCCCACAGGCCAAATCCTCAGCAAGAGGGTACAGAGGCATTATAATTTCAGTGGAAAGAGCCCTATGATAGCAACTAAGGGAGCTCAGTTCCCTTCCCTCTTTTGCTCTCAATTTAAGAGCATCTGAGCCCATAAGCCTGTGCACACTTCAGTCTCTGCTGTTCACGAACAGCAAAGATTTTATCACAAGATGAAAGAAGCTCTAATCTTAGCTACAGGAACTCTGTAATGAAACACAAGGTGTTTGGGGTATACTTTGTGAGATTGCTGCAGTGGCGCTGTTAAAACATTTAATAGTAAAGTGAACACTGGGAGCTCTATTTGTAATGTAAAGTACATATGGGGAGAATCAGGCTGAGATCCAGTTAGGTTCATACAGAATACAGAACCAACAGCACCTAATTAGTCTAGATTCATGCAGACCTTTCACAGAGGACACACTTAAGCCTTGTGATGGGATAGCCGAGGGGGCAGGTTGTGGCTCTCTTACAGGGATGCACAAGGCGGGCAGAGGGCAGTTCCTGCAGTGGCCTCAGGGATGCTGCCCCGGTAAGGGTACAGAGGTGTAAGGAGCTGGCAGGGCCACAGAGGAGAATGCCTGTGGCGCTCTCCTAGGAGGTAGTGCAGTGGTGGCATTTCCCAGGAGTGTTGTGCATCACTGTGCGCTCCTGGCCTAATGTGGCCCCACACCATCTCCTGCAAGGGGCCTGCGCCTAACAGCCCGACATGGCCCTACAAAAACAGTGAGTAGTAAACAAGAAGTCGTTCAGTTTGAGAAAAATTCTACGTTTCAGCGGAGATCCTTGTCCATTTTTTTTAATAAGTCTCTATAAAATTACAGAGGAGACAGCCTGGTCTAGGGGGTCAGGGCACCAAACTAGAATGCAGGAGGCTGGGGTTCTAATCTCTGCTCTCCTGCTGACCTGACGTGTGACACACGGCAAAGTCACTTCACTGCTCGGTGCTTTTCTTTCCCCCTCCTATTCTTTGCATGTCTTGCCTATTTTGATTGTAAGTTCTTTGGGGCAGAGACTGTCTCTCACCAATACAGCACCCCACATCGTGGGTCCCTGAACGCCAGTGGGGCTTCTAGGTACTACCAGAATATAAGCGAACTCCAAATGATTCTAATAAAATAACAGCAGCAGCCATATACTTACATTTCCAATCTCGAAGTTCTGCCTCATAAGGAGGTAAAGAGAGGCACTCGCGTGGGACCGTATGGTACTAATGCTGCTGCTGCAATGTCGCAGAAGCCTCAGGCAGAGATCAGCACACTGCTCGGTCTCCTCTTCAAACAGCAGCTCAGGGAACTGTATTGACAGCACATGAGAGAAGTAATTCTGCTGAGGCTGCCAGCATCAACTAATGGACCAAGTTCAGAGGTGAATCTAAGGATTCATCTACGCGGACAATTAAACCGCGGCAAGCTGGGATGTGACTCTACCGTGCACTAGTCTGCTGCGGTCTGTCTGTGTTCGTTAGCAGTTCATTAGAGTGCTCTGGGCTAGTCCCGTTACAAAGAGGACTAGATCAAAGCGCTCAAATGAACTGTTAACGTGTCAGTCAGATGCACGTGGACAGATAGACCACAACTGGCTAGTGGGGGGTCAGATTACACCTTGGCTTGCTGCGGACTAACTGTTCACGGAGACGAGCCCTAAGTTACATTACAAGGAGTTTATATCAGTGTAAATTACATTTTCTTCCAGTTCCCTCAGTTTCTATGTTAAGCCAGGTTAGACTCCTAGCCTTTCTTACTCAAACTTCATTAGACTCATGGATCAAACTCGAAGGTCTCAGGGTCAAATTCTGTACACTAGGTTGGACTCCATTAAGATATTAACGTCTACATGTCAAGAGGAGTGGGAAGGAGAAGAAAGGTGACGTTACATTAGGATAGAGGGTCCTTGGTGTGATTTAGAGCAACATGGGCTCCTTAGGCACTGGTATGGTGGGGGTAAGTAGCTCTAAGTAGGTCTCAATGAGTAAGATCAGCTCAGTGTGTGTAGAAAAGATGTGATATAATTTTAACAAGCAGCCCAGCAAAACAAATTCATTCTGTCCACAGTAGTCAGACCTGAAGTGTATGACTGCAGGTAGCAAACATGAAGAACAAACAGCCTCCTTCCATTCATCAAACCACACAGCGTAAACACTAACGTTAGGAAGTACAGAACAACAGCCTTGCAGTGACATGACCCAAATACTGAAGAGAAAACCCCACTACATGTGACAGCCTCCTGCAGAACACTCACCTTTGAAACCAGAGCTCTCTGTGTGGCGAAGCAGTGTTGTAGATAAAGTGCACTCTGATTACAGGCCATGCTGTGGAGAAGAACTTTCAGCACCCCACCGAGAATGCTCTCTTTGGATTCCGTCACAGACACAGTCTGTTGTCAAAATTAAATCAACAGTCACACGAACAAAGTTAATCCTTCGGTCGATTAGGTGGTGCTACTGTCCTGAATAATCTGCACTGACCTATTACAAATGTGTGAACCTCACAAGTTTCTGAGCCAAATCCTCAACAGGTGGGAATCAGGAGTCCTACTGAAGCCAATTTACACCTTCTGAGGATCTGGCCCTTGACGCATTATGTATGCACTAAGCTCTATTACAAATACTGTTTTAGACACACACTTTGGCTGGCTCTTGTGTGGGTTTGGAAGGTGGAAGATGCACCCAACACAAGAGCCAGCCACAAATGGATTCTCTTTGTGAAATTCTGGCTCCACTGAAGTCAACAGAGGATTTGCCATGGACTTCAATGGGACCAGGACTGCTCCCCGCTAACACTTAAACAACCTAAGAGACAAAGAACAACAGGGCCATAGTTGCAGAGGGGAGCTCACTGCACCTCCTTATGAGATAATTCCGGTGGTACCTTTCCCATGCGCCTCTGGGAAGCACAATTCCTCCTGCAGAGCCCTGGGGCAGAATGGCAAATCTGGGAAGGAACTAGCAGAAATTTGTCAGAGGAGGGCAGGACCATGGAATTATGACATATTCTGCCAGGCATTATTTACACATTAAAACACGCAAGCAAATATTTCCGGCACTACTCTAATGAGGACAACAAGGCTGGAGGAATGTTTGTGATTTACAAAACAGACTCTTATATGACTGGGGAAAAAAATCACTGTGATCTTTTATCTACTCTAGGATCTCACCTCCTGGACCCCCCTTTCTGCTGCAGCAGCAAAGTTTAAATACGAACAGCAGGAGGGCATAGTTTAAGAATCTGAACCACTTAACCTGCTGGCAAAATGTTGTTCGGACATCTGCAAAATCCCCCTCTTCCTTACCTGGACAACTATTTCTAATGTATCCAAAATAATCAGATTTGCTTCAGTTGCAAGATTTCCATCAATAAGTGCTTCATGTTCTATCTCTGCCCTTGATCTAACAGAAGAAAAGACAGCATTCAAGTTATAGTTAGTTTAAAAATCAGGCCGGCACATTTTCAAGGCTCACCAGTGGGAAAAACCTTGCTATAAATGCACACAGTTAGTTATGGACAACACCACAAGAATATCTAAATGCATTAATACATGTAAGAGTACAGAGGGAGGGAGAATTGGGTTTTTTTTATTAATGTATAAAATATTCTATGCGATTTAGGTTTATCACCCTCAGGCTAGGTCATGATAATTTCTTTTCCTTTCATTACTCTACCAGTAACCTCTAATATCAGCATAAGCATCAAAGTCCTGCTTCAAAGGTGGTTTAATAGCATTGTAAAGCATGAAACAAAAGAAATAAAACACCTTTTACTTTATGTTACAGGATATGAGCACAAGATGGTGCTCTATGAGCTATATTTTTGCCCAGTTTGCACTACTTTGCCACTACCTAGTAGCTAGGTTGGGTCCAGTATATTGTACGTAGTACGTATATCTGGTATTTATTCTTTTGCCTCTACATTATATTAAAGGTTTCTAAATATCAGCTTTCCAGAGAAAATCATATCATTGTGCTATTAAATACAATGCACTTGCTTTCCTGGAAAAGCTGACTGTGGTCCCAGTCCTACTCACACACTAGTGGTCCCATGTCTTCAGTGGCACTATTTAAACTTCAATAAAATTAGCTGGTTTTGGCAAATATCCATTAGCAATTTTAAGTATGATTGTGGCTTGCCTTGCTTGGCTGAGCAGGAGGGTGGGCGGAGAGGGTGCTCCCCTTTCATCCTTGTGTGGGGAAAAGATACAGTATGGGAGGGACACACAAATGAGCTGGCTGGATGCAGGCAAAATCCGCACGCCATCCTTTGAAAGGTGCCAGAGTGCCCGCTACAGCACTGGTTCCTCCAGGGCCCTGGGAGCAATTCTAGCTGACTCAACCAAATTTTCTCCTGGAGCTCCTGCTGCAGCAAGCCTGCCCCACACCCTGCCCACCACGGAGGCCGTGCTATAGAAGAATACTCTAGTCCTAAATCTCTAGACTATGAAAGCTCTGGATTGAGGCATAGACTGTACCACTGTTTAAAGGATATCAACTGCAAAAAGAAGGGCTGACTGGGATCACTTCACTTGGCTGGACAAAATTCTTTGTATTGAATAATACTCTACATTCATTTGTTATAAAGTGATTATTCTAATGTAAAACTCAAAGTGCCAAATTCTACCCATAGATGGAGTATGTGCTCACAACTCTCATTGCAACCAGTGGGAGCTGTGCAGAAGAGAGGCCAGATTTGGCTCAGAATAGAATGCGCAAGGATGACTTGGAGTGTGGGTTTATGGAGTTGTTTTAGCAGATTTTTCTTTTGAGAGAGAAAATTAAATTATCTTTTGTCTACCACGGTAGTTCCATTAGAGACTCCAGCTGTTCAACAGGTATGTCAGGCCACTAGCAGGGATAAGAGAGGTTGTTTGGGGTACAGTACCATCAGCAAGATGATGACATACAGCTCTATAAGCCAAATTCGTATCTGGTGTTTTTTTATATCCGCTGCTATGGAATCACATGAGGGAGGAATTTGCTCCCATGTCTCTATTTCATTGGATCTGACAGTACAGTTCAGCTTTGCCAATATCTGGACATGACTGGAGGTTTGGATAAAAGTTACCTGGCTGACAAAACAAGAGGTTACAGTCCTGAGTTGAGTAAAAGCAATTGGCAGGGATGGTAGAGGTGGTATTAGCCCTTTCATTTTCAGGAGCTATGTCTGTCTTTTGTTGTTGGATGCCTGGCTGCTTCTGGATAGCCAGATTGCAGCAGCAGTCAAGGGAGCTTTTTTCCATCTTCATGCAAAGTACTTTTAAGGGACCCATCACCGCAGAATTTAAGTTCCCTTTTGGCTAGATGGTTACAGCCCTTCCTTTTGGGCACAGACCTCACCACAGTCATCCACGCCAATGGACTACCAATGTGTATTCCACTTCAGAGAGAGCTTGGAATCCTCAACCATTGCAGAGCAAGGCTGCTTGCTTGTACAGGGCAGTTTTACACCTGGACCACTTCACACCTTTGCTCCACAGACTGTGCTGGTTTCCCATCCATTTCAGCATGCAGTTCAAGGTGCTGGTTGTGACCTAAAGCCCTCTGCATGCAGGAGTCTGCCTATCTCCTTGTAGTCTTGACTGCTGAGCCAAAAATTCCTATATCTGAGGGCTGGTGGCTGGGTGTTCTTAGTGAAGGGTCCTTGACTATCTCCTAGATCTAAGTTTGATGGCTTTCAGAATACGTTACAAAGGCTATTTACTCAAGTTTTTCCTGAGACGTGGGGAGAGTTCTTTGGTTTCTGGAGAGGGTTAGCATGGCTACTTGCATCCATGTAGCTCATTTTGGCATGTGTTCAAACACTGTCTTCTAAGTGGATGAAGAGGTATAAGATACACCGCACATATGTAACATTAATTCATTGTGTAGTGTTGCCTGTCTCTGTGTATATTTGCATGCGCACATGTACACAAACACACACACATACTTACTTCATAATAACTCTAATTTCTAAAACTCTTGGGTTGACACATGTCTGCAAAATGCAACAGTGAATCTCCTGGGATTCTATTCAAAGCTTGTTACACAGATATGCTAGAGCCAAACAGCAAAAATACTGCATTTCTGTTGTGCCGGTGGCAAGTGCTCTGGAGATGTCAGGAAGGAGAACTATGTACCCCAGCGTGCATTATTAATAGTGTGGGTGCACTGCAACATGGAGGGGATGAGGTGGAGAATATGGTTGTGCCAAGATCAAAGCACAGGAATCCATGCACAGCAGAAATCCATGGGACCACAAACAAAGGAGGGAAACAGGGTCCAGCCATGTGGGAGGAAGGAGTAGATGCACTGTGGGTGGCTTGGCCTTCCTTCTATTTGGGCTCTGCCATTTCCCAGTTCCCTCAGAGCTTCACTTGAGCTGTTTGATGTTCATGATTCGGGACAGTCCTTTTGCTGGGCCTTCAGAGTACCACTACGGGAGAATGGAAGCCTGTGGGGTTGTAATTTTAGATAATGGGAAACGTGCGCAGCAAAACTCACACACCATTCCTGAGCCTTCTAGCAAAAAACAAAGCAAACTTAAAAAGTAATGATTGTGACAAGCAAAAGGGATTATTTCAACCAGTTACACACACAGAGCTGCAATGGTTGAATATGCAGATGTACAAAACGAAAATTACACAAAAAAGCCACACACCGATGCTACAGTACCTGAGTGGTTTGTGGCTTCTAAAAACACAGCACATGTGGAAAAACAATCAAAGGGATGGATTAGGACAGGAAAGGAAAGCATGCTTGGACAACTCCAGAATAAGGGACTCTCATGGAATAAGGCAAAGATGACATGAGACATATATGCTATCTGTAAATATAGCTAATGGATTTTTTCTTTACATTACAACTCACTACAGGAATCTAAGAAGATACTGGAGTTTACTAGTCTTAAGTCTCATTCTGAAATGCTGAGAAAGAAATGGAAAGTGATGCTGTGTCTGTCAGCATTAAAACTATTCCCATATAATCAGCCTGTCCGCTTATGGCCTGATCCTGCTCACACTGAGGACAACTGGACTGTTGCCTTTGGCTTCAACGGGAGCAGAGTCAGGGCTTGAGTTTGTAACGTGACTATGCAGTTATTGATGTAGAAGGATAAGATAAGAGTTACTTGTCAAGCTTTTCTGTGTTTTGACGCCAGTGAGTCATATCCTTTCTCCATCTTAGATTCTCCTGACTTCCAAACGCACTCCCAGATGGACTTCTTTCTGTCGGGTAACATCAAATTTTTTTTAAATAAATCAATATTAACTTTTTCCATGTGGCAACCAAAGACTTGGTTGCAAGTAATATGTGACAGACAGCATGAGAAAACTCTATAGCATGGAAAGCCGTAACATTCATCTGTCTGTACAGTAGAACTGCAGAGTTACGAACACCTCGGGAATGGAGGCTGTTTGTAACTCTAGGAAATGGTCATAACTCTGAACAAAACATGGTAGTAGTTCTTTCAAAAGTTTACAACTGAACACTGACAATACAACATTGAAACTTTACTACGCAGAAGAAAAAATGCTGCTTTTAACCATCTTAATTTAAATGAAACAAGGACAGAAACCGTTTCCTTATTGTGTCAAATCTTTTTTTTGAAACTTTCCCTTTTTTTTGGTAGTTTACATTTAACACATTACTGCATTGTATTTGGGGTTTTTTGTTTGTTTTTGGGTCTCTGCTGCTGCCTGATTGTGTACTTCCAGTTCCAAATTAGGGGTGTGGTTGACTGGTCAGTTCGTAACTCTGATGTTCATAACTTTGAGGTTCTACTGTGCTTATATGGCCCTCCATTACCATATTATCTGACACTTCACAATCTTTAATGTATTTATCCTCACACCACCGCTGTGAAGTAGAGAAATACTAGTATCCCCATTGTACGGACTGGGAACTGAAATACGTACAGACTAGTGTCTTGTCAATGTCACACAAGAAGTCTGTGGTGGAATTGGCAATTGACCTTGGGTCTCCTGGGCCTAGTGACCTAGCTACTGGACCAGCCTTCTTCTCATACTCAAAAAATAGCAATATTAATCTCAACGGGGTGTTAATTCTGACACACGATGGCAATATAATTACCAAAACTGTTAACTATTTCACTGCTTATCATTTTAGCAGAAACCACCATCCATTCAGGGACTGAGTTTCCACTCTGACCCTTGACATACAGTGACAGGGTGTTGGTTCTGCCTACAAGGTCAGGCTAGCGTTCCCAGACACTGTTACAGGAGTGCTCTATAAATGAGACATGTCTACACATGTAAATAGTTAGGTAACAGATAAAGTGCCTACAGATGGTGCTCACAAATATGCAGCATAGTTCCTGGGGTTTATAGGACCAATGAAACTTGTGCACTGCAAACTGCTTCCTCTGTGCAGCTCTTCAGATGGAGCTCTTAACTGATATGCATATCATCCTGCAGCACTCTACTGGATCTGGGGGCTCTTTGGGGATTGTTTCAAGGGACTCTCATATAGGAAGGTCAGCAGCAACTGGCAAGCTTACTTACCTAGCTGCCCTCTGCTTCTTCGCACCATTTCTTGCCTCGCCCCTATGCTTCCCAAAATAGCTTCTTCAAGTTTTGCTCTCATGTCCTTTGACTTCTTAAATGTCAGACTGTTCATTCTTTCAAATACTTTCTTGCCCTGTAGATTTCAAACCAAAAAAGCACAGATGTTGAGGGAAGCCTCCTTTTACTCAGGATGGGCAAGAAGGCTAAATGGCTAGAACCTATCCCACAGAGTCAGGATGTGCTGTAGGAGATGTCCAGGCCATGATATCCTCTGCAGGATCTGACAAGCCTGCAGCGGGGAGAGGACAAGGGAGATACGACTGAGGGGAGGACCCAGGACCAACTGGTCACCTGGGAAGCTGCTAAATCTCCACTGCCATTGCAGGAAGTTTTCCCTGACACCTGAGAGTGAGTAAATAGGACAGTCAGCTTCTCTCTGCTCTTACTTCCTGTGGCAGCCTCTGGGGTAACACATAGGGGGAAGCACCTGCCTGCCACCCCAGGGGAGTGGCAAGCGGGCAGAGGCTTTTTTTAAATCAGCCACTCCATGGTGAGAGGGCAGAGTCACTTGGCGGCTGGAAGATAGAGGGAAAGGGACAGATGCAGAGGGACCGGGGACTGGTGTGTGTACAGAAAGAGGCACAGATGCCAGGATTTTGCAGGTCAGGAGAAGACAGCCAGGAGAGGGCGATGGGTGAAAGGGGCCTCTTTGGCACTGTGTAAGGGGCAGGGATGTCTGTTTTTCACTTTGTGCCTGGGTGCATGTCTGAATCCCATTCCCTACCTCGAGGGAGATTGAATGCAACTAACCAATATTTCTGTACCTTGTACTCAAAACAGGAGACGCAGAGATACAGCAAATCCAGCAAGCGATTGAGCTGCAGCATGGAGAGGTCTGTGAACCATTTCTGCAAGACGCTTTCGTCAGCATTCCTGAGAACCCACAAGAGGCAGATCAAGAGGCTCCGGCTTGATTCTGCTGAGAAGGTTGAGTGCTGCCGACCAGTCTGAACAGACAGGAGCAATCACTTCAGCCACACCGATTAGTGCCCCAAATACTTTGATAGTCCATTAAAAATAGCTGCATCAGGTAATTATGCTGGGCTAACCAATCATCATCCATCAGACAAGGGCAGGGGCCAGCAGATTTGCATAAATAATCATTATGAGCTAACGTTGTCTGAATCACCCACATCACCCACAATGACAGAGCCCAGATGACATAAAAGACACTGAAATTTCAGCCCTAGCAACGCATTTTAAGCTAAATTCAAGTTATGAAAGTGTCCTCCTTTAAGCTCCTTCTCAAGACCCACCTCCACTATGATGCTTTCAATAAATTTCCAGCTAGTTAGTGGCCTGGCAGGGGACGTCCATTCATTAGCAGAATTACAGTAGAGAAAAAAAACCCAGCAACGACCTAGAAATCTGCAAATGATGAGTCTGTGTAATCTGATGTTCCCTTCATCTCCAGACCACCACGCTTTCCACTGTCTGAGTCATTCAGCCTCTTGGTCTTGGTCTGATTAGACTGGAAACTCTACACTGCAGGGGCTGTCCTCCTTTTGTATGGGTACAGCACCCAGCAAAATGGGGCCCTAATGTTGACTGGGGTCTATGGGTGCTACCGTAATCCAAATAAGGTGAAATCCACCCCTGTGCAGAGGGTCAGCCCAAGGCTCGCGCCCCACTCAAGCTCCATTTATGACTTGATTAAGTGGGGCAGAGGCCTTGTGCTGAGAGCCTTTGCAAAAAGGTGAATTTCACCCAGAATGACCATAAGAGCAGCCATGGTATGGCATTTTCATCAGCTTGCTTTGAGAAAGAGGAACAGAAGCTTGGCAAAACTGATCATTCTATCTATGTCCCCTCCCCACCATCGGAAGGACAGGAATAACCATGTGTTTCACATTTCCCACCCCTCCCTCCTGCTATGTAACATGCACAGACGCATGCTGACCTCCGTCCCTGCTGCTTTGTGATCATCACCCTAGAGCATACAAATATCTGCCTGTTTACACATGCTCCAAGGGGGAATATTTTTGTACCGTTGATGTGAGTAGAAAACTGCTGGGTCGGGTGAGCTGAGGGACGGATGTTCCTGCAATGGCCATGGCAACTGTCTGACTTATCATGCTTCCACCTTCGCTTTCATAATCGTCGATGGTGACACAGCTTGGCCTTCCTCGCTGATTGTGAGTCTCTGCAGAGAAACACACGCACCTCAGTTAAACAGCGCATTCAAAGGTCCATTCCTCACAGCTCCTCTCTGTTGGTTTCATTTAACTGTCTGGTAATGGTCACTGAAAAAATTACATTAGACTAGTATTGCTAGCAAATGGGGATCTTCTCTCTCTCTATATATATATATATATATACACACACACATACATAGTTATGTAAATCAAACATATGAGGCTAAGGGGAATTTTCGAAAATGTCTAAGGGATTTTGGAGCGTGAATCCCATTTTTGAAAGTGACCTAGGCACTATGGAGCCCATTAAAAGTCAATAGGACTTAGGTTCCCTAAGTGCCTAAGTCACTTTTGAAAATGGGATATAGACTCTTAAGATACTTAGGCACTTCTGAAAATTTCCCCAAACCTTCACCATGTCATTTAACTTCAAGGGCTGAAATGCTCAAAGAAGTATTCTATATGTAGGGCACTACCAAATTCACGGCCATGCAAAACGCATCACAGACCATAAAATCTCGTCTCCCTCCTGTGAAATCTGATCTTTTGTATGCTTTTACCCTATACTATACAGGAGACTAGCACTTCTCAAACTGGAGGTCTCTATCCAAAATGGGGTTGTGCGGGGTCACAAGGCTATTGTAGGAGAGGTTGCATTGCCACCTTTATTTCTAAGCTGCCGTCAGAGCTGGGCAGCTGGAGAGTGATGGATGCTGGCTGGCCGCCCAGCTCTGAAAGCAGTGCTGCAGCCAACAGCAGCGCAGAATTAAAGGTGGCAATACTATATCATGCCACCTTTATTTCTGCACGTCTGCTGGCAGCGGCACTGCCTTCAGAGCTGAGCTCCCAGCCAGCAGTTGCAGAGCTTCCTACAGCCGGGGGAGGTTCCTGGAAATTGGTCTGACCAGCCCCTCAGAGTGGCCCCTGCAGGCAAAGAGGAAGTCCCATCCTGCAATAGCTCAGCCAGGACCAGCGGCTGGAGCCTGGCATATGGTAGGAGCCCTTGGGCCAGGACACTCCCAACCCTGCCCCTCCCCAGCTCCAGGCCCCGCGCCCTGGTACTCAGAAGTTAAAGGGGCCTTGGTCTGGCTGCTGGTGCCCAGCTCTGAAGGCAGCTCAACTGCCAGCAACAGTGCAGAAGTAAGGGTGGCAATACCACAACCCCCCTACAATAGTCCTGTGACCTTCTGAAAACCCCCTTTTGGGTTGGGACCCCCACGGTTATAACACCATGAAATTTCAGATTTAAATATCTGAAACTGATATTTATGATTTTTTAAATCCTGTGACCGTAAAATTGACCAAAATTGACAGTGAATTTGATAGGGCCCTAGCTATATGCCAGACAATTTCAATATCCAGCTTCCCCACCCTGGTCTGAAATAGCCTAAACATTTCGCCCTTCAGGACACTCTTGTCTAGCAAACAGTAGGAAAGCTGCTGAAGAAGACAACATCAGGTAATGTGTAAAGGAACATAGGAATTTGTTCTTTTGGTGCTGTCTGTTGGTGCTATTGTTACCTATATGGGGCTGTTGTCTCTTTGATTGGATGTATTTTTAAATACGTATCAGAGAGGCTTAGGGTGTCTGGATAGACACCTCTTCTTTTATTAGTCTAAATAAAATAAATAAATAAAATAAATTAAAAAAAAGTTTGCATATGGTAAAATTCTGCATCCACATGGGCAAAAGGACACATGCACAATGAATTATTGGTTTTGTGCAAACAAGTGGACAAATGCAGCTTTTATGCAAGGCAATTTTGAGCATACATTTTGCAGCTGGTGGCTTACTGTGCCCACTAGCTATCTTGCTGATCAATATTGTTTCATTGTTTCCCTACATCTTTCTGTAGTTTTATACGTAGATTTTAAGCTGGAATCGTTTTTTTATTCTCTTTGTATAGCACCTAGTACAATGGGTCCTGGTCCTTGACTAGGGCTCTTGGTCACTGTGGTAATACAAATAATAAATAAATATTATACTTTCAAAATAGCACCACCACCACAACACTTCGGTTGCTCACTCCAACAGCACTGACTTAATGCGCTCAAAAGTTGGGAGTAATTCAACATATATGCAAAGCCTGGTGCACAAAATACCTGTAAAATCATATAGCTGAGGCACGGTTTCCATGATCACGCCAATCAGAGGTAGATACAGCATAGCCACCCGGGCCTTTACCTGTGGGTCAGAGTACCGTGGATCGGAGTCATGACTGGACAGTAAATTGTGTACCATATTGATGACCTTCTTATGCAATCCAAACAAACTGTTAAAAGAGAGTTGAGTCACAGGGATTGGTTAATATCTTGAAAGCAAACAATACTTTGTAACTAAGTACGTTTTAAAAAATCCTGGTTTTTATTTTTAACCTGGCATGCACATACATGTATCATTATGCAATATTTCTCAATCTCAGACTCATTTTGGAGACTGGCTTTTATGAATTCACTGGCAGCTAAGCAGTAATTTTAACTATAGCACAAAGAATGTAAGTGAGAAATACTCCTTCACTGACATACAGGTCTGCAGGTCCTTCAGAACTGATACAATCTGGATGCCCCAGAATCCTTCTATTTAAGAAATCTACTTATGCTACGTTTGATGGATCAGGTCTCGTTTGTAGAGTCTCACAAATTTACAACTGGAAACTAATGGGATCACAAGACACAAAAGAAAGGAACCTGAGAAGGGTCAGGGTTTTTAGTTTAGTTAGACCAGAGGTTGGCAACCTTTCAGAAGTGCTGTGCTGAGTCTTCATTTATTCACTCTAATTTAAGGTTTTGTGTGCCAGTAATATATTTTAATGTTTCTAGGAGGTCTCTTTCCCTAAGTCTATAATATATAACTAAACTATTGCTGTATGTAAAGTAAATAAGGTTTTTAAAATGTTTAAGAAGCTTCATTTAAAATTGAATTAAAATGCAGAGTCCCCCAGACTGGTGTCCAGGATCCGGGCAATGTGAGTGCCACTGAAAATCAGCTCACATGCCGTCTTCGGCACGCATGCCATAGGTTGTCTACCACTGAGTTAGATTGTTTAAAACTTTGGTTTTTACTTACATCTATTTAATTGAAACTTCTGACAAGCACCCTTAGGATAAAAATTTTCTTTATATAAGATTTGAACATGCCTGACTCTTCAGCTGAAAAAACTTTTCCCCAGTTCTCTGGTCCTCCAAAGAGTCATCTAGCAAAAAAAAGGCACTTCCTTACTTGAAACTGGAAAGTCTTTGCCATGTGTGGTCCCGATCTGTATTCCACATGTGGGGGCATATGGGTACCATGCGCCCGAGTCCAGGAATTCTAACAAGCAGTGTCTGGTGGCCCACCCATATGCAGTAGTTCTCCTTGTACTCCAGACTGAGGGCATAAGAAGTGGTGCAGGCCAATGCCTCTTCAGTTCCTCTTCTTACAGTGAATCCAGAAGGATCCAAAGCAGAGGGGATGGAGGGTGGGTGGCGGAACACAGATAGAGACCACATATCTTGAAGAACTTCCAGTTACAGGTGAGTAACCTCCATTTCTTCTTCAAGTGCTAGTCCCTATATGTATTCCACACATGGGCAACTGACAAGCAGTCTTCAAACTGGGGGAGGGTGTGAGGAAGCTGGCAAGAAAGACGTGCTAAGGACTGCATCTGCATCGGAGGCTTGAACGATAGCATGTAATATTTTGTAAATGTGCAACAGGAATTCCAGAGAGCCGCTCTGCATATGTCCAGTAACCTTTCTTCCTGCAGTGATGCTGTAGAGGCAGCTTGAGCTCCGGTGGAATGTGCCCTTCCCCCATCAGGTGAAGGGATATATGCTAATTAATTGCAGACAATGATGCATCCAGAAATCTATTTAAAGATTCTCTGAGAGGATATAGCTTGTCCTCGCGACCTTTCCAGTAGGGGAAGAAATAGCCTAGGAGACTTTCAGATGGATATGGTTTTCTGCAGGTAGAATGCTAAGGTATGTCTGATGTCAAGGGAATGAAGATCTCTCTCCTCAGCAGAGACATAGGGTTTTGGCAAGAAAACAGGTAAGTGATACAGAATTCCAAAAGAACCTTGGGGAGGAATTTAGGATGTTATCAAAGACAGACCTTTTCCTTGTGAAAAACAGTATATGGTTTGTCTGCCATGAGGGCTCACATCTCACTCACTCTTCCGGCTGAGGTAATAGTCACTCAGAATGCAATCTTCATGGACAGGTGGGACATGGAACTTGTTGCCAAGGGTTCAAATGGTGGCCCAGGGAGTGCTGATAGTACGAACTGAGGTCCGACTGAGGTGTAGGTTTGACAATTGGTGAAAAGGTCCTAACTAGGCCTTTCATAAATCTCATTGTAATAGGGTGAGTAAAGATGGAACGTCCATCTACTAGAGGAAGGAAGGCACTGTTCACTGCTAGATGGACCCGCAGTGAGAGCAAATGGAAAGACATGAATGTTTTAAAAACAAAAGGTAATCTAAAACAACTGGGATACTTGAATTTGGAGACAGCTGCTTATGCTGAACCCAGGTAGAAAAACGTTTCCATTTAGCTAGGCAGCAGGTTCTAGCTGAGTCTTTTCTACTTTGAGTAAGAATAGCTTGGAGGGATGTTGAGCAAGAGAATCCTAGTTCTGATGCCCATCGTAACATCAGGCCATCAGGTGGAGTAGTTCTGGACTGGGGTCTCTGATTCTGATCCCTTCTTGGGTAAGGAGATCTGGGAAGGGGTGGATCCTGAAAGGAGGACAGATTGACATCCTCAGGAGCTCTGTGAACCAAAACTGTCTGGGCCATTTCTGACAGATCTTTCTCAAGACCTTTTTAATAGGCAAATAGGAGGGCAGACATTTCTGAGATTGCATGTCCACAGAAGAACATTGCCCTGGGAACCACGATCCTTAGCTCCTCTGGGCAGTACAAAGGAAGCTTCCTGTTCATTTGGGAAGAGATCCCCAACAAGCGACTATCTTACACAGCTCTACTCTGAGCATCTCCCACTTGTGAGCTACACAGAAGTGCTTGCTCAGGTTGCCTGCAAAGGAGTTTTGGGCCCCTGGAAGGTGTGTGGCTTGGACAGCAATGCAGTTATAAATTATTTACAAATTTACAGAGTATAAGGATAAAAGCTGGAGAAATCTGTGGACACAGGGATTCCTTTTCAGGCCATGCACTGGTAAGAAGGAACTAAGGAGGCATCAGCCTGCACTACCTCTAATATCCTCAGTCTGGAGCACAAGGAAAACTACTGTGCAAGTGCAGGCCAACGGACACGGCTTGTAGGAATTTCCAGACTCAGGAGTATGGCGTGCACGAGCAGCCCATGTGCGGAATACACATAAGGACCAGCACTCAAAGAAGAACAGAAAAATAAGGGTACATATTCCTGGTATTTCTAATTAAAAAATCCCCCAAACAAACAGGAAAAACAAGATCAAAAGAGCCTTTCTGGCCTTCTTTATTCACTGTAAAGACGCAAAAGAGGACACAGTCTAGATGTTTTCCCCTTTTGCAGGTTACCAGTAACACATTCCTTTTCCAATATGTAAGTTATTTTTTCTTTGAACCTCAGGAGAGCCCCACTCTGGTCCCTTCCTTCAACACACTGCAGGCCTGGGACTTTGGCAACCTCTGTGACCTCAGTGAAAAGGAAAGAAATAGGAAAAACCCTTGGGTAGCTCTATAACAACTGCCTGCAGAGCAGATGCAGAACCTCTCTGTCTTCTATAGGCAACAAGCTTGACCCTCCACAAGGTCCTTTGATCCAATCCATGAAGCAGAGAAGAGTTTCCATGCTCCACATTTTTGTATTACATGTCCCCCAGGATTTGACCCTTAGGTCTTAAAGTGATCTGGGTATTTCAGGCACCATCTACTCACAGCTATTACTAAGTCAGTGGACCTGGTTACAAAAGCCTAACATCTGTAGATAAACCTTGAATTGTCCACATTTTTAAACAGATTACAGGGACATACTCAGGGGTGTTACAGTACAGTACAACAATTGCATTGTAACTGGGTCTTCCAGCTAGGTTATATGTGCGGTGTCACTAGGACCTAACACAGCTAGGGAGGAAACATTTAAAGTGTCAGGAAATTACAAACCACGATTAGAAAAAACCTTTTTGCTATAATTGTAAAGTAACTGCCTTTATGTCCAATTAGTAAAAGCTAAAGGAAAAACTGCCTTGGAGATCACAGGGCTACCCAGCTTATGTAACACCATCAAATTTTGTCTCTGCTCCACCACCACTTTCCACAGTTGGCATGAAGGAGATGGGAGCTGATATTTCCGAGCCATGTCAGAGAATAACAAAGAAGATCTATTAATTTTGTCAAATATCAGAGGGGTAGTTGCGTTAGTCTGGATCTGTAAAAGCAGCAGAGTCCTGTGGCACCTTACAGACTAACAAACGTATAGGAGCATGAGCTTTCGTGGGTGAATACTCACTTTGTCGGATGCATGGAGCTCATGCTCCAATATGTCTGTTAGTCTATAAGGTGCCACAGGACTCTTTGCTGCTTCTATTAATTTTGCTACTGAGCCTGCATTAAACAGACCTCGTTGCCCACAGCTGGTCTCTTTGCCATCTCAGTCCTAGATTTACCCTATATTCAGGTGTTGCACAGTTGTATTATATGTTCTTTGTTTAATGGGGAGCTGTCCCAAACACTGAGGGCTAGATTCTGATTCCCTTATTTGTGTTCAATAGTACGTACCTTCCTCCACAATTCCACTGACTCAACAGGACTCTCTGAGGAGGAAAGAGCTACCCAACTTGAGTAAGGGGATCAGAATCTGGCCCTTAGGCAATGAGCAACATCACCAACAAAGAAGACATTATGTGCTAAGACAATCCAACCAGGACTTGATTTGTTCGGACTTTCCTCTTCTGTCACTGCAGCACACTAGTTGTCTCATCCACCTGTTAAGCCTTGTCTTTTAGATTGTAATCTCCTTGGAATAGGGCATTGATTATATGTTTGTACAGCTCCTAGCACAATGAGACCCCAACCTTTGAACACTAACACAATATATGGCAAACAATAATAGTAATAATACATTTAAAAGGTATTATTAAGTCTTTTCTGTACATGAATTATGAAGTATTCCATAGAAAACACGTATAGTGCAATTGAATGCAAACAGCTTGCATACAACAGACAGGATAATGGAACGAACAAGTTAAACAAGTCTACGTTTCAATAACTTTCTGTCATGTACAGAGCTCAGAGGAGAACCCATGAATTTCCTGTACAAAAGCAGTTAGCTATGTATCCCTTAACCCATTCCCACTGCAGGGCAACACATCTGGCAATAATTCTAAATTATTCCAGAGTACGGTGGCTGAAATAGATAACTTTTTAATGATTAGTGTAGTCTTAGTCCTGCATTGATAAATTGTCCAAATCAGGAAATGTCTTACAGGTGAAATCCACAACTGGTGAAAATTAGTATACTCCACTGATGTCAACAGAGCTACGTCAATTTACATCATCCGAGGATAGGGCCCTTAAAACTCTCCATAGGAATGGGGAGGGGAAGAATAGATCTGAACAGAGCAATTTACCCTGCACAATGAATCAACTTGTTCTTGACCTAATTTTCCCCTGGACTTTCCAATGGCTGTATTTTCTAACAAAGGGCTACGCTAGTTTTTACTCTGTTTTCCCTTTCCAGTTGCAGCTTCTTTGACCAATTCCAGGGACTCCTTCTTGAAATTATTACGTGTGTATCATCAGAATGGAGCCAGCACATGTGAGCCTGGGTACAGAAAGATTCAAAAGCAAACGGGAAAAGCACTTTTGAAAATGAATGGATGAGTTACTTGAATATATGACTCAAGTAGGGAAAATAATGTTTAAAGTTTCTATTAGCAGCTTAAAATATAATCATCCAAACAGGCAGATACAGTGTTAACCATCACATTAAGGGGCTTTTTTTGTTTTGTTTTGTTTTGTTGTTTTACCCCTTACGCTTTCCAGACCTCACATTTTCACACAATCTGTTTCCCATTGGCTTTCCATCCAGCACAAAGTTGTGTGAGGGCGTGTGGGTGCGCACAGTGTGAGTGACCACGCTGCCAGGGATGGAGGTGAAGCTGGTCTGAGCAGTGAGTTCCTTTGTGCATCAGGGCAGCTGAACAAAAACTGGGGTCAATGTCCAGACCCACTGGAACTAGTCCATGCATAGCACTGATAACACTGAGGGCTCTGTGTCTTTGGGTGGAAGGGGTTTCCCATGTGTGAGAGAGCTCAGCAGGCAGGCTAGATTAGAAAAGAGAGAGTGCAGAGAAGAGGAGGTTACTCACCTGCGCAGTAAATGACATTCTTCCAGATGAGTGTTCCTGTTGGGGCTCCACTCCAGATATTGGTGCGCACCTGAGCCTTTGCTCAAAGATTTCTACAGCAGTACCCGCACAGGCCATGCATGCGCGGTGTCTACCTCGCATGCCAGCCATGTCTCAACAGAGCACATGCGTGGCCGGGTTCCTCAGTTCCTTCTCTACAACGGAGACAACTCCAACTCTGAAGTAGAGTGGAGGAGGGCGGATAGTGGAACACCCACAAGGACATTCATCTCAAAGAACGTCAGTTACTGCACAGGTGATTAACCTCCTCTTCGAGAGAGAGATGTCCCTGTGGGTGCTCCACTCCAGGTGACTGAAAAGTAGTGTCTCTTAAGGAGGTAGGGACTTTGGATCGGGTAAGAAAGCTGTGGATAATACATACCTGCCCATATGAGTATCAGTTAAGGGTCATCGGGTAAGAGCATAGTGTTTTGTAAAGGTGTGTTCAGAAGCCCAAGTGGCAGCCCTGCAAATATCTGCGAGGGGAATGTTACGTAGGAAAGCCACAACTGTCGCCAGGGATCTGGTGGAGTGTGCTCTGACAGAAGTTGGAGGAGTCATGTTCTTCAATTGATAACAAAGGCGAATGCAACCCACTATCCAACTGGAAAGTCTCTGATTAGAGATGGCTGTACCTCTGCAGCATTCCACAATGGAAACAAAGAGTTTTGGGCAATTCCTAAAGGGTGTGGTCCTGTCCAAGTACAAAGACAAAGCTCTGTGCAAATCTAGCGTATGCATTGTTGACTCAAAAGTGTTTGCATGCGGCTTAGGGAAAAAGGTAGGTAAGTAGATAGGTTCGTTAAAGCGAAAAGATGAGTGCTCCTTGGGAAGAAATTTGGGGTGCAGTCAGAGCGTGACTTTGTCTTTAAAAAATATAGTGTACAGTGGAGCCGCCATGAGTACTCCGATTTCTCCTGCACATCAGGTAGAGGTAACTGCCACTAAAAATGCAGTTTTCATGGATAGGTGCAGGAGAGAGTATTTTGCTAGGGTTCAAATAGTAGCTGTGTCAAACATGGTAGGACTATGTGAAGGTCCCAAGGTGAAGTGGGCGGTTTAATGTCCAGGTACAGGGACTGGAGGCCATTAAGGAACTGCTTTGTGATGGGATGAGCAAAGATAGTGGTTTCTCCGGTCTTGTGGTGGAACGCCATAATTGCAACTTTGATGGAACCGAGGGAGAGTCCAGGTAGTTTAAGCCCTAAAAGGTAGTTGAATATTAATGGAAGAGGCGCGGGATTAGGAGCGGTTTGTTTGTCAGAGCACCTGTGCATGAATCTCGTCCACTTCTGAAGATAGGTGGTATGTGTGGAATGTGTTCTGCTATGTAAATGTACCCTTTGTACCTGGGCCAATGGGAGCTGCGAAGCCAGCGCTCTGGTTGGAGGCAGCATGCAGAGCTGCCTGGCCATACCTCCACATAGCAACTGAACAAGGGGGATGTCGCCGCTTCCGGGGAGCCCCAAGGTAAGTGACGCCCAGAGCCCGCCTCACCCTGTCCAGTGTCCCAACCACCTGCCCCCTTCCACACCCAAACTCTGCCGCTGCTGCGGTGGCTCGAGACTGCCCCAGCAGCGGCCGGTGTGCCTGGCACAGGGGATGCCTGAACTGCCCCTGAGCCAAATGCACTGGCCAGTGCAGAAGTCTTGGAGCTCGTGGAAAGTCACGGAATCCGTGACCTCTGTGACAAACCCACAGCCTTACCTATGAGGAAGACTGAAAATATTGGTTTTATTTAGTCTGAAAAAGAGAAGACTGAGAGGGGACATGATAACAGTTTCAAGTACATAAAAGGTTGTTACAAGGAGGAGGGAAAAGAATTGTTCCCCTTAACCTCCGAGGATAGGACAAGAAGCAATGGGCTTAAATTGCAGCAAGGGAGGTTTAGGTTGGACATTAGGAAAAACTTCCTAAGTGTCAGGGTGGCTAAGCACTGGAATAAGTTGTCTAGGGAAGTTTTGGAATCTCCATCACTGGAGATTTTTAAGAGCAGGTTAGACAAGTACCTGTGAGTTACTAAGTTTTTCCTAATGTCCAACCTAAACCTCCCTTGCTGCAATTTAACCCCCATTGCTTCTTGTCCTATCCACAGAAGTTAAGGGAAACAATTCTTCTCCCTCCTCCTTGGATACAGAGGGACCCAGACAAATTAGAGGATTGGGCCAGAAGAAATCTGATGAGGTTCAGCAAGGACAACTGGAGAGTCGTGCACTTAGGAAGGAAGAATCCCATGCACTGCTCCAGACTAGGGACCGAATGGCTAGGCAGCAGTTCTGCAGAAAAAAACCCAGGAGTTACAATGGACGAGAAGCTGGATATGAGTCAACAGTGTGCCCTTGTTGCCAAGAAGACTAATGGCATTGTGGGCTGTATAATTAGGGACATTGCCAGCAGATCGAGGGACGTGATCATTTCCCTCTATTCGGCATTGGTGAGGCCTCATCTAGAGTACTGTGTCGAGTTTTGGGCCCCACACCACAAGAAGGATGTGGAAAAAATGGAAAAAGAGTCCAGTGGAGGGCAACAAAAATGACTAGAGGGCTGGAGCACATGACTTATGAAGACACACTGAGGGAACTGGGATTATTTAGTCTGAAGAAGTGAACAATGCGGGACATTTGATAGCTGCTTTCAACTATTTGAGAGCAGGTTCCAAAGAGGATGGATCTAGACTGTTCTCAGTGGTACCAGATGACAGAACAAGGAGTAATGGTCTCAAGTTGCAGTGGGGGAGGTTTAGGTTGGATATTAGGAAAAACTTTTTCACTAGGAGGGTGGTGAAGCACTGGAATGGGTTACCTAGGGAGGTGATAGAATCTCCTTCCTTAGAAGTTTTTAAGGTCAGGCTTGACAAAGCCCTGGTTGGGATGATTTAGTTGGGGACTGGTCCTGCTTTGAGCAGGGGCTTGGACTAGATGACCTTCTGAGGCCCCTTCCAACCATGATATTCTATTATTCTGTCAGGAATGGTCTAGATAATACTTAGTCCTGTCTTGGGTGTAGGGGATTGGACTAGATGACCTCTAGAGGTCTTTTCCAGTCCTATGATTCTATGATTACTCGGCAGTATTCCAAGTTCTGAAAATTTCTTGCTGCATAACCTTGGCAAACAACTTTAAAATACTCTTTGTTTCACTTTATCCATCAGTAGTACAGCTATATTTACCGATCCTACAGGGGAGTTGTGAGGCTTAATATATATTTATAAAGTGATTGAGATCCTAAATGAAAGGTGCTACTATACCTAAACCCAACATCAGCAGACATGTTCTTACTCTTGAAAATTATGTTCTTGCTACTGCTGCAAAAAGGTACTTTCTGCCACTGCTCAACAGCAGCCTCCACAGCCAATTGAAGAGTATCATTGAAAGGCTCCAATGGGAGACTCTCATCCCCTCATTCTCACCTAGGAGAATGTGCCTGTAAACAGGATTGGAGAGTCGAGGTTAACAGAGATAGGAACGGGGGGCAGAGCAAGTAGGTGGGGAGGATTCTCAGGTTGGAGGACTTGTTTCCTACTCCCACTCTCCTCTCAGATTATATATGTAAATTAATTCTGTCAATGGCAGTAGTTTGCACATGATCCACCATCTACTTAGATTACAGTAACCTCTTGGGAAAAAGTTAAAAACTCACCCTTCAGCATCAGGATCTAAAATGACAGCCAGCTCTGTTAACACAAGCCCTGCCAAGTAATGCTGCTGGCGGAAAGGCACAGACAATTCAAACATATTTGCAATCTTCTGGTCTTGGACATTTGTAGAGAATCCAGAACTCTGTTGAAAAACCCAAGTGTTAAAAGTTGTGTAATGAGCCACCGAGGATACAGAAAGATACAGCTTATGAAATACAGGACAAGCCCTGTCCAGATTCAATAAAATCTCATGTCAGCCACTATTTCACTCATTTTTTGGCTACATATCTACTTATGTTACCTGTAACTTCATTAACTTTTCAATAATTCAGAGTAGATGCATTTTACTTTTGTTCCCTTCTTAGTTAAGAATATGCATTATAAACCAGAGGATGAAAAAACAGCTAATCTGATGAGCAAGAGCAGTGTTACTGAGCAAGGCAACATGTTTGCTGAGTAATGACTATTTTTTGCACATTCGCTCTTTTGCACAGGATGGGAAAAGGTAGTCGAATGATGCTTGGATGTTACAAAGTGAATGGACCTTGGTTATTTTAATGATCACAGAAGATCAACACAAGTCAGAATAAAAGCCTGTTCTTCGCTTCAAAGGAAAATGTTCTGCTTACACACTATGGCTAAAAGTTTAGGGTTTCAGAGACGCGCTTTAAGCTTCCATTCTGGCAATCCTAATATGGGTAACTCAGCTACAAGGAGGAATGCCAAGTGTACTGCCCATAGGCCCCTCTAAGCCACTCAACCTGCATTGCCTGTATTTTTTAAATAAGTGATCAAAGAGGCATTAGCAGGAAAGAAACCTGAACATGTGTGTGACACAACTGTCTCTGAGACTTACTCCTATGAACAAAGCTCAGCTTGAATTTCCACATATGGCCTTTGCTGCTTTGCCTACCTGAGAAGTTGCCGAAGACACAGACGGTGAGGGAGATGCAGGTGGCGTGAGTAGGCTACAGGGTAAATTCAAGGTGACATAGTGCTCATGGCTGCAGATAATGCGGAGGAAGTCCAGCCTCAAGGATACAAGGATGCTTGGATTTGGTAAGGAATAAAGCTTTGAAGACACCTGGCAAGAATAACACAAAACTATACAGTTAATAGTAATACAGCACAAGAATGCAGCAAGTGACTTCTGACATATCCTCCATCACCACGTTATACAGCAGGAAAGTCCAGATTAAAGGGTTTCATAATGCTTTAGCTGTCATTAAATAGCAGTAAGACACACACCACTTCTCTGTAGTTTCAATTAAAAAAGTCACATAGGGGAACTCTATATTTAACACTTACCACAGCCAACAATGCTGATAACAATATAATATTTGCATAATAGGCATACTAATTCCAATTACAAATTAAATCCCATCTACTTCACATGCAATATTGAACTCCTACTGATTTCAGTAGGGAGTTGCACAAATAAGATCAAGGAAAACACATCAGCACGCTGGCTAGTCACACACATAGGTGATGGAACTAGGGGTGCTGCCACGCCCCCTGGCTTGAGGTGGTTTCCATTATATACAGGGTTTACAGTTTAGTTCAATAGCTCTCAGCACCCCTACTATGAAAACTGTTCCAGCCCCTCTGGTCACCCAGTAGGCAACAGAGTTCAAATACTATTATCGTTCAGGCCATCTACTATGGAATGTTTCAATCTGTAGTAAAGATGAACCTGAAGCCCAGATCCAAATACCCCCAGACATCATGGATCCTCAGATCCACATTTTGCAGTCAAGCTCCTTTCTAATCTTTTCCTCCATTACTCTGGTGGCAACACACACGGAGAGAGATTCCTCCCTCCCAGTGTAGCTCCATCGACTTAGTGGACTAACTCCTGATTTAGACAGTATGCCTGAGAAGGGAATCAGGCACAGAGATGTAGAAGCATTAAAACACAAGCTGAATGACACATCAAGATAATCTTTTTTTAAAGACATGCTGATAATGGAATGTTGTGTTCCTGCTTCACAGCTGGTCCTAAGGAAGTTACAGTAGTGTGATGTGACATGGTACCCAGCTAATACATAACATTTCTCTGCATTTACCTGTTTGTAGCAGGCCTTAATAAGGCTAAAGACAAACCCTCGATCCATGATAGATAGCAGATCATTGAGGAAAAATCCAAGACTGGTGTTGAGCCTTTCAATCATTTCTGTATCCTGAATGGGAGAACAAAAAGAGAAAATGCAGGGGAAAGAGCGCTGTTATATATGGTAACACAACGGTTTCAAATTAAGGCCCTGATCTATGCACCTGGATGGAACAAGCTGCAGAATTGGCCAGAGTGCAGCTAAGTGCTTGCCATTACCTTCTGAAACCGAGAGACTATATCATTGGCAATTGTGCTGACCAGAGCACATATGTCATCCATAAAACGTTCCGGAAAACGATTCTTCCTTGGAGCATCCAGTTTGTCAGCAAAATACAAATGATGCACCATACTCTTCACCTATAGGAAACATACATTACTAGTAACAATCATTTGTGGAAAGCATTATGCTATTAAGAGTGGTGTCTGTTTTACTAAAAACCTGGATTAATCCCGTAAGCAATGGGTTTCCAATTTGCTCACCATAAGCTCGAAGAAGAACCATGCCTGCTGTAAAGCTGCCTCCCGAACACTTCCACTGCAGACGACCCACTGTAAGGCCAGCTCTTCATGAAAAAGCTAAGCAGATTCAAATCCAGAATTAGTCCTACAACCCACGTTGGCTTGCAACACAATCAACGTGAAAAATGGAAGCACAACGCAGGAAAAATATGGAGAACAATGTGGATAAGCAAAATAATAAATGTTAATGCAACAGCAGTGACAACGTCCCTTAAAGGATCCCCCCAATTAACAATATAGGACGCTGCTATGATGTGTGAGGTGAGAAACATCACGTCATTTTGGTCCAACATTAAAATTTAAGTGTTGACAATTTTCTTCCCTCCCAAAATATTTGTTGCTCAAATTAATTTAAAAATCTACCTTTCTGCCTGGTCAGATTCTTGAAGTAAAAGGGAGTAAAAAGGGGACATATAAAGCAATTTGTACATAAGTGTATATTTATTTTGAGAAAGAACTTTAGCAAAATGGTACACATGGGAAAAATAAACCATATTGCACTAACAGTCACCTTCTTGCTTTAGTTTCAATTCCCAGAAACAACAAATCACAGACTAGTAGAAGTCACTGGTGGTGTTTTTATTATTCAAAAAGTCAACAGATTTTGTGTCTCTGGCATTATTTAGGAGTAGATTCTTACCTCCTTTCAATTGGCGAAAATCCAGAGTAAACCCTGACTTCACTGGTTACACTGGATTTACTCTCATATAAGTGAGATCAGAATCTGGCCCTCTGTGTTAAATATCTAACACATTTTAATTCACTGTATTAGAGCAAGTAATTTACATAATCCAATAGCAGCACTAATATTTTTTAAAACCTAAAGTAATTCCATCTAAGCAACAGGAACATTTGTCAGACAAGCGTCTCCTGCTGTTTTTACTCATCCTCATTCACTGAGTCAGGACATTTTATATTTGCTAGCGGTCTAGTATACAGAAGTGCTCAGCAAAAGCAGTTCCCCACTGACCTCTGAAAATCAGGCCAAAATAAAAGATAGACAATCATGTTTCAGAATGACTCGACCTCCCTGCCCCACGATATCAATTGTCTTCACTGACATCTACCTTTTTAGTTGGTAACCGTCCTGTTAATGTTTGTAAGAAACTTGACGTCTCTGTGTGCGAAGACATACGATTACAACTTCGATCTGTAGCCTATGGAGTGGAGATGAATGAATGATGACAGCACATTAAAGTTTGCTGGGGATGGTTTCTGCAGCTCAAGGACAGTGTACATTTACAAAATACTGTTTAACAGTAGATTTCACGGGTTTTTACACCTTCCCCCCCTCAAACTCTTAGCCATCTGTTTAAACAAACAGAGTGACAACAATAAAAAGCATTGTTGTGGTTTGGTTGGGTTTTTTTTTAAGATTTACATGTTCTTTAAATAAAAGCATGTTTTTATGCACAAAGACATTTAATGCTGCAAAGCATGAAACTTTTCCATACTTATATTCTGTCAGCATGCAGATGTCTAGACTATTATATTTTTATATGTTTTAGTGTCATACCTCTCAATCTACCAGTCCAAATGTGTGAACCCCCCCGAAAATGACCCACCTATTAGTACAGGGAATTAGAAAATTACACAAGATTTTTTTCTTTTAGCATATACAACTTTATCCATAAATTCAATTTCAGGAATCAACATTTCTGATGGAAATAACTTGCCTTAATGCAAGTTAGTTCAGACTAGAGGGAGATAAATTTGAGTTTACAAGGAAGGAAAGTTGAGAGGTATGTTCAAAACCATCATGCAGTGTAAGGCAACAAGCAACCAGGGTTAAATAAGTGACGCCTATCTTATGTAAGCCACTACAAATTTCATACTTTGCAACACAGAACAGATACAGCTGCATCTCATGAATCATTGCTTCCAGCACTTTGTTTTGGTTTAATTATCTCTCATTCAAACATTCACATTAAAAAGGAAGGATCAATTGAATATGAAAGACACTAAATGCTTTATGAAAATGGTAAAATGGTTCACGACGTTAAAACAAAAAGCAAACATGATGCTGCATAAAATTGTGATCGTTTCCATTAAAAATGTGCTTCACCTAAAGTAGAAACTAATGCTAAAAAACAACAACAAAGGAAAGGAGCTGTAGCATCTAAATTTCACAAACCAGTAACTACTGAAACGAAAGGAAGGGGACACTGTTTATGCATTTTTGGGTTTTCATGCAGTGGAGGGTGGGGGAGGGAAGAGGAGAAGTGCTAATTTGAAAATAAAAAATAAAAATCATTAACTTTTCAAAGATTGAAAAAAGCAAGCCACCAAAACTATAGTATACACTTAAAAGGAGATGTTCTTTAGGGAAAGATAAGCCAATAAAAAACAAAAACAAAAAAAACCAAAACTCTAATGTAGACACCACCTGTGTTGATTCTGCACTTGGACTGGGGTTGGATCCCCATGGGGCAGCTTTGGGACCACCAGTGTTTACCCAGGAATTGGAGCGGTCTAAACCCTGGGCATATAATAGAAAGCAGTTGGGAAAGGAAAGACATATTACATGTTGCATGCCACACAGTAGTCTAATTTAGAGACATGCAGTCCTTAAAAGAAATCAAAATGTGTTTAACACACATCACCAATTAGTACTGTTAAAGCAACCTGAATTCTCAGGCATGTGTTGAGAAATTTTAGTCCCGAAGGCTATTTTATTATTTTTCAATCACACAAACACAACATTAACTTTGATGAGAGCAACTGTTCAGGCTGCAGCCATTCAGACTACACCTGATGTATTTGTACTCTCAATGCACCAGTACCATTATGAGACCAAATTCTGCTCTAACTTACATCTTGAGTAAATCCAGTGACTTCACTGGAATTACTCCAGATTTACACTGATGTAGCAGAACAAAATATGGCTCATAGATGACAAGAACCACAAAAGGTGGTCTGTGGGGTTTCTACATTTCTTGAGCCAGGCTCCTTGTCATACAGTGTTCATAAACCCCACAAGTCCTGTTGAGAAATGTATGAGCTCTGAAAAGACATCAAAAGAGCTCTCAGACATTTGCATGTTCACAGCAAAGAACGCTAATATTCTGAAAAAAATAGTGCTAGGCACTAGATTTCAACAAGAACCAAATGGAGAAAAAGGTGTTATTTCTAGACCCAAAGCTATATTTGAGATATGATATTTTGAAAAAAAAAATTAGGCTTTTCATAACACGACAATTTTTTTTCATATTTTCATATGTTGGAGGAAAAAAACCCCTGTATAATTAATATGGAATTTCTTCCCCAAATCCTCCTCCACCAAGAGAGCATGTATACAACATTTCAGGTGGAAAAGAATTATGTTCCTGTTCACCCATCCCACGAAAGTTAAAGAAAAGGTAGGAGCAGACAAAACTGAGCTCATTCCAGAAACCGTTTTACATCACCAGTTTGATCGACGGGAGCCTATTAACACCAAGGGGCTTTGGATCAGATCTTATGGGACAATTACCACATACACCTCTTTATAACATTCTCAAATGAGCTTCAGTCGTCACCTGGGAGAGAGGACTTTTTAATCTCCATGCCAAGTTTGCTTAGATGCCCAGAAAAGATGCAGTTTAGATGCCAGCTATGGTGGTGGTTTTTTAAATAAAGACTTTTGTCAACTACAAACTGGATCCAGACCACCAATTCATTTCTCACAACCCATTAAAAACTCACATCAAACTTGAGTTCAGATTTAAACCAGTATCCTTGAGGTTATGCCATTGAGCCATCTAGTATGAGAGACCACAGCATTGTTGTAATTTTGCTCAAATAGACTCAGTAACAAGCAGACAACACAAACTGAAAAATGTTGTTTTGTTCTGAATTATTATTCAGCAGAAACAAAGAAAAGCCCTGATCATGCAAAGGCACAAGCTTAATTTTACACTCTTTGAGTAGAAGTCAATGGGACTACTTGGCAGTGAGTCAAGCTAAACACATGTTCTGACCTGCAAACACCTAAGCACACGTGTAACTTTGCTCACATGCACAGTCCTAATGACTGCAATGTAGATCAAGTGACAGATGGACTTACGTGTTTACAGGAGTGGGAGCCAATTTTGTTTTAGATTGGAAAATGTAGAAGTCTCTCCCCCGTCATAATGTACAGAATTCAGAGTTTCCTCTCCTTTCAAGGAGGAGTAAATATGAAGTACATACAACTTGCTAAATTCCAGGCAATGGCTGAGGTCCCAGTCCTGTAAGAGGATCTGTGTGGGTGCATCCGCTTGCTTGTGCAGATCCACTAGCAGGATTATATTCAAGCATTATATTCATAGCAGTCAAAAACTGGATATGTTCTGGTTTTTTCCCCAGCATACTTCCAACAATTTAGGAAATCGACATAATTTTATTACAAGTGCAAAATAGTATAAAGGCTATTTTTGGCAGATGCCAAAATTGCTTCAAAAATAGTAAGAATCCCAAAATAGTGAAAGACACAAAGATTAGTATCAGATCCAAAACCTCCTGCATTATGTTGATACAAAGTAATCCTTAAACTCTGTAAGAGAGATAACTTAAAGATTTTTATAATAAAATCAGAAATACGAGTCAGTGATGGCTTAAATGGAATCTACCAGATAACCCACACAACAAATAACAAATATAAGGGTTTATTCCAAACAATTAAATGAAACAAACAAAATGATGGATGCTTTATAAAAATAAAACGCCTCTCATGATTGGTCCTATTTTCAAGTGAAGGCGCTTTAGTAGGGTGGTCACATGCTTAAATCATTATTTGGGACTGTACAAATGGTATTTTTGCACCTATGTGCCACTTTCAGCATTTTATGAAGACATCTATATTTTGACTACTGGATTTGATAGATTTAAATGCAATTATTTCTCTTAGATTCTGTATCCAGCCTAGTATTTGCTGACCAAGCTACTGGCAAGAAATATTTCCATTAACAGTAGTCTACATATTAGCTTTTTAAGCACAGAGTATGTATCTGGAAGAAAATCTCTTTCCATTTTCTATTGCCACATTATGCACTCAGTCAGCACATGGAAAGCATCTAATATCCTGTGTAAATTCCACATGCACATTGCTCCCCGGGGCGTTTCACAAAAGGTCAAGGTTGTTTAATTAGTGAGACATCTAAGTGGATCTTTAAACTTCTTAAAATCTTCTAGTCCTTGCTTTATTTATTTATTTTAAATAATGATTCACTAAACAGAACTTATCTTGTCTTCTGTCTGGTGAGAAAATTACATTTTTAGTTATTTAAAAATTAGTGACATCTCTGTCTCAGACCAAGACTCCCCTGCCTTTCTTTGAATACAGGATTAACAAATGTCAAACTGACCCAGGTGGGTGACTTTACTAACGAACCTGATTAGTTGATTTTTCAAGGACTGGGTGTAAAAGTTCTTTCAAAATAATCCATGCTGGAAGAATGAAGGCTGGTGGTGCTGGTGGGGAGGGGCTGTGACACTTTATACCACAGTGGGCCAGAGAATATATATACACAATAAAAAAAAGAGTCCCGTCCTCTCAGCCACCAGGGCTGGCTTTAGGCTGATTTGCCCGATTCCCTGGAATCGGGCCCTGTACTGGTGCCTTTTTAATTTTTACTCACCCAGTGGCGCTCCGGGACTTCGATGGCATTTCGGCAGCGGGCCCTTCACTCACTCCGGGTCTTCGGCGGTGGGTCCTTGAGTGCCGCCGAAGACCTGCAGCAAGTGAAGGACCCGCTGCTGAAGTGACGTCAAAGACCCAGAGCGCTGCCGGGTGAGTACGAATCAGGCCCTGCACTTGCTAAAGCCGGCCCTGTCAGCCACCATGTCTTTACAGGGAACACTTGTCAGGAGACAGGGTAACATCTGATTGGTATTTGTTTCTGTCTCCTCTTAGGGGTCTTTAGTAAGTCAAACAGAAACAGTGGCACGTGTTCTGGGAGCAAGATGCCAGTTACTTTCCCAGCATAGGGAAGGGGTCATCAATAAGGATGAATGAATATAGATTTCTTTTTGACAGGACAAACACGTTAAAGTTCCTTCTTCATTTGTTTTAAGATTGAAGAGAAATGTGGAGTTTCCTAGGAGCTTTAGTTGCGCAATCGTACCTTACTTCCAATGATTGACCGTACTTCATCATCTGGTGAGGTTGGAGTCCCAGATATATCCGGATTGCTGTTACTAAGACTCCTTGAGCGATTCAAATTAAGGCTTGCTGGTCGGACAGCTGATCGAGCCATAGTAGCATAATGCACGGATCCCCCCAAACCACTGGGACCTACAATTTCACACAAGAGAACATCTTGTAATGTTATAAATCATGGCCACAGAGTGGCTGCTTTGCACCAGTCTGCTGCTGCAAAGCGTCTGCATACCTGGTGGATCCGGGCAGCAGGGGACTCCTCCAATGGCATAGGGTAGCTGTAGCAGCTCCTGTGCCATACCCACACCTGGCTCTCCAGTATAGGGGATGTGGCTGGGAAAAAGGGGGCATGGTCAGAACGCCATTCTGTCCACTGATCCCTGACTATTGGAATGGCTCCTGGGGACTGCTGGCAACTGGTGTAAGATAAAGCAGCCTCCAAGCTGCTCTGTCTTGTGCTTGGAATCACGCTGATATTTGCAGCCCCTAGCCTGGGGCGCGGTCACAAACATAGCTTAATGTCACATTAATTCCACTCCAGATTTCTGTCAAGCCCAGTCTGTCCAATCTGGAGAATATGAGTTTATGTGTACATTCACAAAAGAATACATTTACTCCCAAAAAACAAGTCTTCTGCTACGTATGCTTTGCAGTTATACAACACTGCCCATCTGACACTCTTGACACACCTTACAAACATTAACTGATTAAGTCTTCGAAGTAGGCAAGCACTATTAAACCCATTGTACAGATGGGTTCACTGACTCATACAGCAAGCTAACGACCGAGATGTAACCCAGCAGGGATGGTTGCTAGCACCTGTTCTAAACAAGGAACAATATTCTCTCTCACATTCAGCTATGTATAACAAAGCTCTTTCACAAAACGCAATTCCAATTTCTCAATAAAATGTGTTTTAAAAACAAGAAGTAAAGATACCTGGTGAAGGTGAATTGGGATAGGTATTTGGTAGACGAAAAACATAATAAATATAGGAAGTGAGAAGGTTGTTTCTGCCATGCTGGTCCTGGTTTCCTTCTAAGTTTTTGTGGAGTCTGTTTATGATTGATGCCATCGCTTCAAAAGATGCTTGACCCAGGTTAACTGAAAGAAGTAAGGTGAGAAGTTTGGTTATAAGAGTTCAGCAGTACCTGTGATCACACTACAAATACTCATTCCATTCATCACTTAAAAGATAAACAGCAGAGCAGGTCATAAAACAGAAAAAGTTTCTTATGAAGTATTTTACTTGAAATTTGGACCAGCTCTAACAAACAGTTTAAGGAGCAGATACGAGCTGTTGTGATAAGCCTCCATTTGGTTTAATATAAAATGTAATGGTGTTAGGGCTCAGACCTAGAACACTGGAATCAACTGAAGTTTTGCCACTGATTGCAATGGGAGAAAACTCAGGCCGCGAGTTAATGAAGAGATAAAATCCTTGGGATGCTCACGGCATTCTTCTCCATTAACAGTTTTGCTGCAGTCAAGCTGCAACTGAAGTATGAAATGTAGCAACAAGAACTGCCAAGTTCTGTATCTGAACCGGTTATGTTCTAAAAATGAGTACAGAGAAAGCCTAATGTGGCTAAAAGCTAGTAAGATATGGGTAGACCCATGTTTGCAGCTGAAACCAGTTTATGACCATAGGCAGCCTCTAGTTTCATGAGCCCAAAACAAAAAACGCTTGTGCAACAAAAGAGCTTTTTTCAAAAATAGAGCCACTCTTCATGTTTCAAAAACACACCCTTTCCCAAATAAAAAAGAAAATCATTAGTGATGTTCAAAGACATTTAGGGGATTTTGACATATCTTCCATTATGTCTAAATTCATTAGATTGCTTTGAAAACCTCAATCTATAGTTTTAAACAATGAGGGCTTGAATATCATTTTCATCTAAGATTTCTTTATACTAGAGTGGTCTAATAAGGATTAGTGCAAATGAGAATCAGGTCCTAAGATTTAAAATGGTTACTATTTGGGATGATACGTTTTAATAAGAATGGGCCAAATTCTGCTCTCACTTACACTGATATAAATCCAAAATAACTTCAATGAAGACAGTGTTGGATCTCTAAAAGCAGAATAGGACCCAATGCCTGTACTATATAAGCTGACATTCACACTTGAAATCCTTCCTCCTTTCAGAAGACAAGCTGAATCTCAGAACTGGCACACAAAATATATCACTGCGCAAATGGTGCAGAGGTCGCTCTAGTTAATTTTCAAGTCTATTTCACCTACATCATCAACCTCATCCAAAGTGTATTAATCCTATTCCTGTCTATTCAAGATCATACCTACATACAGCATGGGTAAGTATCTACATGACCTCAGAGCACAAGTCTCATTCACTTTCAAAGGCAGCCACTGGTAAATTCCAACTGTATATATTTACTGTGGGTGCTCCAGGAGTGAAAAGTAACTTGCTTATCAGAAGCACACCATACCTGAACAAACTTGCTCACTTAGGCCATGTCTACATCTAAAATTTTGCAGCGCTGGTTGTTACAGCTGTATTAGTACAGCTGTATAGGGCCAGCGCTGCAGAGTGGCCACACTTACAGCAACCAGCGCTGCAAGTGGTGTTAGATGTGGCCACACTGCAGCGCTGTTGGGCGGCTTCAAGGGGGGTTCGGGGAACGCGAGAGCAAACCGGGAAAGGAGACCAGCTTCGCCGCGGTTTGCTCTCGCGTTCCCCGAACCACCCTGCAAACCGCAGGGAAGGAGACCTGCTTGCTCGGGGGTTCGGGGAACGCAAGAGCAAACCGGGAAAGGAGACCAGCTTCGCCGCGGTTTGCTCTCGCGTTCCCCGAACCACCCTGCAAACCGCAGGGAAGGAGACCTGCTTGCTCGGGGGTTCGGGGAACGTGAGAGCAAACCGGGAAAGGAGACCAGCTTCGCCGCGGTTTGCTCTCGCGTTCCCCGAACCACCCTGCAAACCGCAGGGAAGGAGACCTGCTTGCTCGGGGGTTCGGGGAACGCGAGAGCAAACCGGGAAAGGAGACCAGCTTCGCCGCGGTTTGCTCTCGCGTCCCCGAACCACCCTGCAAACCGCAGGGAAGGAGACCTGCTTGCTCGGGGGTTCGGGGAACGAGAGAGCAAACCGGGAAAGGAGACCAGCTTGATTACCAGAGGCTTCCTCAGGTATGCTGGGATACCTGCTTATTCCACGGAGGTCAAGAAAAGCGCTGGTAAGTGTCTATACTTGATTACCAGCGCTGGATCACCAGCGCTGGATCCTCTACACCCGAGACAAAACGGGAGTACGGCCAGCGCTGCAAACAGGGAGTTGCAGCGCTGGTGGTGCCCTGCAGATGTGTACACCTCCTAAGTTGCAGCGCTGTAACTCCCTCACCAGTGCTGCAACTTTCTGATGTAGACAAGCCCTTAGTCTGTCTAATCAAACAATCCCCTGGCACACTGAGGACAGTAAGTACAGCAGTAACTTCTTCACCTGTGTTTGAACTGTAGGACTTTAAATACTGACAGATTCCACTAAGTGCTCAATTATACCATTAAAGCCCAGCCCATAACAGAGAGCTGTGTGGAGCTGCATTGCTTGTGGTGGAGGCAAAGGGTGGAATTACTGCTAGCAGAATCAGCTCCATAATGACTAGATTATGAGGAGGGGATTGGACTAGATGACCTCCTGAGGTCCCTTCCAACCCTGATAATCTATGATTCTAACTAGATGAGTTCATGGAGGATAGATCCATCAACGGCTATTAGCCAAGCTGGGCAGGGATCGTGTCCCTAGCCTCTGTTTGCCAGAAGCTGGGAATGGGCGACAGGGGATGGATCACTTGGTGATTACCTGTTCTGTTCATTCCCTCTGGGGCACCTGGTATTGGCCACTGTCGGAAAACAGGATACTGGCTAGATGGGCCTTTGGTCTGACCCAGTATGGCCGTTCTTATGTCCTTATGAACAAACAGCATCTAAATCTAATCTTAGCTAGGCCAAGACTTTTCAAGGTGACTAGGGATGTTGGGGGTTTCAAACTCTAGGTGCTCAGCCTGGTGACACCTTAATAGGTCCTGGTTTTCAGAAAGTGCTGAGCACCCATCCTCTGAAAATCAGGTCTCTTTAAGCATCTTAAATTGAGCATCATAACTCATAATAAGGGTGACCAGATAGCAAGCTGCAAAATCAAAACACTTCTTTTTCAGGGGGTGGGGAAGGAGGATAGAGTTGCATATATAAGACAAACCCCCTAACATCAGGATGTCAGGTCATCCTACTCATAAGTCACTTTGGAAAAATCTTGGCGCTAGATATTTCTAGTATGTATCACTATGGACCCAGATGCCAGCATGTTTTATTTTGAGGATACATTGTATATTTGCATTCCTAAAATGTTGGAATGAATATGGGACTGTTTTAATTTCTACATAAATATAATCAAGTTGAAAGCATCAGCTTGCCAACTGTGTTTGTATAAAACTTCAAGAAAATACCTATTTGGCCTGCAATGACAGGAGGTCTCACTACCAGAAGAATCAGCTTGTCAAGCAGGAGATGAAGAAATCGCACTACTGGCTCCAGCTGAGATGAATTTAAAGCTGAAATGCTGCTCTTCAATTCATTTTCCAAATTGTTCTCCATAAGTCTCATGTCTCCTATTCGCACAGGGAACATGTGCTCATCCAGAGCATGAACAAGTGCAAAGAATTTGTCAAGGTAAGGGTCCTACATACAAATAAAATATTTATAAATGTGTTACTTTCAAAGTCTTAATGGATCTATCTTAAGCAACCCATTCATTTGAGAATTTATCAACAAAACAAAAAGCACATGCAAACCCGCACCTCCAACCACATCACAAATAAAACAACACAATATGTAAAAACATCCAAAAAGAAACCTGGGACTTCAAAATAAAATATGTGAAGTATTTACTAGTCAAAAGGAGTGCAATTTCATATTGTAGTTCAAGTACAACTGGAAGAGGACACATTTAGGAAAGGAAAAGAAAGATAAGCAAAAAAAAATGAAAGTCTGAGATCTGAGTAGTACACGGTATCTAAAATTACAAGGATATAGGCCACAGGCCAAGGAGCTGAAAGTGTTGCAGTCCATTCTGTCCTTAGGTATGCACACAGAACTCCCACTGATCTCAATGGCAGTTATCAGGATGCACTGTCAACAGAACTGGGGCAAGCAACAGTTCTGCTTTCAGTCCTCTCAGAACTTTACATCCCTTGTTACTTTAAGCTTTCATTGAAATTGACGTGAGTTTATTACACATTTATTACAAGTCAGAGATTCAATGTTGCCATTGTCAAATGACTATCAAGCTACATGTGTGACTAAGTCCACTATTAATAGTTACCTGTGTGTGGATGGATGATACAGCAACAACTTCTACATTGAAAACTCCTTTGTGATTATCTACCCACTTCATTCCAGGAAGGGGCACCTATAGGAAGTTAATAAAATCATTAACTCATGTAAGACACCTCAGGCATTACCTGCAGGAAAAGAGAAAGCACCTCCTTTGTAGAGCTAAAGTTCTTCTAATTAAAATACTAACTCAATTTTACTCTCAGATGACACACACAGCACTTTTTAGAGTTAACAGCTTTCAAGAAATATCCTAAGAATTTCAAATTTTTCTATAGCTTTTTCCTTATATTTTCTGCTGAGGGATTTCAGCATGAGCAATAACTGACCTCTGGAGAAAGCACTGAATAAGCCTGTGGTGGTTTTTCCAATGAAACAGGTAGGCAGAACTGACCAGTTTTCAAACGTCCATTCTGAAGCATTGGTATCCACTTTAAGAGGAGGGAAAAAAAACAACACAGTATATTGAGTCCTACAGGGCTGAATTTCACAGAAAACATTTTCTGGATGGAAACATGGCTAATGTGTGATTAGTGGCCATTCTAGACTTTTACAAGTTGAAGCACTATTCAAATTATGTCATATAATGATGTGACAATGCTGAGTAAAATAAAAACAAATACATATACATAATCAATATATCCTGCTTTAGATCAAAATTTGATTTTGTTGAAAGCAAGACAGAGAGAAAGATACTTACAGTGTATCCAACTGGCGTCTCAAGAGGAGTGTTTTGTTTTTGTTGGCAACTGACATGATAGAAAGTAAAAAGCAGGTGGTGATGATCAGTTAAAGTGGCAGGGAGTTTAATTTTGATTTCTTCATGAAAATCAGGCGACCTGTTTAGAAACAAAATCATCAACTCAGTTACCAATTCAAATTCTGTAATTAGGATTATTACTGGCATTCAGATAAACCACGCTTAGTTGCTTAACCTTTATTTTTTCCAAAATCCTTTTTAGATTGGCTTAGATCGAACCCTTTGTGCAAAGAAGGAAATAAATGGAGTACCTCAGAGGATTAAAAGTTTTACTTTCTGATCAGTGTTTGGAAAAATATATTGGCTCAGACAATATTTGTACTGGTCTGCCAAAAGTTGTCAGAATACACTGGGCCTTAAACATGGGTGTCATCTTTTTGAACAATTAGAAAAAGTATTTTTGCTATTTCATTGAAAAGTACATAAAAACTGATTAGCTTCCAGATTTTATGTTTTAATTTAACATTTTACCACGCTGCATTTCTTCTCCCATTGAAGTCTGAATGAATGCTAGATTCCCATGCTGCTGCTGCTATCCGCAGTTCCTGTTTCCAAGTTCAAGTTCAAGAGGCGCTCTTGACTCTAGTGAGCCAATTACTCACACCATTAAAGTTCACTCTGTGCTTAAGGGATTTGCTGGATTGGAGCTTAATGTTTTATGCCATTTGAAAGCTGAGTTTTCCAGGTTTCTGATTCTGGCTGGGATTTTTAAGGGGATGTCTTTCCTGGAGAGTTAACTTGGGATCTTTCTCAGGTATTGCTGCTAACCATTCCCCATTCCCATTTACACACAGGACCCCTCACCTGAACTGGATGGTGCTTTAGCATGGGCTAGTTGGCCAGGCTGGAGCCACAGGTGAAAGCCTGAGTGCTGCTTTCACTCAGGTTAGTAACCCACTCATGCTGCAGTACAGATGCAAGCTAAATAACAAGTGCTGATAGTCTTCCAGTGCCTTCCCACAATTCCCCCATGTGCCCAGAGGACAGACGAGTTCTCCACAATTCACTGGGAAAGCATCATAGAGCAGCTCAGCTTATGGCACTACAAAAAACCATGGGATGTGCCCTCAGGAATCTTAGCAATACACATGGGGGAGTGCAGCACCATTGAGAACACAATAATTTGAGTCTGGCTTTGCAGTGTGGCTGCTTACACTCAGGAATAGGCTAACCTGGGTGCCGATCACCAGAGTTAATACTGCAGTGAATCCAGACCCTAAGAGTGTGAGGTGCTCATCTCATGCAGTGGTTTTCAACCTGGGATCCACAGACCTCTGAGGGTCTGTAGACTATGTTTAAAATTTCCAAAGGGGTCAGCACCTCCACTTGAAAATTTTTAGGAGTCCACAAATGAAAAAACATTAAAAACCACTGTCCTAGTGAATTTCACTGGAATTTGGGCATCGTAGGTTCCTTTGAAAATATTAGATTTTAACAGCATTTGTTATAGCTCTAACCATTCTAGAGACTGTGGCTTTGGAAAGAAGGTCAGAATTCAAATGGGGAAGAGGTACAAGGGTAATCAGAATGATCTGATTTTTAAGATGTCCTATGTGTTGTGAATTATAAGAAATGGAAATGAAGTCTACACATTTCAGGAAGGCCACAACTCTGGGCTGTACAAGTATTTATAGCAGACATTGTTAGCCCCTGTTGTATGAGAGATATTCAACAGTGCCTGTTGGAAAAGCTTCATAAATATATTCCCAATTTTTGATTGACTAATATTAAACATTAAAATGCTCACAGGTTCTTTGGACCGACAGCACTATTTTAACAATGGTCCAGAATTTAAACGACACGTTCCTGGACCTCATGCCACCTCAAGCTGGAAGCAGATCTATAATTTATCAGCGTTTTTGCTCATTTTCATAAATATCTTTGTGTTCAACAAAGGCATTTTTTCTGTCTACTAATAAAAATAATTAAAAGTATGCTTTATTCTAAAAAGAAAATGAATAAATGAATTTGCTTTTTGGAAATATAAAGGACAACTGGAGTACATAGACTTCTCCTGTCATCCATCTGCACTTTCTGACAAACAGAGGCTAGGGACATCATTCCTTATCCATCCTGGCTAATAGCCATTAATGGACTTAACCTCCATGAATTTATCTAGTTTTCTTTTAAACCCTGTTACAGTCCTAGCCTTCACAGGTTGACCTGTTATTTAATTGTTTTTGAGTAAACACTAATAATTATAGATTAGGTCAATTTTCAAATGAGATGTTCATTCTATTTTCAGCAAAAAGCAAGCACATAGATCTAGCATGAAACCCTTGTAAATTATCCACTGACTTCAATGAGGTCAGGATTTCATGCTTGATTTTTGTATCAAACTACCAATTGTCTGCTTATTTAAAGTTAGAACCATATGGAATACAATTTTCACTAACTTCATATATTGCAATCAGAGTCCAATCCCAGTCCCACTGAAGTAAGAGCATTGTCCTTCAGTGCATTTCTGTAAATGCAAAAAGTTGTGAACAAATGCAGAACTGGGGCCAACTTGTGCAATCCTTACTCGGGTGAGTACTCCTTGCCTCCAGTAGGGCCACTGGCTTTAATGGGACTATTTTTACGAGTAAGGACGATTAGTTTGAGTAAGAGTGTCTGAGTCAGAATTTTGGGCTCAAAACTGGAAGCTAACAAGTACTCTGAGCATGTGCTTAACTTCAGCACATGAATAGTCCCCATTGACTGATAAGCACAAGCATAAAGTTAGGCATAAGTGTTTCGCTGGATCAGGCTGATGTGCTCAGTGTCTTGTGAGAAGGAATCTTTTAGGATTCGATTCACCTCTCACATCGGTTTTACACAGAATACTCCTGATTTATACCCCTATGAGAGCAGACTCTGGCCCTCAGTCTCTGTAAAAGTACAACTGGAGTGTTAGGTGCTGTCTTTATTTTTTTATATATGATAAGCGCTGAGCGTATTATCAGTATTAAATAAACAGTAATGAGTCAGATTCACATTATATTGCTCCACTTTCACACCAGTAAAACTCCTCTGACTTGAGTGGAGTAGCATCATGGTGAACTAAGTCCAATCGTCTTTTAAAAGCAGCTTTTGTATTTTACCTGTTATGATATACTACCGCTGTGTATGCTTCTTTTGAAAATTCAGAACAGCTAGATTTACCAAAGATAACCTGCAGAAACACAACATAAGAAGCGTTAGAATCTGTGCCAGAGTTCTACACTGTTTGAGGCTTAGGGCCAGATCCTCAGCTGCTGTAAACTAAAGTCAGTGGAGCGGTGCCGATTTACACCAGCTGAGGATTTGGCTCTTCATTGCTATACAACATCTTTCTTGATCATTTGAAAAATTATTTCATAAACCCAGTTACAAAAATTGGGTGGAGTGGGGCCAGCTGAAGACTTGGCCGACGAGGCCATGTGGTACAGCTAGCCCTCATTCTTAGTTGGGCAACACCAGGAGGAAGGAAGCAAGGAGAACAGAGAGAACAAAAGAGTGGGAGTGTGAATGTGGGAAAGGGAGAAGGAACCCACAGAGAGATCCTCAGCAGCAGCGAGCTCTATTGGCTGAGAATCCGGCCCTGAATAAGAGTAGAACATAAGATTTTTTTTTTTTTTTTTTTTTTTTTTTTGCCACTGAAGCAAAAATATTACATTACCAGCCTCAAGGGTGGTCACTACAGACTTCCTGAGCCTGGCTCTGGAACATCAGTTGCAACTCAGCTGCTTGACAAACTGCATTTAAATGCGTGTTGTGTTCTGAAATGCTCTTATTTTAATTCCAACAGAAACAGTCATCCTGAAAGATCTTTTCAGAGCATTGTTAGTTACTGCACCACCGTTCTGGCTGCAGTTTAGATGGTAACACTTTATATTGGCAGCATCCAGCAGTTACAGGAACTGAAAGCAAAGCATATTCCTTACTGGCATGGCATTGCTTGGATCCTCTCCATACATAAACTGGACTTTCACAGTGATATTCCTGGCAGAGCCCTGCCGGTTGGCAAAGTTAAGGCTCTGTGGGTAGACATACAGAAGATTTCTGCAAAAAACAGGAGCATTAGCATTTACCTCAACATGAAAACTCTGGGTTGCACACACACTATTGACACTATAAATCTACAAAAACCAGTAGAAATTCAATGTAACATATGAAGGTCTTGGTATTTTTTCCTTACACCCGTGCCCCCACCCCCAATGGTGATTTGGTTATAACTCATGCTCCAAACATCAAACCTCAATTCTCCCAGCTGTGACAGGCTCCAGCACAGTAATTTTATGTCACTGCCATTGTAAAGCTTTCTTGCTATTTTAAAAAGAGTTCTGTTCAATGATTTACTACACCAACAATTCCATTGGAAAGCGAGAGCATCAATAAGGAAGCATGTGCAAAGTTTCAAACTGTCCCAACACACCCACCCACCCATCTCCCATGAAGCACCTGCCTTGCTGACACTTGTGAGAGGATGAAGGAGAAGACATCAGGATAGTGTCAAAATGCAGTTCTCCTCTGAAAAGTGACTATACAAAAATGGCACCTACTTACTCAGCAGATCTGCACCTTCTGTCTATCAGTTGTACCTGCTCACTCTGGTGATTGAAATAAGATTTTACTATTTTTTACTCCTCTTAGGACTGCAACACCCATACAAGTGAGCTGGATTTTATTCTGACTCATGCATCACCAACAGAATTGTGAACCACAGGCTCCATTCTCTCTTATATAGCAATTCTCCCTGCAGGGGAGAGAGGGACCTCCAGGTGACTGATTCCTCATCGTCCTGCTGCTTGTGCAGTACCTACACCAGTGCAAAGCAAGTGTAAGACAGATGTAGTGCATTACTATGTTGATTTGGTGGTAGGTTTTCCACTCTCTTTGCATAGGTATAAATGACTACACAAGGTGTAGGGCAAAGAAGAATTAGGTCCCAGGAGTTTCTCTCCGTGTTTCCTACTCACACTTGTATTGTAGGGGAATGGTTTGCCCCAGCCCAGTGATCCAGAGGAAGCTGGAACATCCAGCCCCTTCACGGATCCACAAGCAGCAAGACCACACTGGCCCCTGAAAAGCACAGATCAGAGCAGACCAAGCACTTTAAAGTCACTATTCTCAGTCACACTATGGCTCCTTTACAACACTCTCGCACCACAGCGTCCTTACATTGGACATGTATATAATTTACACCCATCTAAGGGTCTTGTACATTGACAAAAGACAATTAGGGCTTGTTTACATGAACAAGTCCTCTTTGAAGTGGAACTAGCTCAAAGCCTTCTAATGGACAGGTAACAAAAAGATGGTCCTTGCCCCAAAGAGCTCCCAGTCTATGTTACTAAGTCGAGAGACAACAGGTGGACACAAGAAACAGACGTGGGGAGCACAAAGGAACAGTAAGATAATTCATCAATGTAATAAGCAGCAGCCCCAGAGCATTAGAAGTATCTTGCTCTCTTTATGTGTCCAGAGCTCCCAGTAATTTCAGTAAGAATTCCATGCATGTATAGCAGGAATAATACTGGGGTTGAGATCTTCTGCAGGACTCTGAGAAGAGAAAGCTGCTTTTAGGGGGGGTACCCACTGAAAATCAGCTCCTGTACAAAGCAGCTCAACTCTACAGCACCAGAATGCAATATGGGGCTGCATGGTGAACTCGGATTACTTTCCCCCGCCAGGCTGTGGAATGTGCCTACTTCTCACACAGCAAATTTCCTCTCTTCAAACGAAGTCCTTCATGCTGAATGAAGCTTTTGAATTTCATCCCCATTGTTCACCATGCCTAATCAACGTTCTCTTGTTCTTTCAGAGGATAGCTCATGCTTTTTTTGTGGCTCCACTAAATGTCCTCGTTCAGGCATGAATACATTTGCTCCTCGATGTTCTTTTTAAAAATAGAAATTAAAATTTGCTTTAAAATGCACTTTGCTCACAAAACTTTCATTAAGAATTATTAGTATTGAGACAGGGATTTAACATATTTGGGAAGCCATACCACAAGATTCCTGTATTAAAGGCAGAGTTAGGGCTGAGTTATGTAGAATAGTAGAGATAGGCCCAAGCCAAAACCCTAGGTCCAAACATCCGTTCTTCTCTGAGGGGCTGGGAAGTGTTGGGGTAGAAGCTATCACAACTGCTCTGTTCCACCCAAGGAATCCCTAAGCAGGGAGGGAATCCACAAGATGACTTTAGAGTGGCTGTCACACTGCAGCTAAGATCTGGCTCATCAGCTTTGGATAAATTCACAACCAAAAACATGGGTGGGAGACTATTAGTTGCTTTCTCCCCCACTTCCTTTTGATCATCTCTCATTTAAATAAAGGCTGTTAGGACAATCATCATGTATAGTGAGGGGAAATTTTCAAAGGCGGTAAGTTGTATAATTTCCATTAATAGTCTATGGGCGCTAGGTGCCTAACTCCTGTTTGTGACTTTGAAAAATTGCCCCCGATGATTAGATGATACAGCCAGTGGTGTCATAAGTGTGCTTTGTCTGGAACTTAGATACAGTCATCACACGATAAAAAATACCAGCTATTCAATCAGAATATGATCCTGAATCAGCATGTCCTGGTTCTCAGCTCACTCACATGGCCCTGGCATCAGTGATGTTACTCCAGTGTAAAACTGGTGCAAGTGGAACCACTTCACTTATACAGATCTTGTACAGTAAGAGCCAGATCCCAGTTTCTTCTTCATTTACCCTTTCTCCTGTTAAGTTCTAATTATTTTTCCTCTCTGCTAAGCCATCAAGCCCCATGAAACAAGTCTTCCCTCCTTCATTAGAGTCACTTCATCATAAAGGCTCATTTAATCACTTGTTTTGCACAACATGCTGGGCCTTTATAGACTGGCTGGGATGCAAACGATGTTATCACCATCCTCTGAACATGCTGAGAGAATGTGAAGTCATGGCAAAGATTGCCTAGCTATGTGGGCTTTGTGCCAAGTTACTGGGCTGTTAAGGGTTAATTATTTGGCACAACTTTGTTGGCAGGGTCCCTGAAGGTCAAAAGTCTACAGTCTTAGCATGGTTTCAGAGGAGGAAAATAGAGAGACAAGACTGAATGGGACACTAGTGGGGCCAGAAATTTGTGCTGAGGACAGGGCTGAACAACAGAGGGAGGATTTGCCACTGGGATGAGGCTGAGGTGCCATTAGGCATGCTTGGTCTATGATGATTAAGAAAGGACCTCACAGGGACTTAGGCTGCCAGGTAACAGTCAATACTTTGTGGTTTCATTCACAGGTTTTTAATCAATAAAAGTTGCAGCCAAAGGCTCTAAATCCAAAGACTGGTGTCTAGGGCTTTTACTGCAGGACATCCGCAATACTATGCAAAACGTATGCAAAGCTTATATTATTTGCAAAGGAGCTCAAATGTACTTTTACCTTCATAAAATGAACTGTTAAACTGCAATGTCTTTCTCAGCCCAGGAAATGAAAGCACCAAGCAGTTCTCTAAATATTTATGTAATGTGATTGCAGCCATTTTCTCAAATCCTTAATTTTTAATACATTTATAAAGAGGTGATCCTGAACTCTTGAAGGGAATTTCTCACCGTTATTAAAATTTCCCTTTTCTGTAAAATCCAAAGACATTTTTCTTTGTTTTAGTCATACTATAAAAATCCTTAAAAGCTCACTTAATGCGGGTCAGCTAGGTAGCAGGACATGAATGTCCTTCAGGATCGTGTTTGTTAAAAACATCTTTTTTTCTAGCAATGTGAGGTCTCAGCTCTCAGAGACAATTTTCTCCTACAGGCTCTGAATAACCCCTTGAAACTTATCATTTAATCAGGCTAGTTTTTTCCCCCCTGGACCCTGGCTTGTGCGAACCTCTTTGGTGGCTTTGTTGTGGTATTTTGAGGGTGGGACTTTCAAAAGTCCACTGCTATTGAAATCAATGGTAAAACTCTCATTGATTTTGGTGGGAATAGAACTGGCCAATGACAAGTGCTTTAGAAAATCCCACTCACCATTTTTTTATTTTTTATTTTAGAATTTTTAACTAGCTTCCCCAGTATTTTTTTTAATCCATCTTTTCAAAGTTTAATGTTAGAGTGATACTCATTTACACCACTTCTTCCCGCCAAGAGCACTGGACTTAATTACACTGTGGCTCAATTCAGGTTACTTCTTGAACCATCTCCTAAGCCTTACTGAGAACAAACTCAAGGGCAGCTTCTCTTCTCCTTGGGAAAAATGAAAATACTGGAAAAGTTACTGGGGAAAAATTATGAAAAATATTTGAAAAATGAAAAGCGGCTTTGTTTTGAACTCTGAAAACTAAAGCAACTTCAAACATTTGCAAAAGTATTTTTTAATTTTTCAACCAGTTCTACTATTTTGTAACTTACAGAACAATAGCAGTATGGGGAAACGACAACTAGCTGTCTCCCCCTGTTACAAAGTGGTGCCATGCTTATCTGAAAACTTTATCTGAACTGCATTCACCAAGTTAAGGGTTCAATGACTTTTAGTCTTTTGACTATACGACTATCATTGATTTTTCCATGCAGAAAATACACATACATTTAACATGCATATTTAATCTTTCTTTTTAAATACTGGAAGGGGAAGAACATGCTGAGCTAATAGGTATTTTCCATCTTTAATTCCTATAATAAGGGGTCTATCCAGATCAATCATTAAAAATAAAACTCCACAAAACATTACAAGTTAAACTGTAAGGGCCCAAAGAAATTTCAGCACAGACACAAGTACAAATTCAGGCCTCCATCTTGAAAATACTTAAGCATATACTTAACTTTACTCATGTGACTAGCTCCTTTGAACACTATCGAGATACTCACATGGGTAAGTAATAATGCAGGATATAGTTTTTAATAGGACTGAAATCAATAAGGCATTTAATGTGTTTCTATAGAAATTAATCTGAAAATGCTTGGAATTTAGTAGAGAATGATATCCTTCCAATAGTAGTTTTGGTCTAAAGTAAATTCTTATAGGCTGTAATCTCATTGACACATCCCTTAAAAACCCTGATACTATGTGGTACAGCTATCAATCAATCTCACTGAATCTAATACTCTGGTATAAAGCACTATGCATTCTATATCACAGTTAAATACGGTAATAATTATCATCTCAGTACAAATATGACTATTCTATCACAGTATTATTATAATTTTACTCGTGGAGTTAATATATAGCATAATCTAATAAAGGCTAAAGAAGAAAGACTAAATGGGATTCATTTTAACAATAGGCCAGAAGTGATTTGTGCTAATACATACTCTGCGCTACTCCTTCAAGATCTGTTTATAAAGAATGTGGCCTGCAAATAATGTAACTGCTTCACTCTCGGTTCCATTAAGCCACAATACTTGTGGTTATCATCTTGTAGACAAGTTTGTGAGCAAGGCCACAGTCAATGTCAAAAGCTACAGCCAAAGTCATTGTTATTCAGTGGATTAGCCACATTCATCACAGTGACCTGGAATCTAAAGCCCTGATGCAACATAGCACATAAGCACATGCATAACCTTTGACATGTGGCTAGTTCCATTAAAATCAATGGAACTACTAAACATACTTAAAGATATGCATGTGCAGCGCTTTGCTTAAATGCGTAAAACTTTTGGTGTGTATATGGACTCCACTGGCCTAGGAAATAAGTGACTAGCGGCTGCTGTCATGAAAACAGGTCAGAAGACCACAATTTTCAAATTTTATTAACAATACCTCGTAATACTATGAGTTTGTAGCATACCTGGGGATAGTGAATATTTCTGTTAACTTTGTAATGATTTCTATATAATCACCCTTAATTGTGCAGATCAAACTGAGGCATCTTCAGGTACCATTACACTTGTTGTTTAGTAGATACACTACCAAATACTGCTGACAAAAACACAAATGCACTGTTTTTATTCCCTTTTATTTCCTCTTACAAACCAAACAGCACAAAACAAGAACCTTGTAAAAAATTACTTGACATTTCTCTAACACTATTAATTTGAAGATCTCAAAGTGCTTTACAAACATAAATTAAGCGACAGGACTCTAATGAAGAAGAGTATTATCTCCTTTTTACAACTAAGAAAACTGAGGTACAGACTGGTTAAGTGACTTGTCCACGCTAATACAGCAAGTTAGAGAACACAGGAGTCCTGACTCCCCTTCTCCTGCTCTCTTCACTCCTCTACACATTCTCTCAGGAAAATACTAAACCATTCAATAAATTACAAACTACTTAACTTCTGTGTTGCTTCTTAACATGTTGAATATGTTGGGCAAATACACCTTCAATGCCACCACAATACTTTGTCCATCAAGACACACTGTTCTGATTTCAATGGAACTCCAGAACATCAAGGCACAGGATGATCAGCAGAGGGAATAGGATGAACGGAGGTGAAATGATTAGGAACAAACAATCAAAAATAAACTCCTTGTTTCCAATGTCCTTTTACACTAAAAAAACTCCACTGTTTGTTATGTCTGACAACAAGTGACCAGAGAGACAAGGTGGGTGAGATAGTATCTTTTACTGGATATAACCTCACCCACCCACCTTGACTCTCTAATATTCTGGGACCACCATGGCTACAGCAACACTGCATACAACAGGTGACCAGACAGACTTCACTACTGGCTGGCTGGGCTAACTGTGCATGCCTCTTGCACATAACCCCAGACAAAACTTGAAACTGGACCCTGCCTGTCACTTTACCAGGGAGATCAAAAGAGAACCTGCTTGTGATATGGTTACTAGGATCAGTGCTAAACTTCTCCTAGCTAGAAATGGCTCCTTCTACATCTTACACTCGCTTATTTCTTACCTGACTTAAAGCAGGTTCTAATCAACTAAAGGAAACAAACCACCAAAAAAACCCTTGCATTGAGGGAAGGCAGGGGTGCATGCGTGTGTATACATGCATCTATATTCCTTTAGTGATGGACACTTTTTCAGTTTTGTGATTTGTTATATCAGGCAAAGAGACAGGCAGGGTAAAGTCACATCAGGTTAAACATGAAATCTTTTGGAAATTTGGTTATAAATTAAGAACATGTTAAGATCACTTGTGCCATGGGCTGGGCTGGCCCCCGGCAGCACCACAGACCAGAGGAATGCAAAGAGTGGCACAAAGCTGTCTTTGACTCCCTACCCCACTTGAGTTCTGTACCCAGCGTAGCTCCGCCAGATCCACGGACTGGGGCCCAAGTCCTCAAAATATCTGAGGGTAAAGAATTAAAAACCATGGATTGCCTTTCTGATGTTTAAATCTTTTCTTTGCCTGACTTTTTAGATACATTTCAGGATCAAATTCCCAATTATTCATAGCCCCTTGTGACGCTGTCTGTTCATTCATCCCCCTGTCATTTTACGAATGTTTCCTACAAGACATTTTCTAGTGATTTGTCTCAGCATTGTTTCAAAATAAGATCCTGAAACATGGTCTCCAACTGCAGGGTCCTACTAGCAGACTGCATTGCAGGGCCCAAATCTGCTGGATTGTTGTCTCTCATCAAGATTATCTCTTTGGGATACTATGAGAAATGTGGTTGTGGTCTGCTGTGAAGTACTGACTATTACATCAGATTATTTCTTGTATTTGCTTTGATCATATGCCAGCCAATTTATAATGAAATTCCACTGTCCAGAGCTATGGACTTTATCCAGATGCTTTTCTATTGTTTTTCTGTGGCTGGGGTACATGAGCTAATCACTCAGATTCCTACTGCACCGATGTAATATATTACTCTATTAATTTGTGCAACAGAATTTAAAAATATTTTCATGCCACTTAACTTTTTATGATTTATTGCATGTCACCAAAGTTTCCTCGTGCAGAGGTTCTGTGCCCGGGTTAACAACTTCATTTCAATAAACTTTCCTGTTTGACACTGAGTTATGCGCTCTGTCCCACTCCCTGAGAGTGTGGGCTGCGGCAGGCCAGGGCGCCTGCGCAGACAAGAAGCCAAACAAAGAAGGGCTTATTGGGAGCCAATCAGGGTATAGCTAAATTGGAATAGCTATGCTGGCATAGCTTCGTAGTGTAGACACGGCCTGTGCTGACAGAAAGGTTTTTTCTATCCATGTAGGAACACCACCTGCCCGAAACAATGTTAGCTATGCTGATGGAAACACTCCTCCAGTGACACAGCTGCATCTACATTGGGGATTAGGTCAGCATAGCTATGCCAGTCAGGGGTGTGGTTTTCCCCCCACTCCTGACCAACACAGCTATGGAGATATACCTATCTCATAGACCTGGAAGGGACCCTGAAAGGTCATTGAGTCCAGCCCCTTGCCTTCACTAGCAGGACAAAGTACTGATTTTGCCCCAGATCCCTAAGTGGTCTCTTCAAGGATTGAACTCACAATCCTAGGTTTAGCAGGCCAATTCTCAAACCACTGAGCTATTCCTCCCGCCTATGTTGATACAGAAGCACCCCGATTTATGCAAACGTTCTGTTCCGGAATGCCAAGCATAAGCTGAACTTTGCGTAAGTCGGGAACATATCTCGGACAATTACACACACACACAAAAAAAAGCTTACCGAGTTCCATAAATCGGGTTTGCATAACCCAGGGAACATCTGTATAACTTTCAAGTACAAACCAAGCCTAAGTACAGCTTTGTCCCTCTCACTCACCCTTGGAATGCAGCATTTCAAAGCCTATGGTTTAGGGTTTTGCAAAGCCAATCTTAATGAATGGCTGGTCTACACTGGGAATTTATATTGGCATAGCTACATCTCTCAGGAGTGTGAAAAATCCACAATCCTGAGAGACATAGCTAGGCCGGCCTACCCTCAAGTGTAGACCGCGCTAAGTCAAAAGAAGACTTAGCCATCTTCTCTTGGGAGGTGGATTATCTGTGCTGATGGAAGAACCCCTCCCACTAACATAGGTAGCATCTACACCAAAGCATTACAACGGCACAGCTGTAGCTGTTTAAATGTAGACATACTCTACGACCAGAAAAAGTTTATCTCAGTTGCATCATCCACAAACCCATGAAAATTTAGCCTGCAAACATAAGGAAACCCCTGCAGAATTTCCCACTGAAACTCATGATGTCCTAAAAACACTCCCAGCACTTAGAGGATTATCCAGCACAGGCACAGAGGGGATAGTAAATGGTAGCATAGCTACTTAGGAAGAGGATATCAAGGAAGCGAATTAGCATGGAATGGGAGATGCTTCAGGTGGATGGCTCACAGTGTGCTGGAGTTTCCTTTAGGTTCCTAAGGAATCATGAGCATCGACCTTTGCCCTCCTGATCACGATACCTCAGAAACCCAGTGGTTCTGATTTCCACTGCCTGAACCTTGAAGTCATGTAAACTTGTGCAAAATGATCACAAAGTGAATCTGCCAAATCAGAATTCTCCACTCATGCACACCAGTGGTAGCATTTTACATCCACTATGTGCAGGATTAAAGAACTTAAAGAAGGTGCAAGGGAGTGGAAAATCAAGCCCAATGAGTCTACATTTACTGTGTCTAATTCTGCTGTCACTTATCCTGGGGTAACTGAAGCGTAAATCAGTTGAAGTACATTGAATTACACCAATGTCAAAGTGGTGTGAGATCAGAGTCAGGCTCAGTGAATTGTCCTGCTGTAGGATGTCCCCCTCACTCCCAATAGAGCACAGAATCTGAAACACAGAGACTGCATTTCATTTATGCTAAGGCCCTTTTACATTCCTCTGGCAAAGTAAAGAACCTTTACACTGTAACTCAGAGGTAATTTAGACCCATTTCCATAGTTCAAGATTATGATTTTTAAAAAAATGAACCTGTTAAGAAAGGGGTATATCCATCAATACATCACATCAACCAATAATTTTAACAACAGAATAGCTGGCATATTGCAAATCTAAGTACTAGTTTAATCAGCAACAGACTGGTCACTCAGGTTTATCTTTCCAGATATCAACCCGGATAGGACAGAGGTTACATTAGCTCAATTATACATGGTTTAATGATCAACTTAATCCGTTTGCCTTTTCTGAACCGAACAGGCATATATATAGGCTAAATTCTTCAACCTAGAACCACCACACAGCAACAACCATAACTAGGGAAAACAGCTCTGTTCCAAATTACCTTAGGACATTGGAAACAGACACCATGAAAATAGCCCTCGTCTTTCTTTTCATTGCTCCTTTTGCTATTTCAAGTAAAATTGACAAGGACTACTCTTCCTTTGATTCTGCACCTCCTGAGCCAAACTCAAGATTTGCCATGTTAGATGATGTGCGGATTTTAGCTAATGGGCTTCTCCAGCTTGGGCACGGCCTTAAAGACTTTGTCCACAAGACCAAGGGGCAAATGAACGACATCTTTCGAAAACTGAACATTTTTGACAAGTCTTTTTATGAGCTCTCACTGCAAACCAATGAAATCAAGGTAGAAGAAGAAGAGCTCAGAAAAACAACTTCCAGATTGCAAGCCAACAATGAAGAGATAAAGAATATATCCCTCGAGCTGAACTCAAAAATTGAAGACCTATTACAAGACAAGATCCAGCTTCAAGAGAAAGTAGGGGGGCTGGAGGAGAAAATAATTAAATTAGTCCACATACAGCCTGAAGTTCAAGAACCGAAAGAAATGACTTCACTCAAAGTAAGTAGACTTGAGGAAACCCAGAGGATAGAAAGCCAAAGTAAATCGGGATAGTATTTTAAGGAGTGTTACTCTGAAAGCCATGTTTCCTCCACATTTCTAGAAGCAGTAATATGCATTTTGAGAAATAAGCTTTGTATATTAATCTGGAGAATAACAGTCTTGCAGAAATCAATTCAAGTGTCTTATTATGGGCCACGAACTGTCATCAGTTTTAAAACATAATTCCCCAAAGAAATAAGTGAGGAAATATGCTTGAAAACAGATGGAATGATATGGCCCTACATATTTTGTTCTGCGCTTAAAAAAAAAAAATCAATTTCAAAGTACACTAAAGCATAATGGTAAACCCTTTGGAAATCAGATTAACAAAACTACAGCACAACACAGTTCATTGAAAAATGGTGGTCTATGTGAATTCTGATAGGTTTAATGTTTATAAGCTTTAGTAACATTTATTTAAAAAATAAACTTTAAAGAGGGGCTATCTATCTATGGTACTTATATGGTCCCCATCAGCACAGTACCTGAGCACCTCAAAATTATCAATATATTTATCTTCACTACACCCTGGGAGGTAAGGCAGTGCCATTATCCCCAATTTACAGATGGGAACTGAAGCACAGAAAGGCTAAGTGACTTGCCCAAGGTCACATAGAAAGCACATGGTATGGCAGAGAAATTAACCCAGGTCTTCCAAGGCCTAACCACTAGAGCATCCTTCCTCTCTACTGGCCTATTGGAATGTGTTATTTATATAGCTCAATTAAAAACACAAGACAGCGCCACAAAAATTCATTCTTTGAGTCACCTACAGAGTGGGATTAAAGTGTTTGAAATTAAGGACCAAATGAAGGCCTCTGAAGCTGACAGCAGTTTTGCTCAAGTAAGAGCTACATAATTTGGTTTAAAATTGGTGTAGATACTCAGTGCAGAGGGAAAAGAGAGGATTCTGCCTCACAAGATAGGACAGGGAAGGCAAAAGAAAGGAAAATGATAACCATTGTGCAATGGTTTTGCCTTTAAAAAGTGACACCAATAAAAAAAGACTGGTTGAAGGCTACTTTTGCTTAAGCATTAATCTGATCTTTCTAACACAGAATGAAAGCTATCTTTGATGAAGTTCCACTTTTTTCCCCTCCAGAATTTTGTACAGCAACAAGACAATCACATTAGGAAACTTCTCAAAGTTGTACAAGAACAGCATGCACAACTTGACAAACAGCACAATCAAATAAAAGAGCTGGAAGAGAAGGTAGAGGAACTAGTTATCTGAATACACTTCTCCTTTCCAGAATTCATTCTGATTGTCTGAGATACCTGGGGTGGGGGAGGAGGGAGGAAATAACCCCAGGGGCCAAAATGCAAATCTTGGGACACAATCTTTTTGTGGGTGTGCAACTGCTAAATGTGATGGAATTGCTGTGGTGCTGCAGTATGTGGTTGGGGCTGAGGGCATGAGGGCTGGGTATAAAGCTCTGCACCATGGACTATAAAACCCAAGTGGGGTACGTTTGGGGATTGTAACTTTTCTCATTTTGTTTAATTCTCTAATTACCAACCTCACTGTTCTTCCAACTCTGTCCTTCCTCCTGCCTCCCAGTGTTAACTTATTTTCCCTTTTTCCTCCTCTTTGCTGCTATATTCATTTCAACACAGCACCATGCCTCTACACTAAAATGTTTAACTTATGTTACCACAGCTGCGGGTACAATTGACATGGTTTTGAAACTGACATGCTCCTATTTAATTTCACTCCTCAGAGCAGGCCCCAAAAGAAAAAAGAGTTTTTAGTGCAGGGCCCAAGGGTTCCATAAACTCTCTAGAGGTTGGAACTAGTTGCCAGAGTGGTGTTATTTAGGGGTCAAGTTAAGTCCATTCACCAATCAAGATATATGTCAAATGGGCAGATAAGCAAATTGGCAGCTTATCTCAATGAAGGAGTTTTGTAGACCAAACATGAGTTTCAAAGAGGCATGTTAGCATTAGTATACTCAAAATCGCCAGGAACATTTATAATTGGACCGATCACTTTAAAAGATTAAATTGACAATAAAAATGGATACAGTACCTTGGATTGTTGAACTAAGTATACGACTTTTGATTATAATTCCAAGATGCTTGGGAAATCAATAATATATAAATATACTTCTTTTCAGCTAGGCAATACAAGTTTCCAAGAAAACACAGAGAGTTCATCTTCTCTGAAGCAACCTGAACCAAAGATCATTCCCCTTCCTTCACATAATTCCACAGCTCCAGGTCAGGAATTCAATGGTAAGATCATATAATGCTTTAGGTATGACTGTGTAACGCATTGTGCTGGCAGTAGTGCATGTGTGTGCCTGCATATGCTCACTGTTAAATGGTCAGATACAAGAGGTTACCACCTTTCTTTTTTTAGTTTCTCTATGAAGCCAGTTCTTATGAAAGGGACTGGGTTTTCAGCTTTGGAGACTCAAGTCCTCTATTTAATCATACAAAAGGTGCAGCAGTGCACATTTCCCCACACTGCTCCACAAATTTGCCTCCACTTTCACAAAGTGGGACAACTTCTAGGGTTGAAACAGTTCGGCCTCGGTAGGCAATTCAGTCTCTGACCTTTCCCTGGGTTTCATTTTGTATCACACATACAAGGCAGTACCTTTATTGTCAGTTTTGATGATGCAGGCATTTGTCCATTGGAAAATGGACTGAAACTTGGACTGACAGGACGTGGATTAGATTTTTAAAGCTGATCAGCATTTTTAGACTTCAGCAATAGTAACATTTGGGAATTCAGTTTAATTCAAACAACCACGATTGAACTTTGTAGAGAAAATAAGTCATTATGTCCAACAGTCTGTTCTTAGACTATCCCTTTTGTAAGATTATCTAAATTGAAACCTAGCCTAATTGAGCAAATACCAGCTGCCCATCAACCAGTTGGCCACTCTTCTTCTGACATAATTTTTAGTCCTCAGAATTTAAATTTGCCCATTTCACAGACAGAACCGTCATAAAAGAACACTCCTGCTGAACCAACTATTCCAGCTTCTGTTTTGTTCCAAGAGCCTTGAAAAAGGCAATTACCTCTGCAGTGCTGGATTCTGTCCTTCAAGCTTCTTAACTGCAAAAAGATATCTGTAATTCTTTAATTATTGCCATTCCAGGTGTTGCTACTGATTGCACTGCCCTTTATAAGAGAGGTGAACGGACCAGTGGCATTTACTCTATTAAGCCCAACGGATCAGAAGCTTTTAATGTCTATTGTGAAATGAAATCTGGTAAGACCAGTTATGCTAGAAGCAATGTAATTCTTCCTTTAACAGTTTACTGGTAAACTGAAATGTGCTTACTGCCCTAAAATATATACAAACTTACATCAGACCACCCACAAGGTTGTCATCTATTATAAGGCTGACTGCAGCCAGTGGCATTCCGAATTCGTCCCTATTTTTCCAAATACCACAGAGAATTGAAGAAATCACTTCCAATCTTTGTTCAATCCATTCTTCAGTATAAGCAAGAAGCAAATCCATTAGCATCTGCGGGAAATAGCTTTTCATCCCTACAGCCAAATGATCACTAAAGCAATGATTACTAACACTGGATTACAAACAACTAGTGACTTTTCTAAATTAAACCAGTTAATGGCATAACACTCGCCATGGCCAGCTAACAGTGGTTATGCTTTGAATAGTCTGACACGCATTCTTTATAATGTTATTCTGGGGTACAGAACTGCCATGAGTTTATCCATGCTAACACATTTCAATTAGTTTGTCATCAGTCAGTGACCATGCTGGATCTAAATAAGGATTGTGTCCATGCACAACATGCTTGATACACACATAACAACTATGACAACTACCGATGGTATATCGTTGCCAGCAGTCTACGCTGGTATCTGCTTGTCTTCCTGTAACAAAGTCATAATGCTGTTATTTTGTGGTACACATGCATGTGTATCACCAGTTTGGCCAGTTGTCCTTCCTCCCATCGTATCAGACCACAGCACAGTGCCTCTCAGACTGGCAGTGCTGCTCTACGTAAGTGCCCTCTTGACTCCCTGATCTCTGGCACAGCTGCCTAGAGTTTCTAAGAATACACTGATGCAAACATAGTGAGGCAGGGTGATATGTTTGGATGTGCAAACATGGTTGGCCTGTGGTTTATGAAAAGAAGCTGCTGAAGGGTCATAATTCAACCATGTTTGCTGTAACTGGGTCAGATGAGGGTGTCATGACCTGGTTACTTCAAAAAATCAGTCACGCTTTAAACGAATGTTACCATAATACCCTAAGCAGGCAAGAGCTACCGCTTATGAGAATTTTGTTGACTGTAAATGGTATTTATAAAATGCCTAGCAAAGCTACTAACATGGAACAATTAATTTCTCTTTTCATCTATTGCTCTACTCTTGTCAAAGTCCAAACAAATGGTTAAAATGACCTACCAGGTTTATGTTTTCCTTCCCTTTGTCATTCACAGACAGCTCATGGACAGTCATTCAAAACAGAGTTGATGGATCCCTAGATTTCAACCAAACCTGGGAGAGCTATGCAAATGGTTTTGGTGATCTCAAGGGTAAAGGCACTCTTCTTGCTCCTTCATTTTTTATAGGTTTTTAGCTACTTTCATATGCTGCAATCTTGGATGAATCTAGTGCATTCACACACCAGCAGGTAGAAACAAGCAAACCAATCTGAGCAGCTCGTATAGCTAATGTGAGACACTGCCTATTGCATACCAGGAAACATACGGCCCTGAATTCAGCAAAGCACTTAAGCATGTGCTTACCCTTTAACATGTGCTCAGGAGCTTTGCTAAATCAGACCAAAAAGACTCATTTCAGCTTTAAATGTTATTTTATTTATTTAGATTCTGCCCTTTTCAAACTCCCCATCCAAAGTTCTAGGTTTCCTTGATACACATTTCTGACCACAAGGAAACAAGAAATACACAGTAAACAGCGGCAAAGTAAGCAGCACTTCTTCCTCCCACCATACCATGTTTACACTAAACACCACCATATTAATTGTTCGAGCTCAAGACACCATCAGGCTAGACAATATTTTCCTCTCTACACATCCAGTCTCCCAATCATTGGCAGCCAATCATCTTACCTGGCATGTGAATGGTGAGGAAACACCCATGTTTATATTAGTTAATCATCAACTCTAAGACCATTTTTAATGCCAAATATTGGCTAACGGCTTGCCTATCCAGCAGATTTTTCTATGCATCTATTAAAAATTACTTGATTCTCCTTTTATAGAAAAATGACTCACTGTGGCAGGACTCAGGTGGCAGATTCAAGCCACCAATTTCCCAATCTACCCACAGAGCAGTGTATAGACAGCAGCATGATACCAATTATTGCTTTCTTTCACATCTGCAATAGTGAAGAGTTGCTCCACTCCTCCCCTCAGGTGTTGGAGCAGTGAATAGGACCGAGGCAAGCATTTTGTCATGTAGGGGGATTCCTGCCTCTTATTTTAAGGAATGTGCCTTACTTGGTGTAGAATTCCCACATCCCATGATCGCAGCTCCCACTGGCCGTGGATCGCTACTCCGGGCCAATGGGAGCTGCTGGAAGTGGTGTGGGCCGAGGGACTTACTGGCCGCCGCTTCCAGCAGCTCCCATTGGCCCGGAGCAGCGATCCACGGCCAGTGGGAGCCGTGATTGGCCAGACCTGTGGACGGCCAGGTAAACACACCGGCCCGGCCCACCAGGGGCTTTCCCTATAAAACCGGTGACCCCTGTTTAAGAAACCCTGATATAGGGTGCATTTTGTTCCATAGATCAGAAAAATTCAAGCAAAGGATCATACAAGTACACAGAGATACCAATGTATGACTGTGGCCTGTGAAGGATTTTCTAACATGAACGTAAAAGGGTGCTTCTTAAAGCATTGTCCTGTATTTTTTCAAAAGAGTTTGTCCTTTGTTCCTTGAAATGTAGGTGGGCACCTTGCTTGTGTGGCATTCACATTTGGCAGTATTGTTTTTGCACGGGGATCAGTAGTAGACATCATAAGAAGCTGGACCATACTCTGCTAAACGATATGTTCAACTATCAAAAAGTCCATGAAGGAGAAAAACTACTTAAATTAAATCTATTTTTTTTTCTATAAGGGCATCAAAATCCCAATTTAGGCCCCCACCACCACCACCCCTACAGCCACAAGTGAAATCCATTTCCATTACAATTAAGTTTTATATATGTCACTTGCTTCACTTATTATACTGTTTCAGTTACACATTTGTTTTAAATGTCTGGAGTCCCCTTTGCAGTCCTTCACAAGCGCTGTGAAAATTAGGAGAGGTTCCATTTCATTTATATATCTAGTTTTTATTGATCACGAGTGTGTAATTAAAAAGATGTAAACAAAAAGAATGTTTCAGGAGACTCTCTGAAAAGAGCAAGAGTTCCCAAGACTCATATTATTGATTTAATTAAAGCAATGAATAAACTGTTTTAAATAATTGTGCTCTGTCTTAACTCCATACTAATGATATTCATGCAACCTGTCCTTGCAGGGGAATTTTGGTTGGGACTAGCGAAGTTATATTCCATTGCTAACCAAGCTGACTACATTTTACGTATTGAGCTGAAAGACTGGAAAGACAATAAACGTTACATTGAGTACACATTCACCCTGGGAAGCCCAGAAACAGACTACACACTTCATCTTTCAGAGATCTCAGGAAACATTCCCAACGCACTGCCTGAACAAACAGAACTGAGGTTCTCTGTGATGGATCATGACAATGCTACAAAGAGAGATTGCAACTGTCCAGAAAGATATTCAGGTACTAGTATTTGAAGCACATTAAAATTTCAGTTCCTTTGTTACATTAGATATAACTTCATGAATTACTGGGACTCTACCAAAAATGGTTCAGCTCTCACAGATGTTAGAGATTGAAAAGACTAGTTCATAAAATCTCTCCCCTGCAAATGACGAATATAAAATAAAATAATAATTATCAGCACTTATATAGTGCTTTTTCTCCACAGATTTCAGAGTCCTAAGACAACACCTGAGCATTATTATCCCATTTCACAGATGGGGAAAACTGAAGCACAGAGATGCCAAGTGACTTGCTCAAGGTCATAGAGTGAATTAGTAGTAGCGATAGAAATGGAACTCAGGGGTGAGTTCCTTGTTCATTTAAGTCAGTAGGAGTTTTGCCACAGACTTCAATGGAGCCAGGAGTTCACCTCCCATGTACAGGGTCCTAGTCCAGAGCCCAGACACTGGACTACATTGGCTTTCTACATGTAATCCCTTCTTGCACAAAACAGAAGATGGCCTGGATATTAACTCCACTATCATACGCAGTAAACTATAGTTAAGCCTGCAGCCGAGTTTCCATTTCAAGCCTGATTTTGGTCCGCTTTAAAATGTACAATATAAGTCACATTCACCTCAAAACTGATAGATATATCTAGGACAAAGGTAGAAATTTCCTATATATTTAAAAAACAAAAAAGAGAGTCTCCCATTGACCTCAATGGGAGTTGGATCAGGCCTAGAGAAGCATTATTTTGAAAATGCAGTCCAAATCAGTGACTAGCCTTCTGATGTCAAACAGAAAAAGTAAAATTTGGACTAAATGACACCAAAACATTGTTTTTAGGTGGCTGGTGGCACAGAGCGTGTGGGGAAACCAATCTGAATGGAAAATATATCAAACCAAGATCAGAAGGAAAACTGGAAAGGAGACGAGGAATATACTGGAAGCCACAGAAAGGAAGATTCTATTTGATCAAGTCAACCAAACTGATGATACATCCTACGGATTTAGAAAGTTTTGAGTGAAATCTCATTCTGATGTGTTTAATTGAACACATGTCCACTGAACATTAAACATAACATGAACTAACAATCAGGGCTGAATACCCAAATACAAGGCATTACATATATTCCATACTACTCAATGATACAACACGGAGGAATCTGCTATGGTCTTATGGTATATTTTGAGAGTATTATTATTTTTTCCAATATAAATATATTTCAAGTTCAAAACTACATACGCATCCCCACCTTTGAACACTAGTGCCTAGAAACTGGATATGTTTTTGATATTTTGGCACTGTATTGCATGCGGATAAGAATTTTCAGGCCAATGCACTCGTTTCTGGATTATGTAGAGGAGAATATTCAAAATGTTTCAATAAAAATAACAGACTGACAGAATTCTACAGAAAACATTTAAGTATTAGTTTTGAAGAAAAAAAGATTTTACTTTATAAACTAACTTACTTTCATATTAGACTCAAGTACTATAGTCTTGGAATGTGTCTATGCATGAATGAATTGGCAAATAGTTCTGCATTTTATGGTACTATGTATTTAAATGTGAACATCCAGCTGTGTATCTTGAGCTAGATCTTCATGGTTGTGCTCATGCAACTATGAAAGCAGCACATCTGGAAATCCAGAATGTGAAACTAACCTTTTATATTATACTTCATAGAATAATTCTTAGGGCCTGATCCAAAGACTTCTGTTAGTTTTTCATATGGATTTCAATGGGTTTTGAATCAGGCCCTTAAATTACCTTTTGGTAAACCTTATTTATGGAATCAACTGGACAAAGTGCTGTGTTTGAAACAGACCGATTGCCTTAAATATAAATAGAAACCAATCCTGCAACCTGTACCTATGCAAGAAATCTCACTGAAGTCAACGGTGCAACTCAACTAATCACATTGGTAAGGACTATAAGATCCTGCAGGACCTTCAGTCCCAGTCCTGCAAACGCATATTTGCATAAATTTACTCAAAGAAGGACTCCCAAAGTCGATGGGACTATTCACATATTTACGGTTAGGCATGCGTGTAAGTGTTTGCATGGTAGGAGCCGTAAAATGTGATTATTTTGAGTCATATTGACTTTTCTATCTTACCTAACAACTGTACTGTATGAATTCTGTAGCATTTTAACATTTGTAGCCATTAAAAGACCCCCACCTTTTTAAACTATATTTTGTCCAAAAAAAAAAAAAAAGGTTGAATATAATAAGCAAATTTCAGAGAAACAATGAATGAACTAATTTAATTAGAGGTCTGATGCTGTTGAAATGCACTCATTACAATCAAAGTAAGATGCTCAACCAAGAGAAACTGCACATTTGTCCCGATGTACTGGAAATGTTTAGTTGTTTGTATGACACTTTAAAAATCAATAAAGAAGATTTCCAAAAAGAAACTAATATGTAACATGAATAAAACAATTCTTAAAGGGTTAGTTTTCTGTGAGTTGGTTGTACCCAAACAGAGGTTTGTCTAGTCCCCAGAGACCAAGGAGACCCACACCAGCTTAGAGAAAAGGTAGTCTGGGGATGAGGACAAGAACTGTCTTGATGCTGCTTATCCTCTGTGAAAATCTCAGTCCCCGTCTGCCAGCATCCTTGGAAGACAAGAAACAGCAGGGCTGCCTCACCAGTTTTTCCCACCAGTTTGTGCTGTTCCATCCTACCCTCAGGACTGGATCTTCACTCCCCTGTCCTGCCCCTTGTAACAATGCCTGAGTGATAAATCTACTGTGCAGTTATTTAGATTGTACTTTGAAGCTCTCCAATTTCAATGGTCTGGGGTTGGTTTTTTTCACTGCTACTAGACTAATCCATAGACACAAACCAATTCACTTTCTAGTCAAGAAAAGTCATTACTTCCTGGTTAAGCCCCAGTCACTAGACCCATAGAAAACTGCCAAACATCTGGAAAAACGCAATGAGAGATGTCCTGCCCCTGAGGAGCAGGAAGCTGGGTCTGTAGAAAGATATACGGGCCATGGGAATTGTGGGATAGCACTGGCGACCTATTCAAACATGACCTCAGCAACACATACTTTAGCTTCATCCTCACTGCAAAGTGGGTGGTCTGAGACACAAATTTCAGTAAGACATAGATACATGGGTACCTATACTCCTGGACGCGCTAGCAAGCATGTATTCTGAGGATCTAAATACATGTGTCAAGGGCTTTATTTATGGATGGTAAGATGGGGTTGGGCTAAAACACGTGTCAGACCTGCAGATTAGATACACTTTCAATGGACTTCAGCACTAGCTACTTCTAGCAAAACAGCCCAAGAGTTCAACTTATTGGTAAAAATCCTCTAGCAGGAGAGAGGGTCTTGACTGACAGGTAGAGACCGATGTTTTAGAACCCCAACATCTGATCCTTAGTGTTCTATAAAGAAGAATGTGAGATGGGTTTTCATCTCCTTACTTTCACTGCCTCCATCTCCTTTCCCCTCTATCACAGCTGCAAAACAAGCCCTTCCCAGCTCATCAACTCCCTCCCCAGTTTCTGAAAGTCGGACTCCTGAGTGAGCAGAGACTATCATGCTCACAGCCCATCACCAACTCGTAGTGGCCAGGCTTTGAGCTAACAGCTGTGTCCTGGAGCCAGGCCAGTTATGCCCAGCCCACAGTTGCCCAATGACTGCAGCCTTCCAGCATGAGGCAAGGGATGGAAAAGATTACAAAGAGGAGGCAAGCGCAAATCAGGGTGGTCAGCTAGGAGAAGAATGAAGTAATTCGGAAGGGCAGAGAAGGACTGGCTCTTCTCAGAAGAACCAAGCCTCTCTTCCCCATAAAAACAGCAAATCCCTACCCAACAGGGGAATAGTGAGGATAAATCCATTAAAGATAGCAAGACGCTCAGATACTATGGTAACGGGGGATCATACAAGTACAATAAATGAAGTAGCTAAAGAATATACTTTCAGAAACAGTTTAAGTGGGTAGCTGGTAATAAAAATGTTTGTTATATACATACTACAGGGAACAAAAGATGTTCCACACGATCTGTAGGATATTAGTATACTTTCAATGCAGGTAATTTATTTTTCAATGAGCTTAATCATTTGACTATCCATAGGATTTATATCTGAATATGTATCGAAGTGCTATGAACAGGTCAACAAAATATTTACTGTGACTATACTTAAGCAGTTATTAGAGATCTATGAAATGTTTATACCAAAATGTAATGCAGAGATGTGAACTGGTGAAATGACTAAGAAGAAAAGGACAGTCTCAGTTGATAATGTATTCTCTTCAAGGGTTAGTGTTTATAAGAAAAAAGCAAAATAAGTTAAGATAGTCTGAAAGTAAAGACAGCAAATCTGTCCTCCAGCTTGGAGGGGAGCTATGGTTGGTCAAAAACAGTAATAATTTTCTGCGAGAATTATTATTATTATTATTTAAATATATCTTTTCCAATTTTTGGTGGATTTTCTTTTATTTTTATTTTTCACAGGAAATAAATGTTCTTTCTCCTCCTCCTCCCCCCCTCTCCCCACCACCACCACCACTACCACTAAAAAGGGGGAGAGGAGGAGTATGAGATAAAAGTGATAGGGAAACCAAAATACTGAAAAGTGAACACACAACAGCAGTGATAAACCGGCAATACACCATATAGTTCTGTAGACACATCAAAGGGCTGGGCTGAACCTAAAGCTGGTGGAAATTTTTTTTCTAAACATTTTTTTCAATTAAAAATAGCTTTTCAAATTATAGGAATTTTTTCTACTAAAATTTTCATAAGTCAAAGACATTTTGCATCAAAAAATGTTTACAAGAAATTTTTTTGATCATCTCTAGGGTCCAACCCAATCCTATGGCCCCTGAGCATGTGACCCTATCTTCTCAAAAGGCATTCTCTCTCTTCTGCCTTCCAAGATGTCACTCTTACAGCACCGCCCCATGACACATGAGCAAAAAGAGGGAAAAGATGTGCTGAAATTAACCCCTGGTTCACTGATATCATGGCCTCGATTTACTGACACAGTTGTAAAACTCATCTGGATTTGAGTTTCATTACGTAACTGAAAGACAGCTCAGGTTTATGGTTTCATGTTGGGACTGTGCTGAAGTAATTATGATTTTAACACAAAACCACATGAAACATGTGAGGTTTCAACTGAAATTTCCTTTGAGGTTTTGGGTTTGTTTGTAACCGAAACTCAAGTAAACCTCATACAGACTAAAAATGAAGAAAACTCACTCAGATTGTAAGAAAGCCCACAAATTGCTGAGTTTTATGCAGCTACGTCTACTAGGTTCTGCAAAGAACTGTTCTACAGCTGTTTATTTTTTGCCATAAGAATCTGACTTTTTATGGTGTCTTTGGCACAGGGGATCTGATGCTGCGGCAAGTTTTGCAGCAAACCACATGATAAGCATGGAAGGTCTGGACCTGCTGATCTCATGGGGATTAATATGTATTTCAAAATCTTACCTATAAGTAGTATTTGGAATATACACATCCCGAGCAGGAAACTCCAGTATCTCTCTTGTAGGTCTAACTCTGCTATCTGGGTAAAGTTTGACTTGCAGCAATTCTGGAGTTAGACAGTAATGAGGATTCTCTGGGGCTGGAGATATGTCTATCTTCAGCTGAGCTATAGAAAAAAAAATTTATTACAATAATTGAAAGAAAAATACAAATTCAGTGTGCATATTAATGCTGTTTTCTAGAGTGGAGAAGGTTAATATACTTGCCTTTTGCTTCTGAAAAATATCCTGAGAGTAAGTACATTATTTCACAGGCTAATAGACCTAAGGGAAACATCTAGAAACCCATCACTTAGCACTTGAAATACTAGACTGCGTAATAAATATACAATCAGGAACTATCCTGAATTGCCAATTATATAGTTTACAATAGCAGCATTTTCCCATCTAGAAGATACACAGGGATCCTACGATGCCACAGTCCTGAGGCAAATGCATTTGTGCAACACTGAAATAAAGGGCTGGAGGGGCACAGATAGGCAACAGAGAATGAGTAAGGGTATAGGAGTGGATGAATCAGGTGGGAGTTATGAGGGACAGACAAGCAATCTTATAATATACAATCCAAAAAGGTTTCTTTCCATCAAGATAGTTAAATACCTGTAATGGGTCTCAACCTTCGTAAAACGGAAGATGGTCTTCTCATATCTGCAAGGAACTTGTACAAATCTTCATCACTCAAGCGATCCCCTTCCTATTGTTAGAGAGAAAAAAAATGTTTAATACAGGGCCTACGTAAGAATGCAATTAGAAAAAAACATCACTTCTCACCTTCCTGCACCTCACTCTAAAACATACTTTCTTGGAAGAAGATGGTGAGAACATTAACAGGTTATGTTAATATCATGGGCCTTTCATTATGGGAACTGGATGAAATTTTTTACTGTAAACTTTTAAAAATAAAGATAGCCTTTTTCAGAAATCCTCCCCCCCAAAAAATTCCTATTTTCATCAAAAACAGAAAATTGAATTTTCAAATTATGAAATTTCAAAGGATTTCCCCCCCTTTCCTTCCTCTGCCCTTTTTCTCCCCTTTTTATCAATGAGCACAATAGAATTAATGATGTCTAGGGTTTTGGGGCGGGTTGAGAGAGAGCAGGGAGAGGAGTTCCACTTTGTCCTTTTTCTTTTTTTCATTTTGCCACTTTGTAACTCATCAAAACTTACTCAGCTTTGGCTTGGGAGAAGTTAGAGTGGCAGAGTTACAATTTCACCTTTCCTTTTGCCACTTGGTAATGCTTCAAAAATTGAGGACATTTTTCAGAGCAGCAAAAAACATGCTAATACCACCCTGAACATCATTTTATTGCACTTGGTGGCCAAAAAAAAAATAAAATTTAAAAAAAAAAAAAAAGGGACAGGGGAAGAGGTTCAGAGGGATCAAAATTTAGAAAATGATCAAAAAAAAGTTATCTAAAAAAACTTCAAGCAAATTAAAAGAGGTTTCTGTTTCAAACTCTGTGAAACGGAAAAACCTAAATTTTTTCAAAAAACTGATTTTTCCATTTCTCAACCACTTGTATTCATTACTAATTTGATGAAAAGACATGAACTGCAGCAAGAGAGCAGATATGCTACTGAGTAGAGCTGCCGGAACATTTTGGAAATTCACAATTTCAATAATCCCATCAATACTACAAATTTTGACCAGAAAAAGGGATTACATTTTTGTGAATATTTTGGCAAAAGTTACCTCCTCTTTTTTCAACAAGCTCTACCACTGAGTGTTTCACCAACACCCCAATGGTACCACCTATGGAAGCCCAAATCCTATAGGGCTGGATTCTACTTTCATTTACACTGGTTTTCTGCCACTGTAAGTGCACTGGCTTCAGTGGAGTTTCTTGATTTACCCCAGCATATGCAACTACAGAATCAGGCCCTCTGATTTCAAGAAGAGTAATCTAGGACCCATATTTCAGGAAAACTAGAGTGTAAATAGTTTTTCTATAGATAAAGTTACTTTTTTCACATCTTAACAGTTTCCTAGTGGTGAATGAACTGGTCCTGAAAATACCATTTTTATTTCATAAATAGACATTATGCACTATTACATGACATCACAGGATGGAAAGTAGTCTCAAATAACAATTCTTTTTTTCCAACAAGGCACTGCATTAAAGAAAATTGGGAAATGAAAGCATATAGTTTTAGGTCAAGAGTAGTTACCTCAGCTGCTAGTCTATATGGGAATTAAGAAGGGGCAAATAATAATTACCTCATACTTTACTTAATTGAAAACAAAATGGCTTACAGTTCAAAAATAGTCCAGCCTCCCTTGCCAACCTCTTATCTTTAAATACCAAATATTTGAAACCTTCCTCAGGGAAATCCAGAGAACATAAGAACGGCCGTACCGGGTCAGACCAAAGGTCCATCTAGCCCATTATCTGTCTACCGACAGTGGCCAATGCCAGGTGCCCCAGAGGGAGTGAAGCTAACAGGCAATGATCAAATGATCTCTCTCCTGCCATCCATCTCCATCCTCTGATGAACAGAGGCTAGGGACACCATTCTTTACCCTTCCTGGCTAATAGCCATTTATGGACTTGGCCACCATGAATTTATCCCGTTCCCTTTTAAACAATGTTATAGTCCCAGCCATCACAACCTCCTCAGGCAAGGAGTTCCACAAGTCGACTGTGCGCTGTGTGAAGAAGAACTTCCTTTTATTTGTTTTAAACCTGCTACCTATTAATTTCATTTGGTGACCCCTAGTTCTTGTATTATGGGAATAGGTAAATAACTTTTCCTTATCCACTTTCTCCACATCACTCATGATTTTATATACCTCTATCATATCCCCCCTTAGTCTCCTCTTTTCCAAGCTGAAGAGGCCTAACCTCTTTAATCTTTCCTCATATGGGACCCTCTCCAAACCCCTAATCATTTTAGTTGCCCTTTTCTGAACCTTTTCTAGTGCTAGAATATCTTTTTTGTGCTGAGGAGACCACATCTGTACATAGTATTCAGGATGTGGGCGTACCATGGATTTATATAAGGGCAATAATATATTCTCAGTGTTATTCTCTATCCCCTTTTTAATGACTCCTAACATCTTGTTTGCTTTTTTGACCGCCTCTGCGCACTGCGTGGACATCTTCAGAGAACTATCCACGATGACGCCAAGATCATTTTCCTGACTCATTGTAGCTAAATTAGCCCCCATCATATTGTATGTATAATTGGGGTTATTTTTTCCAATGTGCATTACTTTACATTTATCCACATTAAATTACATTTGCCATTTTGTTGCCCAATCACTTAGTTTTGTGAGATCTTTTTGAAGTTCTTCACAATCTGCTTTGGTCTTAACTATCTTGAGTAGTTTAGTATCATCTGCAAACTTTGCCACCTCACTGTTTACCCCTTTCTCCAGATCATTTATGAATAAATTGAATAGGATTGGTCCTAGGACTGACCCTTGGGGAACACCACTAGTTACCCCTCTCCATTCTGAGAATTTACCATTAATTCCTACCCTTTGTTCCCTGTCTTTTAGCCAGTTCTCAATCCATGAAAGGACCTTCCCTTTTATCCCATGACAGCTTAATTTACGTAAGGGCCTTTGGTGAGGGACCTTGTCAAAGGCTTTCTGGAAATCTAAGTACACTATGTCCACTGGATCCCCCTTGTCCACATGTTTGTTGATCCCTTCAAAGAACTCTAATAGATTAGTAAGACACGATTTCCCTTTACAGAAACCATGTTGACTATTGCTCAACAGTTTATGTTTTTCTATGTGTCTGACAATTTTATTCTTAACTACTGTTTCGACTAATTTGCCCGGTACAGACATTAGACTTACTGGTCTTAATTGCTGGGATCACCTCTAGAGCCCTTTTAAAATATTGGCGTTACATTAGCTAACTTCCAGTCATTGGGTACCGAAGCCAATTTAAAGGACAGGTTACAAACCTTAGTTAATAGTTCCACAACTTCACATTTGAGTTCTTTCAGAACTCTTGGGTGAATGCCATCAGGTCCCGGTGACTTGTTAATGTTGAGTTTATCAATTAATCCCAAAACCTCCCAGAGTCTCAGCTGAGGAGAGCTGACATCAGCACCACAGCATCAGAAAGGATTTGCTCCACCATGGGAACTGACCTCTAAATGCTGAGAGTATCCCAAGAGCTGCTGGCCATTCTCATCTCCCACTGCAGAACCTGGTCTTGCTTCTATTGAAATCAATGGCAAATTATCCATTGAACTGAATGGGGTTCTTTGAACAGAGGTTGAGGGAACTCTAAGAATTGAGGTCATTATGTGTGAGCTGATGATGCAACCACCATGGCAAAAGTTATGCTACAGTTCATGGCCGAGAGTAGGTCAAATACATCAAACATCCTTGGCACATATTCACTCAAATAAAAACAATACATTCTCACTGGCTGCTTTGTGTTTACTTCTGTGATTATTCAGGCAAACCGGTATACTGCAGGAATGTTCATGAAAACAGTGAATTTTAAATGTTTATTAGAGAACACTGGAGGAGAATGAACTAATATTCTCAGAGGAAATCTGTTTCTATGAGTTACACTGATCCAGTTAGGGAACAGTGACATTGCCATGTGACCAAAGGGTCCACCCAAAACAAACTGACACAGCTCAAATTTCATAAATCAATTATTCACAATGAACTTTTCAGAAAGAATCCACAGATCACAACAAACTGTTTGCAAAAATGAGTTTGTAGAATACACTTCCAGTAAAATAAATGAAATCAGATGCTGCTCAAACACAAATTGTGAATGGGAAAGCAAGGCTAAATTCAGTCAATGGATTATGAATTATCCACTCAGCTCTACTCTGACCTCACCGGGAGGGTGAACCAAATCATACTGTGTCATGGGAAACACTACAAAGACCATAGCTCGTACAGTACCTGTTTAAAGAAGTTTGTCACCGTAAGAGTAGCTGGTCTAAAGCTAGTAAGGTTGCAAGTTTCATCTCCACTGGTTGTCCTTTCTAATGAACGCCTTCCAACAATACTGGAATTCCGTCTCTCTGACCACGATCCTTTGCGTTCTAAAACAAAAGGAAGAAAAACAAAGAGATCTACATTTGTTTCAAGCAGATTTCCTACACAAGAAGATAACTGCTTCATTCAAAAATTATGCAATAAGCATGATAGAAGAGGTGGTTATGCTAAGACAATCACACTCCTGAGGCATCAGGAAGCTATGAAGCACAGCTGAATACCTCTGCTCCTTTCATAGCAACCTCACCCCAGTGCCTTATTGCTATTATAAAAGTCTTTATTGTTTGGAGATTTATGTATTTCTCTTGTGCTGAAAGATGATGAAGTTGGCAGTTTTGGGGATGCTGAAGAGCAGTTTCAGATGAGCTGTGTGGTTCACAAAGATTAATCCACTCCTTTGGAAAATGTTCATCAGCCTACAAGGCTCTTCAGTTTTAGCAGCCTGGGTATAAATAGCATGTAACAGATGGTTTGCTTGTAAAATTCTTGAAAGATAAACCTATTTGTTACCACAGCCTTGTCCTTTTTATTTCAACCCTTTTCCAGGACTGTTACAAAGCCGCAGGGGGCGGGGAAGGAAGGCAGGGGGCGAAGGGGGAAACAAGCTGACAAAAGGAAAGAACAGTGGATATAGACCTGATCTAAAGCCCATTGAAGTAAATAGAAAGACTCTTATTGATTTCAATGAGATTTAGCTCAGGCACATATTCCCTTATGAAAACGCAGGATATACTGTACCTCCTGTGCCAATTTCTACTTCTGTGGAATCTCTCTCCAAACTTCCAGCACTGCTGACTATGTTCATTAAATGGATGGCTGTCCAGGCAAAAGGCATTCGATATTTGCCTAATCTTTGACAAAACTGTTCTGCTTGGCTTTTCAACTTTTCCAGTTTCTCTTTATTCTGCAAACAAAACATTAATTCCAACTGATTAAAAAAAAAGGAAACGGGAGCCAGCCTCTGGTTATCAAAGACGTTTCTGGGGGCTTTGTCCATGCAAAGTAATAATTACTTTTACATCAATCCCTAAAATAATAAATAAATAATGATAATAATACTCTGCACTTCTGTAGCACCATCTATCCGAGTATTCCCAAGTGCTTTACAAACAGTAAAGAATTTAGCCGCAGAACGCTCCCATCCTGTAGAGCAGTGATGGTCTAAAGAAGCAGCTGATTTAATGTTTCTAAGCTTCCAGAAATTGCCAGTTCAAATCACTTGGCCCTCTGCCCTCACAAGGCAGCTAAATTATACTCCAGGAAGTCCACTAGGGATTTCATCATTGCTATTAATTATATGAGGTGATACTATGGTGACAGGAGCAGCACAAAACCCAAAAATAATAATAATACCATCTACCTTTTATATAGCACTTTTCATTAGTAGATCCCAAAGTGCTTTACACAGGAGGTCACTGTCTTTATCCCCATTTTACACATGGGGAAACTGAGGCAGAAAGCAATTAAACGGACTTGCCCATGGTCATATAGAGTCTGTGGTAGAGCCTGAAACAGAATTCAGGCTTCCTGTCTCCCAGTCCTGCGTCTTTAACATGCAGGTCCCGATTCATCAAGGCATGACTTTAACCACATGAGTAGTCCTTCAACTTCCATGGAAATCTCCCATGCTTCAAATTAGACATGTGCTTAGGTGCCTTGCTGCAACGAGGCCTTCCAACCTCTTGCCCAAAATTCTCAAAGCACCTGTCTCACTGTTTCCAAAATACAATATACACGCACCCATCACCATGGTATCTGAACGCTTAGGGAGAATCATTGCATAAAAGTCTAGAAGAGAAAGTGAATATCAACTTTGCCATCTGGAACTATGAATTTTAGTCAGGCAGAACTGAAGTAGAATTTAGTTAGCAACCAGGGGTTTGTAGTCTTAGCTCTTGGAAAATGTATGGTGACAGATTTGAGGATCACATGCAGGCAGAACATCCATTTTATGGTGCATCCAGGCTTCACCATTTCCTTTTGCTTTTCACTTCATCTGCAATGCTCATTCAGGAAATCAGAAGTAAATTAAATGATAAGCAAGAGAAGATGCCATGCACCACCTCATTCTATATTCCATTAGGTCAGGAGGGGTCTTTCTTAAGATGGCTGTGAAGTCATTTTTTAAAATTAAATTGTACAAAAACTGACTGAGCTTGGGTAAAGTTTTACAGCTCTAAACTGTAGCTCTTCTAAAGATAAAATGGAGATTTTCCATTCTATAGCCATTGCTGATCTTGGAGTAACCTACAAAGGACAAGATCAAAGAAATGCCACAGCACAGGTTGTCTCTTAGATGCTACTAGTATTCCTGTCTGTTCCTGAAAGCCAGCAAAATCAATGCACTCCCTTCTAGCCTCTGATCTGCAGTCATTTACCATATCCAGGTTTGCACAACCACCACTTTAACAGCTTGGGAGTTCAGTAAAAATTATGGTATTCTTCTGAGCTATGAAAACTGCATACATTCTTCCGCAGTGTAGGTAGGGTTTCCACAGTAAAGAATCTGGTTATACAGGGGAGAAGCAAGGGAGGAGAGGTAGGAATTCAACTGGAAGTGTGGCCCAAGAGGCCAAGCCTTTTGCTGTGCTTCATTATACATAACTAAAAAAAGATTAGAGACAAAAATATACATTGTCTCTTTCTGTTCAGTTGGCTACTTTGTGCACACAACAAGAGCACCGGGATTACAGTTTGTTTCATGATAGTCAGTTTCCCTCCCAAAGTGTGGGTGGATCTTCCACACAACATCAGTAGAGAGGAAAACATTTTAAGAAAACAGGAAAATATGGTTGTAAAAGCACCTCAATTCAAACGCTAGCAGGGGAACTCCCCAGCAGCTGTGATACTGGGATTATTTTATAATTCCCTTTTAGAATTTGACAAGATTCCTAGTTAAAGGTATTGTTTTAGTAACAGGAATAACAGGAACCCAGACAAACCCACAGTAAAGGGAAATAAGGTCAATACATTTAATTAAAATATGAATGATTAAACTTCAATATCTTTGTAAGTATCAGTGCCAACATTTCCTCTAAACTTCCAAAAATGTTTACCTTTGCGGCATCAGCTTCTTTAAAAATCATATAGGGCTCTGCGCATTCGCCAATATCCCCCTGCTGTAATACTTTTTCCAGCTGAGAAGAAACAGCAGGTGTTAGTGAGGACAGGGACATGTATTTATCAGAGAATGGCAAATTAACTGAACACTCTATGTAGCTTAGACATGTTCAGAAGAATATATATTCAAAAGAGCTGAAGCTCGTTTCCCTTTTGCACCTGCACATTTAACTGTAGATGTAAATCAAAGAACATGCTCCTTGGCCAGATAGTCGGAAGTGTGAGTAATCCAATTCTCACCCACAATTCAATTGCAAGTGCAAAAATGAAGGTCCAAATTCCAGTCTTCTGAAAGTTTAGCTGCTTGCCAAGGGCTTTTAAAGAATTAAGTGTCAGATTCTTACTTCATGATTCTTCTGAATTTGGTTCTTCTCAATGTTATTTTATCTGTATCGCAGTAGCACCTAAAGTTCTCAACCAGACTGATGTCCCATTATGCAAGGCCCAGTACAAAGGTATAGAAAATTACTGTCCTTGCCCAAAGAGCCTGAAATATAGGAGATGAGACCAAACAGGTGGATCACACAAATGAGCAGTGAGGACAGGTGGGGACATATCAATTGGTTTAAAAAGCACCCCTGCCTTCACAAGCTAAGCATTGCATACGTGCCATTACTTAGACTGTCAGCTCTTTGGGGGCCCTTTTTGTTCTGTGTTTGTACGGCGTCTAGCACAATGAGGCCCGGCCCATGACCAGGGCTTCTAGGTGGCACCATAATACAAATAAGAAAGAAGAATATTTACCATCATCCTTTGCATGCCCAGATTAGCTAGGATGGTTAGTTAGAAATGTTCAGATGCATAGCTAGTGATTTCGTAATACATAACAAAGCTAACACCTATGTGAAAATTCAGCTGACAAGGCAAGCTATTTTTCTAGCTTATTTACTATTATTACCTAATAAAAATCAAAATACCATTGTTAAATAAATGGCTACCAGCTGTGCTTACCACACTGAGTTTACAAGCCCTTGTGTGCAATCACAAGCTCTTCTGGCTAGATCCTGATCTCAGTTACATGGTGTATATCTCTGCCTCTCATCTTGTAAAAATAAGCTACTGTACAAATGCAGACCCTGATTTTACAAGATATGCAATGACACGTGTGGCAAATCTGGGATCAGAATATGACCTAAGTTACCAAACTCCTTGATCTTTCTTGGGACAATTTTGACTGAGCCACCATATTAACTTACTTCCAAAAGCTTAATCATCTGTTCATACATTCAGAAACAATTTTTAAAACATAGCTTGCTATAGGGTGATGTAACCAATGGCTGCAAATAGAAAGGGTGTGACACATTCCCTTTTCTCCAATGGGGAAGAATTCATGCTGGGATTGAGGTAGAGAACTTATCCAATTCCCAATTTCAGCCAGCAAGGGGATGAACACTTGCTGGAAGATTCTCTGCAGCTTGAAGTCTTTAAACCATGATTTGAGGACTTAAATAGCTCAGACACAGGTTTAATACAGGAATGGGTGAGTGAGATTCTGTGGCCTGCGTTGTGCAGGAGGTCAGACTAGATGATCATAATGGTCCCTTCTGACCTTAAAGTCTATGATTCTATGAATGTCCCTCCCATTGGGGTGTTCTTCTAGCCACGTGAGAGGAGGAATAATATTCTTTATCTTCACACTCCTTATTCCTGAAGTTACCAACACTACATTTTATGGGTCTAATTTTCCACCTGGCCTTATCCAGCCTCCCTCCAGGGGCCCACAATTTTGCAGGTGCCAATAAAAAGTAGGTGCAATGTATATAATGTAGATGTTTATCTACCTGATCATGCTCACAGATCTGGTACTTAGATATCTTACATGACATATATTGTTCTTTCAATTTCTGGCCAGGTTTGAAGATAGAGCCCTATACAGACGGTCCCCGAGTTATGTGAACCCGACGTACACAAATCTGAGTTTACGGAAAAAAGTTCCGTATGCTAGAAATAAGAGGGTTTTTTGTTTTGTTTTGTGTTTTTGTGTGTAATGGTTGGAGATACGTTTTCCTGAGGAACAGCAGTGAGGGAAAGGTTTCAGAACATTTGGTATTTAAAGATAAAAGGATTAAAGACAAGTACTTTGATCTAGCTTTCCCTGGGCACTAGTGATATTGTGTATCGACCACCATGGTTGTTTCATTTTGTTTACCTTTTTAGTTTTTTGCATCTTACATTTGCTTTTGTAAAGTCTGCTATGGACAGCACATTAGGATGTATTCATTAACATATATGCAGTTTCATAAGTAACTATCAATGAAATGCATTAGCATCTCAAGTATACACTCAATACCAAATCACAATACTTTTTAGAATACTGAAGCCTCTGTGCAAGATAACTTTGAAGTCTATTTGAGGAAACTCTCCCCTTTCAACTGTGCGTGAAAAGGGATGTGCGTTAAAATGATACATTAACTAGGCAAAAAACAGAAATAGAATCGTGGGACGAAATGCAACATTATCGGCATACTACACACTTAGGTCACAGTTACAAAATTCTATTAAATTAACTGTCAATTGGATTTAGGCTCCCAAGTGTCTAAGGCTCCCATTTTTCAAAATGAGATTTAGGCTCCGAAATCAGTAAGGCATTGCAACACCAAGCGCAGCAATGCCTAAGTATCTAGCTATCTGCAGCTCAGTAGAACTTCAGTGGGAGTCTCCTGATAAGATGGTTTTGAAAACTCTCCTACGTGCCTATCTACATCTTTAGGTGCCTAAGTATCTTTGAAAATCTGGCCCTAGGTCACTTTTGAATATGGTACTTGAATATGCATCTTTTTTTAAATGTTACCCAGTAACTTCTCTATCATTTTAACGTTCCATCAAACTGTTTCCTTTCACAGAAAATAGCAGTCCCTTAAAAGCAGCTATGCACTAGGCTGTTTTCTAGGGTTTTCAATATTAAAACAAGCCTACTTCTCCATTGGAGAGTGTCTGATATAAAAATGTTTAACATAAAAAGACCATTTGAAATTAGTCAAATTCTTAGGTGTTCCTATGGGAACACCCCATGACCATCACCAAGGGACAAAATTTGCCTCAATACATTTGAGTCACAGGTCTGTGCGGTCTACAGGTACTAGTTTTTTAATTTAAAATAAACAAGGAACAATGACATCTCACACACACACACCCCTTCTTACCTTTATAACCAGAAAGACATCCTGAGAGGGATAAGTAATAGAAAAGATGGCTGATCTGGCCAGAGTAGTAATGGCAGCAGGTGGGACATGAGGACGCAGCATTCCTTTCATTTGTTCAGAGTTTAAATCAAAGTAGAAGTTCTCTGAAATCTAAGGGAGATGTTAGCTAGCTCTAGATGTTTGTTACACTTTATAGTGAACTCTTCAGAAACACCCCCAGCAATTTCAAAACATTCCTGAAAAAGACTGCACAATGGCCCCTGTTGATATCACTTATTTAGCAAACAACAGTACCAAGCCGCATTGTCTCAAGTCCAAAATCATCAGTTTCATAAAGGCAGACAATAGGGGGGAAAGCAAAGCAGAAAGAAAAGAAAAATGTAAGTTATTTATAAAACCTACTGTACCTCTCTCAAATATGATTCAGATCCCTTGATTAACTATTACAACAGTTTCAAAGTGTCAGAGAAGGAAATTATCTATAAGAGTAGTTTCCCCAGGCTAGGATGAAACACAAAAATAGCATGGCACGGGGCTGAGTAACCTTAATACATTGAAACATTCCACAGATACCAAATACTAGTGACTGTAGTAAGATTCCAATGCCAAAAAGGAGTAACATGCCATTATCAACAGCAGAGGTCACTAAAGCCACTTCAAGAACATACCACATGTAAGAAAATGACTGAAATCATAAGATGATCAAAACTGGCCTGTGAAATGTGACTAAAAAATTAAGCCAAGTTCACAAAGTCGACCTACTCACATTTAAAAGACTATCTGAGATATTCAAGCATTGAAGTGACAGTGTCAAAATAAGACATACTTTATTTTTAAAAATATCTTTACCTTGTTACTAACAATATCTTGGATTATGAAAACCAAAAGAATTTTCAAAATCTAGCTTACTTCTCATTACTTACACTCCATTCACTTTGCATTTCACTCAACTTAACTACAAAAACAGACTGGTCAGTTTAGTTTCTAGTCAGTTTCCTATTCTCATGCACTAGCAAAATGTTATTTGGATTGACAACATGCCAGGGCAATGTTTGAATCACTCAAAAAAAAAAGGGGAGGGGGGTTAAAAAATATATATATATATATATTTTTTTTTTAAATCATTTTTTAGTTTAATTTTTCCATTCATACATTTTGAACTTGAAACTAGCTAACAGTGTCCCTTTACAGGTATTCAGATTTAAGTTGCTTGCATATTTTTAGAAAATCATGTCTGTTTGAACTGATGTGTCATTAAAGACAGAGAGAATGAACCTTTTTGAAATTTCTGTAATACCTTAACTTGGATCCTGAGCCTGCAAAATGTACATGTTTAAATACATGAGTAGTGCAACTGAAACCTATACTTTACTATACTTCCTATCATAAGTAGTCCCATTGGCTTCATGGTAGGAAGTATTTGCAGGATTAGGGCCTTCAACCGTAAGTTGTTTGGACACATACCTTTAATGCCCCATACACAAACATGTCACCGTGTAAGTAAAAAATAACTACATACCTTTTTCTTTTCTTTAACATCATACAAAGCCAAACTTGCAAAAATGGGTTCAATTTCAATTTCAAATCTTTAAGGGAAGAGACAAATAAATAAATTGATTTGACTTGAGTTTGACTCAAAACCAAAAACCTTGCAGGGTCCTAGAACCCAGGCTCCAGCTAGGGCCCGGAAGTCTACACAGCAATGAAACAGCTCCACAGTCCAAGCTGCAAGTTTTTCTTTGCTGTGGAGACATACCCAAAAAGGACCAGAATCTTATTACAGAAATCTTTCACATGAAAACAAATTCTGCAGACACTCATGGGGCTACCAAAAAAGTGTTACTAGACAGGCGCCAGCATTAGCTCAGTCTGACTACTGGATATATGAAACTTAATAGTATCCTTTTTTGTCGGGCTTCTCTCTCTCTCTCTCTCTCTCTCTCTTCCTCAGTTACCATTTCAGGAAAAAATACACAAGTGGCATCTGAAACAGCTGTCAGCAGGCAATGAAAACTAGACTATTTCTTCTTTCCTAGGAGCAACTGATAAGGGAAGAATTCCAGGGGCTGATCCTGGTCTCGTTGATTGGCAGTGGTGTAGGATCAGAATCCTAAACTCAAGATATTTATTTGGTTATCTTCTACTGGTGTTATTGGAAGCTAAGGAAAGCAGTTTAGTGGTTTTCTCGAAGAAAAGCAATGATTAACTGATATAGCTGGACCAATGGAAATGGAGGAACCTTAGCTTCTGTGATGAGAATTCACTGTACACCTAGACATAATCAAAACAGCTCATTGACAATGTCAAGCTCTTTTGAAAGTGACACTGTCACTTTCCAATACTAGTTATCAGGAATGTCCCTGACTTTCCTGAAAGAGGAACTGTTAGAAGTAAGATCTTGGGTTTTGGTTTCTGTGTTTTGGTTTCCAATTACTGTTGACAACTAAATAAACAGAAATCTTCTTTAAAAAAATGTTAAGTGCAGTTCCTATATACAGCAAAAATAGATAATTACAAGGATAAAAATCAAAGGGACGAGGTTTACTCTTCATTAGAAGGACATCCGGGAACAGGGCTGTATATTCCCAAAGAGGAATATTCTCAAAAGACTAAATATAGCACAGTAGAGGTACCACATAGAGCTGTATCGACAGTCTAATAACCCTTTACCCTTTAGATAGAGGGAAGCAGGGCTAGCTTATTTGCTGGCTCCTATCTGGCTTGATGCATAGTTTGCAATGCTTGCCTTTTGGTTTGCGTTTCTGAAGAGTGTGATCAGACTGAATGCTGACTTTGTTTCAAAGTATGAAATCAGCCCAAAGACTTTTATTGGTATCACAGCATATTATAATACCAGTTTGATGTTCGAGACACACTTTGAAACACTATCCCTTCTAATTAGCACAGACTAGAATTGTGCCCTTCCCAGGAAATAACCCACCTGGCCTTCCCAGCCTGCCTACAAAAAACACACAAAAATAGTCCAATCATCTATTGCTTGCACAGTAAAGATGGATATTTTAGAGTCAAATTCTGTCTCTGGTTGAACACACGGGCTGTAAAAAGAATCTGGCCCTGTTGGGATCTCTTTCATGCTGGGGAAAACTTTCAAATAGAAATTATTCTATCATTTATTCTTTGTATAGCTTTTCTTGCCACGCTTGCATATTATCAAAAGATAATTTTTTCTAAAGACATATGGTTGGAGCAGGAGACTGGGACTCAGAACATTTAACCTAGAATTGGTAGAATTTCTTACTCTCAACCATTTTCATCTGAAAAAATTTCCAATTTTCATTGGAAACATTTTTGGCTAAATTTCCTGACCAGCTCTATGGCTGATTAGAAAACTAAAAACAATTTTTCTAAGAATTTGCATCTATTTTTTTTTAAACTCTTGGCATCTGAATTTTTTTCTTCCATGAGAATTTGCCACCTACATCTCTTATTCCCTGATCCAGCTCTGACTGAACATGTGGTCTTGGACAAGTCACTTAATTTCTCTGGGCTGATAACCTCCCATCTGTAAAATAGAGGAAAATAGTACCTACCTTATGGTAGTTTATATTTGTAAATATATAATATGTAATATATACCATCTTTTATTACAGATTGTATTATATGATATTATTATAATATATATTATTATATATATTATATTATTATATTTGATGGCATCTTTGAAATCCCTGGATTAAAGAGTCTAACAAAGTGCAAAAAAATAATCATCGGTGTCCATCTTTCATCAGAGGTGTCATGATATTCCATTGATGAAATTACATTCATTCCAATGACAAGTTTGATGCTACTATTCAGAGTTATGACTTTGCTGTATGGCCAAGCAGTCAAGGCAGTTGAGCATTCACAACACAAATATGTGAAAAATAATTGGCAAGGAAACAGAGCAAATGACTGTTCAAGTTAGTTACTGCTATGTAATTGTTCACTTATCTAGTTAGACCCAGTGTGCCATTTCAGAACCTGTCTGATTCGCTGGGGTATATGCTTTTGAAATGAACGAATGGTCCGAAGAGCAAAGGCATATTTTAGTAGATAAGCAGCAATTTGGATTCTGGTATCAGAGAGCAGCATGGTGCTCTTAAGGGCTAGTCCTACAAAGTGCTGAGCATCTCTTGGGAGACCTAAGTAGCCTCAGCTCCTAGTGAAAGGAATGATGACCAAGTGGCTAGGGCACTAACCTGGGATTGAGAAAAAACTGGGTTCAAGTCCCTGTTCTGTCACAGACTTCCTTTGACACCTTGGGCAAGTCATTTAGTCTCTCTGTGCCTCAGTTCCTCCTCTGTAAAATGGGGTGTCAAGCTTAATATGTTAAAAGATTCGGAAGCACTCACATACCACAGTACTGAGAGCTATATAAACAGAATGAGGCAAATGGGGATGGAGCATGTTCAGCAGCTCATGGGTGACACATAGCACCTTGCAGGAAAAAGTCCCTAAAGCTCCATATGCAGCATTGTTTCTCTGTAAGAATCATACAAAACATGAGCATCTGAACTTGACAGCTCTGCACTGCTCCTAACAAAGAGGAGTGGAATGTCTTGGATTGGGTCATAGGAAAGGTAATTTTCCCTACATTTGCAATAAGGTCTGTCTGGTTCAGCCTGACAATGGTCCCAGGTTACAATCCTGCTTGAGTATATTTTTAAATTGCTGTTACCCCGTCCTTCCTCATCCACCCCGTGCCTGCTGTTTGTTTGCCACCATTCATTAAATCACGTGTAGCTTTAGACAGTAAGCTCATTGGGGCAAGCCCATATGTCTCTCTCTCTACCATGAAGCAGCTAGCACAATTTTGGGTGCCATAAAAATAACAAACAGTAGCACAAAGTACAAATAATATCTGTATTAGGGGCAACAATGCTTTTGAAAGATATGCTATAAATTTACTAATATAGACAGGATAAACTTAAATAGCAGAACTCATTAATTTCTAAAATGTAATTTATTTCCACCAAATACAGCTATTTTTGGAGAGGTAGCTTCACTGCTATGGCATATTATGTTGTTCTAGCTCATGACATCACACAGTAAAATAAAAGGCTGAAATATAAGCTCATCTCTAAGGCTATATCAGGTCCCGAAGTGTTTTACCTGCAGGAGGTAAGTCCCACATATGTCTTGGTTATGATGGGCAATGTAGTCTAACTTGAGCTTTCTAACAAGAAGGCTTGATCTAACTGAGGACACAGAAGAGGAATACAGCAATGTGGAAAATCAGTTTTGTACTTTACTTCTCTAAGGGAATAACAGTAAAATTTTACCTTGTGTTATTAGAGAAGAGTTATAGGCAATGATCCAGCTGCAGGTAACCCTATATTCAGGAGCTTCACTTCATTAAACTTGTTTAACAGGTTTCTATTTCTCTAGTTAAAGCTTGCTAAGTGTAAAAAGACTTAGCTCTTAAAGTGACACAAGTCAAGGTTGTTGAGCCTAAACCTTCACATAACCCTGCCAGTTGTCTCACACTGTAAAGCTTTATCTTAAAAATCTGCAGCAATGTTTTCATTATGATTATTTAAAAAAAACAAACCAAAAAAAGACACAACCTTTGCTACAGGGCAAAAAACAAAATGTCTGACTTACTCCAAGGCCCAATGTGACAAATCGAGCATGTGTGGGCTCCTGATAGGTGTTAGAGCACATCCACAGATTTGTCTACAATGGATGTACAGTGAGCCAGGGAAACATGAGTGTTTTCTGTTTCACACACTTACCACAAAGGTTTGACACATAAAATTGGCTGATATGAGTTCCATAATTTTGCACAACTAATGACAATACAATACATGCCTTTTTAAGCCTAAGAACAATCTTAACTGTGTCCCTTTAAGTAAGGGGTAATCAATGGAGTTACTCCCAGTAAACATTGGCATAACAGCTGAATCTGACCCTATATTAAAATAATACTTACTTAAGAGACAAACACTTCACAAGAAGCCTCTGACCAAAATGTTCTTTGGGTACTTCTGGGACACAAAGCCGTTCAATAGGCTCCTCCTGGAATTTGTCACAGAAGCAGTCATTTACACACGGGTCATTGCTACACTCCAATTGTATCATTAAAAAGCTAACCCAGGTTCAGATTTTTTTCTTCTAAGACATAAATAAGAGCTAAGGGATTTAATTTAGGGTATCTACATAATAGGGGACTGGAGATCTATAAAGAAAAAAGGTCTTTGGAAAGTAATATCCTTGGCTAGTTCACGTGCTCAAAACGTATGCTACTTGAGGTAAACTGGAATACAGTTTTATGGAAATTAAATTGAGATGATCTTATTTCCTTAGTACTTTACATCCATGGTAATTTGACTTTGTCCCACATTTCCCTTATTCCCTATGTTTTCTTTCTAGACTAGTTCACTCCACGTTCACTCAAAATACCTCATCTGGCGCTGGATGCAATGCAAAAAGCTCCTTGTGTCTGTTTGACTTCCTCTGGTCATCATTTTGATGGTCAATTTCCTCATTTGGAGTTCGGTCAAGTAGGTTTGGAAGAAGAGCATCAGGAAGGGAGTTCTTCAGATCAAAAATACTGCATGCCCAGCTGCCCCGTGGAGTATCATCTATTGACATTGAACGCCTTTTAAGGTCATCCTGAGATTTAACAAATTAAATGTAATTTATAATGCAATAGGGAAGAAGTCGTATTTTTAAAACATGGCTATCAAGTAGTTTTTACATGGCAGGGTTTTCAGGCACATTACTTGTTCATCTTGGTAACTGTTGCCATCTGGAGCCTCATCCGACTCGAAGATCTGTTTCGGGAGCCCTTTTTGCCTTTCTTTCTGTTTGTCTAATGTGTTGGGATTAAATCCGGTTCCCAGTTTGTGATATCTATTCAAAACAGAATATTTAAAGTAATTTTTATCCTTCTCAACCCCATCCTCGAATAAGCATAATTGAACATATACAGTACTATCACAGCACCATTTTAAATTATAAATCACTCCCAGAAATATTTGTTTGTCATCCTTAACAGTAAGCTTGTAATGATGTGGTGTTGTTGTGTGGAAGACCCAGGTTTATTTCCCGTTCTCAGTCACTTCTTGCTCTGCATTGGACTGGGAATGATTCATGTCACTGCACAGCGATATGACTCCATTAACATACAAAACAGTACTGACTAGCTTTGAAAGGAAATCCCGTGTAGACCCAAATAACCTGGGTGGAAAATATGGTGATTGTAAAGCTGGACCTAAAGGTGGAGTGGGTTAAACTGGCTAAAAATGTGGGGATGAACAGCCTTTGGGGTTCTGTTGAGGACACAGATAACCAGGCTAGGGAAAACATGGATATCTTGAAAGCTATGGGCCAAATTCAGGTCTGATCCTATGAAGTGCTGAGTAATATGATATGTGACCTCAAATTCCAATGAAATTTGAATAATACTGGCCCTGGTACTATTATGATTTATCAGTCAGCTAGACAGTGTTTTATCTGGATTATCTGAATGTGCAAAGCAAAGACTCAAAAATATTACATTTCAATCACTGCTTAGCTGATAAAAGTAAAATTTGTTTTAATCATAGATTCATGCAACGCTTTTCAGGATAGCTGCCTCCAGGGTAGGGTAGCAAATTATTGCAAAGATCAGCATTAAGAAAACCTATTGTTTTCTCAGACAATTAAAGAAAATGGGTTTACTATTTCCAGCACAATTAGAGCACTCACTCAAGAGAACCAAGTGCCCACCAAACGCGCTGGGCACAGAAAACTGCTAACAAAGATATTGGAATAAGCGATTTCTCCCCAGTTATGTTCTGCAGGATCAGAGGGGAGACATGTCAGAAGCCCCTTTTTATAGCATCCTGCTAATCTAGATAAGAAGGGCTGGATTTAGTTCCAACCAAAGCTAGTCAATGCCACTCTAACCACTGACCTGAAGGGACTGCTTATGAGCAAGTCTGTTACTGCCCCTCTTCATGTACAGCAAGCTGCCCCTGCAGCAGTCACAATCCTGACAACCCATAGAGCAAGTGACCATACTTTGGGATTTAAACTTGGTCCTTCCCAATTAAGCAGTCAGACTCATCTGCTTCACACACAACCCTGCAGTTCTTAGTCAGAAAAGACACCTGCTGTCTCCCACCAGTGTTTCATCTGCACTGTAGGGACTGCACTGAGGGGTCAATCTGCAAGATTCCTATCAGTTCCTGGAGGTGCAGAGCACCCTCAATTGCTAAGGGGAACTGGGAGCACTCAGCACTTCCAGGAGCTGCTCCACACTTGTAGGATCAGGCCCTTAATGTGGGCAGCCGCCCACCTTCCGAGGCCCCATCACCACTTTGCTCCATGTTACCTCCAGCAGTTGGTGGCTAGTATTCATCAGCTGGACCACAATCCGGGAGGGTAATTTTGTCTGTGCTACTGCTGGTCTCAAAGGGCTCAGTGATGCCTCTAGCAAGACTGAGTTGTGCCGAGGAGGGGGAGGAGGCCCACCACTTCCCCAGCCGAGGTTGGAGACGTTATGCCTTTGAAAGACACAATGTCTCTTGGGCACTCGGCATGCTAATCTGTACAGGGAGCGCGCTCCTCAGGGCAGCTACCTTGGTCCACAGGGGGGGAGTGAGAGCCAAGCCTCATCCTCACCCCAAACAGACACACCTAATTTTGTGCTACTAACCTCCAGTGGCTATGTCTATTCAGCACACTCAGTGTTGGGAGTCAGACTTGCTTGCTCCCTGTATGAGTGCGGTAGTACTCATTTACACTCATTACCGCTCTGGCGCACCCACATGGAGGGCAGCATTTAGACAAGCGCATTTGGAAACAATGAAAACCTTTGTTAAATTTAGTGATGAGTGTCTGCTGGCTATGTGGGTTATGCTGCCGGAGACTAGACTATTTGCTTACAAACACTGTGAGTTAACAATATTGATTTGCATAAATTAATCAACTTATGCACAGGCTCTGAACAGTTAAATCAAAGCATTATGTGAATGTTGGTAGAGTTTAAATATTACTGAGCATTTTTAAAGTAATGTACAACTGCAAAACCTCTTTGAGCACACATGATTATTACTTTAGACACCTTTACTACGGAGATGCTCACCCATCAAAAGCATACACTAAACCTTCCTGAATCTACTTTCTTTTTGTAAGAAACTGATGCTGAGAGAGTGAGAGAGAGATATTTCAGCTACATGTTTATATTCCCTCATTTTTTCCTTCCGTCCAATACGAAAAGGAAGTTATCACTGATGATAATGGTCTAAACTTTCAAAAGTGACTAATGGATTTTTGGTGCTTCAGACTCTGGGCATGGAACATCAGATACCTTAGAAGGGCCTGATTTTCAGAACATGTGGAGCATCCACTTCACTTGGTTTAGGAAGCCAATATGGAGAGGCACCCAAAATCCTAGTCACTTTTGAAATGTAGGACTGTAGTTATTATCTAGCTTGCTCATACCAGAATCCACCTTGAAAGATCAAGACATTAAATCAAAAAGATAGCTATCACATTGTAACTTACTTTCTGTTCACAATTGCCCAATCTTCTGTGTAACTTCTTACACAATCCCTCACATGAGGGTCCATTTCACTGTAAAAGAATAAGATAATCTCTTCAAATCACAAAAACTTGATTTTTCTAATGACATATTGACTTTTCACTTCATAATATATTAAAATACAACCTTTTTCATACATCTGGAAGAAGTTATTACAAAAGAAATATTTGGCCACCACCTCGCAATCACTTATACCCCAAGCAGCTCCTTTGAACTCAATGGGGTCCACTTCCATATGAAAAGATACATGTGTTTGCAGGTCACGCCTGCAATTTTCTGCACCTTACCTCTCTTCGGGTACAGCTGACACAAGAGTCCTACATTCTCGAGGACTATACACAACTTCAATATCATCTGGAGGAAATTCAAGCAAGTCCCTCAAAGGACCGGAATCCATTGTAAGCGGATGAGTAATAAGGTAATCTTCCAAATCCACTGGATCCACAGCTTCCGTAAGTGGAACCTAAGAGAAGCCAAGCCACAGGAGAGCTTTTAATGAGAAAAATCAAAAGCATGTCTTATTTTCTACTGCACTTTTAATATATGGAGATATACCTATCTCATAGAACTGGAAGGGACCCTGAAGGGTCATGGAGTCCAGCCCCCTGCCTTCACTAGCAGGACCAAGAGCTGATTTTGCCCCAGATCCCTAAGTGGCCCTCTCAAGAATGGAACTCACAACCCTGGGTTTAGCAGGCCAATGCTCAAACCACTGAGCGATCCCTCCCTCAGACTGACCTTCCAACTAAAACAGCAGCTTGCCCTATTGCCAGATTGCAGTTAGTCTTAACCAACATACAGTATGAAGCTAATTTTCACACCTCCTGGTATGTATATTATGCTAATCATTATAGTATCACTGACATTGCTTCTACCACATTTTCAGTAAGAGCTGGAAATTCATTAGTTTAACTCAAAAGTAAATCTCACATTTTATTACTGGTGGTCTGTCACTTTCTCTTTGATTACTGACAAATCTGGACTAACCACCAAAGGTCACTCTCTGTCTCAAGGGACACACAGAACTCATTTACCCTGGGGAATGCAAATACAGTAGCTAAATCAGTATAAACTGTGAAGAGAACACCCCCATAAAAGCTAACACTGTCTCCATGTAAATATCTTCTCTTGGAAATGCAAAATATAATCTATTCTTCCCCCTCAAAGAGTCCCAGGGACTTATACAGAAGAATAAATTGGATTTGTTTGCTATGCACTAAATCCTGTAGTCTTTTCCCCAGCTCCCCAAAGGAGTTTTACTTGTGTAAGATCTGTAGAACTTGCCCCAACCACAGCAACATGAATGGCAGATTCCAACAAGTGGCTTGACACCATGTGATCTCCAAAATTAATAGTGTTCCATACCCCGTCACAACCAGATAGTGTAGGCCCAAAAATGTGCCTGACCTGAAAATTGTTATAACCTGGATATGAAACGTACTCTGTATTAAAAAGAATGATTCCTCACAGATTCTCAAAATGGAAAAGTCTCCAAAATGAAAGCTACCTGCCTCTGTTGGTCTATTCTGCACTATATCCTGTTCTGTATAGGTTCTTATACCACACCTATCATCATAGTACCTGAGTGCCTTCCAGCAGTGCACACCAACTAGTTTTTTTTAATGCATATGCAAACCCCACCTGGCTAAGGGTTTTTGGGGGTGGGGGACACAAGCTGGACCCACTGTCAACACCCACAGAGTATGTCTACACTGCAATGTAAGCCCAGGCTCAGACTCAGGCTTCAGCCTAAACCCCTCTTCCATCTTCGACTCAGGCTCAGACACAGGGTCCTCGAACCACATGAGGATGGAGGGTTTGAGCTCAAGTCAAACTGAGACCCAGGGCTCAAGCACTATTGCTTTGCAATGTAGCCACCCTTCCCCAGACTCAGGTCCTGGGAGTCCACCAAAAGTATCCCTCAATCCCATGGGCCAACTTCCTCTGTCCTCAAGAATCACCAAGCGACTTAACAGAAATGGAAGCAAGTCCCCCTTTCTGTAGTGCAGCAGCTCAGCAAGTCAGCGTTCAATTCTTCCTTTTTTTTCCTAACCGCTGAGCTGCAAACACACCTTTGGAGAACCTTCTGTGTTTGCAATGGAGATTGACCAGAAGCAGTCCTCTGTAAAGCACCCTGCTTCACGGTTGCGGGTGCACAGCCAGATTGTGGTTAATCTCAGGTGCGAGGCCAGCAAAACAGTGGACAGCAGTAAGAGTACCAGGAATGACCATGCATACCAGCCAATAGCAAAGAAGTTGGCAGTGTTGGGAATTTACTGGACTGGTAACCAGTACAGGGAACAAATTAAGCAGCTCAGGACCAGTACCAGAAAATCAGGGACCAGAACTGTACCTTGGGCAAATCACAGACATCATGCCCATTTTATGAGGCATTTGACCAGGTGCTGGGCAGTACACTGAGCATAGAGCCAACGGTGCTGCATGATGACCTGGTTAGCAAGGATGGCGATTTGCCAGGCCCAGAATCCAGCATGGGAACTGATAGGAGCCAGCAGCAGGTGCCGAATGAAGTTGGTGAAGTGACTCTGCTGCTGACACCAGTCCCAGAGGAAGCTTTGCCACAGGAGCAGCTGCAGCGTATCCCAGGGCTGTACTCTGAGCCACTTTTTGACGCTCTCCTCTGTGTGCCTCCTCGCCCCGCTTCAAGAAACAGCCCACTGTGGAACTGGCATCAGAAACAGAAGCTGCCCCAGAGCCTGGTATGTTTATTAATACAGAAATGGGAGAGGTCTCCATTCGATGAACCAATGCAAAAGTTATTACAAGCCCAGGCTAGCAACATATATCTGCTGATGATGGATTAATGCCAGGGCCTTGGTGTCCCCCCAGCCTACCTGTCCACTTCCATCATGTGGAATTCAAAATGGCTACTGGGAAATGCAAACAGTAAAAAAAGCCTTGAAAAGTGAATTTTTACTGGAAAGGCACAGATCTTTCCTGTTTGTTAAAAATAATAGTCTTATGTTGCCATGCCTGTAAGGACGCTACTCTGTAACCACTCAGCGGCGTAGCTCTAACATGCCGCCTGAAAACAGTGAACTGGGGGAGCCACGGACTGTGGAAATGTGTTCCATTTACAAATCTGTTTTGCAATTTTCAGAAAAATAAAAAGCAGCTGTGTTTTTTAACTTACCATTGTCTCTGCACTTCTTTCACTGTGATGAATGTGGCTGTGTACAGGGAGCTTCTGTGGTCTGAAGCAGCCCTCTATATACTGAAGTTCAGTTTTCAACAGTAACATTTCATGTCCTTGAAATTCCACAAGGATATTTTCTGCTCTGACACTAACTCTGTGTGTCTTGTCCTATTCCAAGGCCCTTTGCCCTCTACAGCCTGTAGCACTTTCACAGCTCCCCCACACTGCAGCAGAAGCCCAGGCCAATACACCTTTACAGACCGTTCCAAGAGGAAGCGTTTCCATGATGAACTTGTGGTTGAAGTTCTGAACAGGGCCAACAAGCAGGCCCAGTATCAAAGACAGAGAGACTGACAGCGAGAGGAAAGGCATGGGCAAGAGGAGAGGGGAAAGGCTCAGGCTGGCCGCGCAGCTTGAGGACATGGTTTCGGCGCAGGAGCAGGCACTTCCTGGAACAGGAATGGCAGCTAAGGGAGGATGCCAGAGCTCAGCAGAAAGAACTACTGGAGCAGCTGCTATCACCAATGGTCAAAAGAGCACTGGCTCCTGTTGCACCTACACCACAGCCTGAGTCCCCTGCATGGTACCCTGGGATGCAGTCCAGGAAAACCTTGGACAACTCCATGCCTGGGTGGTCCACGCAGTCAGACCTTATGAGCAGCTGGGCAGGGCAACTGTGTCCCATGCAGTCTTCCATACAGACCCCCGCCCCTTGGATGCCTCCACTCTCCTCACCTGGTGCCAAGCAGACAGCAAACATGGAAGGAATGGAAAGGAGAATGGGGGCCAGGGGACATGAAACAGTAGTGGCTCTGTCTTATAGATGTGTTGCATTTGTTCATGCACTTTTTTTGAGGTTCTGTTGTTACTGGTGTTTTGGTGTGGAAATGGCAGCTGGTCTGCCTGGAAAGGGGTTAATGTTGTACTTTTCTAATAATTGTTTATAAAAAGTGTACTGCTATCATTGCACCACCTCTTACAATGTGAATTTCAGATAATAAAGGTGAACACGTGATCAGGGACAATTGGGAATTTGTATACAAACACTGTTTCTCAGTACAATTAGTTACATCAATCCATACATCACTTCCTTACATCAATTCATACTGTGAATCAGCCTTCCTCTAACCCCCATGTGATAAATGGTCAGGTCATTCATAAGTATGTTACATGGCAATCAACCCCTCAAGCACTGAAACCCCTCTCAAGCAATCAATCCCTGTCCCCCACAAGCACATTCATAAAAGCTACTATTCCCCCCTCTTCCAGTGGCCCATGCAAGTCCCTAATGAGGCAATATAAAGCATCTCTAACTTCTATTGCCCGGGTGCATCCAGCTCCAGCTGTGGTAGGTGAACTTTGTGGCTGAGTGTACTGGCTCTGCTACCACTTTACCCACAGCTGATCTTCCAGCACCAAATCGGTGGCAACAGACCTGTAATAACCATGGGTAGCCAGCTTCTAGACAGCTATAGCAACTCGTTTCTGGGGCAGCATGGCTGCCCTCAGACACAAGTCTTTATGCTGGAGGGTTGGGGCAAGCTGCTCACAGAGCTCCAGAAGTGTAGTTTTCTTCATGCAAAAGCTCTGGATCCACTGCTGGTCATCCCAGGTCTGCAAGAGGATGTTGTCCCCCAAACCATGCTTATGGTCTACATAAGCATTGGTTTATGTAGGGGGCATCAGCAGATATACCAAGTGTATCTATTTAACACTTGTGCAAGTGGCTACATGTGGCATAGCTGTATGTAGTATGCTATTTGGATAATTAGGAATTCTTCCATGGACTGTATATAGCTGTACAGAAGGGTCGAGCTATTAAATAACTGACTAAATTGGTATGTATATAATGCTGTGCATCCAAAGACCTCAAAGCACTTCATGAAGGGTGAATAAGTGTTATTTTCTCTTTTTTACACACTGGGAAATTGAGGCACAGAAAATTTAAATTACTGGGCCACGGTCACAGAATGAGTCAGTGACACAGCTGGGAATAAAACTGAGGTTTCCTGTTTCTCAGTCCAGAACTCTATCCATTGTACAATCCTGGTTCCCCTAGGCACTACTAAAATAAACCTATGTGCAGGAAGAAGAAAGGTTATTAGAGTTTCTGGTTGTTCTCAGGAGCAGCATACCAGGGGTAAAGTCAAGGTTGTTTGAATGATCATTTTATATAAACACACACACACACAAAAACAAACATTTCGGTTTAAAATGTGCTATCCTTCCTTCTGCCCTCCACCTGCACACTGGCAGTTTCAAACTTCATATACCCTAAGGTGAAGGGATGGTGAAGGGGGGAGGGATAGCTCAGTGGTTTGAGCATTGGCCTCCTAAACCCAGGGTTGTAAATTCAATTCTTGAGGGGGCCATTTAGGAATCTGGGGCAAAAATCTGTCAAGGGATTGGTCTTGTTTTGAGCAGGGGGTTGGACTAGATGACCTCCTGAGGTCCCTTCCAACCCTGATATTCTAAGGTGCACTGTCCCAGAGCACCTAACATTTGAACAAAAAGTACTACCATTAAGTTACATGTGTGCACAGCTTGACAGAGCAGCCCTTCTTTCTCATTTCCTCCCCATTTTTCTAAATTCCTCTCCCTCAAAAATTATAGCAGGGAAGAAAACATCACTGAACAGTTGCGGCTGGAGACTGGCCACACTGCACAATATATATCAGTACCATGCAGAATAACTCAAAATATGTGATATATGTAAGGATTTAGTTATGGTTGTAGGGGAGATGCATAATTTGAATTTCCTGACTTCTATGCACATAAAACCTCAACCACAGTACTCCAGTAATGTAGGTTTCTTATATTTAATAGAACAAAAAAACTACTACCCACATGATTGAAGGACTTCATCCTGAAAAGTGCCAAAGGACCTACTGGGCACCTGCCAGTACTACTGAACTCAGTGGGAACTGTGGGTGCTCCGCATGTTTCCGGACTAAGCACAAGGTTAGGCTTAACAGTTTTTCCACTATGCCTCTTCAGATGCCTTGCACCGTGAAGATGTAAATAAACATAAAAGTCAAACCCAGAAGCCTAGTATTAGTCAAACCATCTGTGCAGCCAAAAATACTGTCTAGCACCTGAGTAAACAGACCAAACATAAATTCATGGTTATAAAGAGGAACTAGTTCATGTTAGACTACTGGCAGATACACGGAAAGTGCATTGTTTTAAGCTTTAGCTATTTGTGGGGTAAAAGGTGAAGAAAGAGGAAGGAGAAGTAGAGATGAGCAAACTCATCTATACAAAATAAGCACCAACCCAAATCCCACCAGAAGTTTAACTGAACCAGGATAGACTCTTTTATGAAGTTCTTAAAAGTTCACATAACTTTTCTTTTGCATTGTTTTTTCCACTGTTACACATCTCTGCAGTCTTGGTTCTGGCCAGGAACAGAAACAATGCACAAGTGGCTGTTATCATGGTATTTTCAATTTGACCCTTAGCTGAAGCACCGCACGCCAAATGACCTTGTTTCTCCTAAGATTTCTGGACCACATATGCAGACCCAAATAGTCTGGATAATTCAGATAAGCTCTGGATGAGCATCTCAAATTTTGGTCACTTATCCAACCCAAACCTCTAAACCTTATCATCTTAGGCCACACCACTCCCACTGAGATGAAGAACCTGTTTTATCAGTCCAATAATTTGAGGCTACAGAGCTGGTTCAGTTTCAGATGACCCTGAGGAAAATTGTGATGCAACCAACAGATGACTACTGATGGCTTATCAGGACATTATTATACTTTCTTTATGACTCATCAACTCCACAGATCATCTTGGCCTACAGCTGAAGTGAGGATAAATGACAAGCACTCTGTGATAAAAATCCCATGCAACATCACATAGCCAAGTGTTTTGAAATCTTACACTGCAGTCACTCAAGAAGCAAAGGAAGAAGCCATGACGTTCAAATCAGTGGACTTTTTTCAAGCCATTAGACAGTTTGATAAATTCTCAATGTCCCCATCTGAAGAGAGAGTTGAGTATTATTCACTCCAAGACAGCAAGAAATTTTTATTGTACTTTATGGATAAGACCGTTCTAATTCAGTCTGAACTTTGGTTTCTGTGGGAACACAGCCAGTGTCTTCTCTATTTAAGTTTTGGTCAGTTCCTCTCACCGAGGATCCAAAGGCACTAGCAGATTTTTGGACAAACGCCTTCATGTTCAACCTCTCTCCTTCCTGGCTGGTAAAGTCTAATGGAGAAATAATAGGCTATTATTATAAGAGATTCAACAATTCTCTTTAGGTGGGCACAGTGCCAGCTTCTAGTAAAGAAGTGGTTAGTAGCCCTTTCCTCAAGAAGCCACATCTGGATATTGATAATCTTGCCAACAACAACAACAAAACTGAAGTTAATGGCAAAATTTCCATTACTGGTCTCTAATCTTCCTTTATCCTTTTTTAGAGACGGTGGTGTCGACACAACTCTGGCTGTCCCTGCACTTCTCAGATTTCTTTCACCCAGGTCAGTGCAAGTGCCAGAGTTCAGTAAAACTAGCAATAGAGAAGAACCAAGTAAGCGTCCACGTTGTTTCTTTGAGACCGATCAGCTGCCTTTGATAACACTGACTATGTTGTCTTGCACAGATGATCAAAATTGTACTTAAGTGTCTCCGTTCCCTTTTTCTGAAAGGACTCAGAAAGTATTGTTAGGTGACTGCTCATCTGGCCCAAGGATTCTCACATACCTTGTCATCCCCACTTCTTCAATGTGTACATGAGGCTGTTGCGGTGCTATGGGTTTCCAGTATTCAGTTGACACTTTACATCTCTGGTCTATCAGACCCAGTTGGTGAAGTTAATCAATTTACCACACTGTCTTGCTGGGACTGAGTCTTAGATGAGGTCAAACAGTCTGAAACTCAATCCAGACTGATTATGCTGGTAAAATGCAGGAACCAACCAGAAGAAATGGCAGAGTTGATAACAGTTCCCTCACTGGGGCAGACTGCCACTGTTTTGTTACTCCAGCTCAGAATCTGGGGGTCCTGTTGTTGGGTCCAAGTAGCTGCAGTGGCCTGAGGGTCCTTCTGTATGTCCAACCAGCGATGGGGCCAAGAATTTTTCTTGGCATTTACGCTTGGCCAGAAGGTTGCAAAATGTTCCCTCTGATGTGAAACTTGGCCATGAAATGAATGGCATTACAGCAGAGATGGAGACAGCCCATGAAGGGGCAGCCTTATTCAGCATGTGACCCAGTACTCATTGAAGTCAATGGAATGCTGTCCATTGATATTGACTTCAATGGGCACTGGATCAGGCCTTTATAGCTCAGGTTTTCAATACTGATGTCTCAAAATATGTACAGTGATGCCTGCCCTGAGATCCACCTACAACAGTTCACCCCATGTCTCAAGAGACCTCCAATGTTCCAGCTTGGTTTGCTTGACCCGTATTTAAAGCATATCAATTTTTGCTGATCCCTGGGATAGTTGCTCAAGACATACTTCGTTCCATTTTGATCCCTAAAGTCAAATTCTGTCATCCTTACTCACAGCAAGCAGTACCTTACTCTGCAAGTAACTCCACTGAAATTAATATGGATAAAATGCTACTCATGAACTAAGGTGCTACTTAGTGTGAGTAAAGGTGGTATAACCTGGCCCCTAAATAAGAGGTTGTACATCATATAGATAAACTGCAGCTCCTACAATGCAGATAGTACAAAAGAAATCACTCGGAGCTGGCTCTTTTCCAGCGCTGGGCCAATAAAGCCTTTATCTTCCTGAATCAAGCACATCACTTGTAAGTAAATACTCTGCATATATTTTTAATCTGCCCATACACACACACCACTTGCCTGCTTAACTAAGACACCAGTTTGATTGATTGGGTTTATATAAACTATTAACCAGTACATTGGTGTGTTTATGCCACTGAAGTTCAGACTGTCAGCACCTGCATTATAAAATCCTATTTCAAAGGTTTATAACTCTACCGCAACAGACACAGTCAAGCTTCTTTCCTTAAAGCTCCATTATTCTTCACTGTTATATTCCCTTAAAAACTTGAAAATAAAATTTTGTTTCCTATTGACTTTGTCCTTCTCTACATGGCAAACATAGTATTTTACTCTAGTTTAGTGCTCTTCCAGCCAAAACACGGCCCCTTCCTGTTTATTTCCCTCTCTGTGCATCTGTGGTATCATTGGTTATGATACAAATGTATGCACAGCTCTGGATATAAGAGGACATATCCTCAGCTTGAGTAAATAGGCACAGCTCCATTAAGGCCAAATCAGTGCTCCCATTTACTCTAGCTAAGGATCTGACTCATGATTTATACCAGGGGTCTCAAACATGAGTTATTTCCTGCAGCCTGCCATAGGCGTCAACTCCACCGGCAGCCAAGCTCCGCTCACCCCCCCTCCTCCGAGCGCACCGCGTCACTGCTCCTCCACCTACCTCCCAGTGCTTCCTGCCGTCAAACAGTTTAGGACTTTCCAGGAAGGAGTGGGGAGGAGCGGGGATGCGGGGCGCTCAGGGGAGGAGGCAGAGAAGAGGCGGGGCTGGGATTTGGGGAAGGAGTTGGAATAGGGGCAGGAACTTTGGGGAAGGGGTTGGAATGGGGGCGGGAAAGGGATGGAAAGAGGCAGGGCCTCATGGACTAGACAAGCAGTCTGAGGTCTGAAGTTCAACATGTATTATTCTTTCCTGTGAGTAGTTGGGAAGAATTAAAAGTTGCAACATATTTTGTATGAATAGTTACTTCTAAAAGTTCCTGCCATTACAGCTATGTTGATAGACCAGGGTTGGGCAAATTTTTTGGGACAAGGGCCATATCTGGGTGGGAAAATTGTATGCAGGGCAGGGGGCTGGGGTGCAGGAGGGAGTGCGGGGTGTGGGAGGGGGTGCAGTGTGCAGGAAGGGGCTTAGGGCAATGGATTGGGGCAGAGGAGGTGGGGAGGTGTATGAGGGGGCTCAGGGCAGGGGTGCAGGAGGGGTGCGGACTGCGGGAGAGGGCTCAGGGCAGGGGTTGGGGTGCACAGGGGTGCAGGGTGCAGCAGGGAGCTCAGGGCAGGAGGTTAGAGTGCGGGGTGCAGGAAGGGGCTCAGGGCAGGGAGTTGGGGTACAGGAGGGGTGCAAGGTGTGGGCAGCAAGTTGGGGGGTGGGGTGCAGGAGGAGTTCGGGCTCTGGGGTGGCAGCTGTGCGCACTGGGGCCAGGGCAGGCTCCCTGCATGCCTGCCCTGTCCCTAGCCCCTGGGACCTCCCCCGAAGCTCCCATTGGTTCTGGTTCCCCATTTCTGGCCAATGGGAGCTGCGGGGGTGGTGGCTGAAGGCAAGGGCAATGCTCGGAGCCCCCTGCTCAGGGGCCGCAGGGTCCTGGTGCCATCCACTTCTCAGAGAGGCGCAGGGCCCACGGCGCCACGCGGGGGCAATCCTGCAGGCCAGATCCAAAGCCCTGTCGGGCCGGATCCAGCCTGCGGGTCGTAGTTCACCACTGTGACAGACTGTTAGCGTAGACCATCATTAGTGTTATTAACCACATAAGGAGAATAGTTACAGGTGTTTATATTTTATTAAAACCCCTCTTCGCATTAGTTTTAAAAAACATAATACATTGACCTTTAATAGCAGACTATATTACTCTTTCTCATTTTTGACTATCCTTTTGTATCATTCCATGAAAAGGCATCAGTGATGCGGCCCTTGAGCCAATGTACTAGTCCTCATGTGGCCCTTGTGGTGAATGAATTTGAGATCCCTGATTCATATGATGATTTGCTAATGGTGGGATAGTTGCACATTGGGTTACATTTTGCACTGACTTATGAGCCATGCAACCTCACTGGTGTAAATCCACAAGGTAGGTCAAGGAGAATTTGGCCTGCTGTGTCTGGGTGCTGGTTCTTTTGCGTGCATTTCATGGTACACATAGCCGTGTCAGCATGGACAGCCAAGGCCAATCCATGACTTTGCATTTCTTAGTGAGATGAATCATTGCTCATCCCTTGTATTGCTTTTTGGGGGGGAGGGGGGCTTATTCCCCTCCACCCACAAATACGCACTTGTTCCATAGGGGGATGAAAGATGCACAAGGGGAAAGACAAGCCCAAAGAATGTCAGCACCCCATCTTACTCAAGCCCACTGGAAGCTCCTTGATGAGAAATGTGGAGACTTTGGGTGGGGTGGTGCCTAGATGCAGGGAAGGCAGACCTGGGAAGTGGCCACTCTACACAGAATAATTTCCTTCCAGACATGCATAAATCATGGCAGAATATCCCATTGCTTACCACAGCCTTTCCCACCTGCTTTTCCCAATGCTGTGTCTTCTATCCTCTTTCTTTGAAAAGGCACAGATGTGACCAGGAAGCCAGTGATAGCATAATGCTACCACCTGTCTGTGTCTGGAGGGTGGGATACTCAAAGTAGCATGAATGGACTGTACAGATGCCCAGATACCAAGATTATGGGCACTTAAAATAAACAGGACACCATCCCTTAGACTCACTTTTTTCACAGTGCTCACAAGAAATGACAAAAGTATGATTATTTAAACAACAAAACATTCTAATTCAGCCATGCCAGTGCACTCCTACCTAAACAATACTGACTCAAGTAACCTTCCTTCTTCCCCACTCCACCCCCTCACTTTAGTTTGCTACCCTCGCCATGTATGTCTATGTCTACACTACAGTTTGTGTGGGCATAACTTATGTCACTCCACGGGATGTGAATAAATCCCCACTCCCACCCCCACAGGGAACGACATAAGTTACAACGACATAAGCACCGGTGTGGACAGTGCTATGTCAGTGAGAGAGCCTCTCCTGCTGATACAGCTACCGCCTCTCACTCATGGGGGATGGAATAATTAAGCCAATGAGAGAGTTTAGAGCAACTTCTACTGCAGCTGTGCCATTACAAACCCCAACTGAGACTGGGGCTGCATTGTGTTAGGTACTATACAAATAATCTCTGCCCTCTAAACAGATAAGACAGACAAAGGCAGCATTATCATCTCCATCTGACAGATGGGAAACTGAGGCACAGAGGCCAAGTGATTTGCCCAAGGTCACAAAGGGACTCTGTGGGAAAGCTAGGAATTAAACCCCGGTCTCCTGAGTCCCAGTTCAAGACTATCCTCCCTCTCTTTAAAATGAGCTGAAAGACTATGAAAGGCAGGGACCATGCTTTTATATTTGATTGCGAAGAGTCCAGTAGTATTTTGGGCACTGTAAAAACAATGATGGGTAAGACAGGAGGGCAACATCCATTGTCTCCTGTGTAGGAGAGAAAACCCTCCTCCGGAAGGGATGACACTGCAAAAACATGGGAAGTTAAATCTTGCGGAGACTTTGCCTCTGCTGTGGAGCAGGATCCTGGTTAGTGTTTTTATTTGGAGGGTAGGTAGCTATTTAGAATCAGGATGATATTCTCCATCAACTCTGAAAATAATTCAAATGTTCATCTTAAACAACTTCAGTATCTCTTTAAATATAAAACCATTTTTTATAACACTTTAACATTAAGGCACAACCTGGCAAGCCTTGAAACCTCATTAACACTTCGTAGCTCCTTTGGTGTTCTCTTTCCAATCACAGAAACGTAGAGGTACATCTAGTTTAGTGGCGCTCAACCCTTCTGGGCTCAGAACCTGTTTGTAAATGTTTATGGTGGGTTGCAACCCAGTAAATAGTCTGGGAGTGGAGGCCTGGGGTGGTTTTGGTCAGGTCCTGCCCAGCACTCACCCCCCAGTCATGGCTCCTGCAGCTCCTGTGCTGTGGGGCTGGCTGGGCTTGACTCTCCACTCTGGGTGTGGCTACCTCAGGGGTTGCAGCACCACTCAGATCTGGCCCCGCCTCCTTGACTGGACCATTTTGAGAGTGGAGTTGTGGCCTGACTCATGGGGTTGCAGTGCCACTGGCTCAAATCTGGCCTACCCAGACTACTGTCATCGCGACAGCTGGGCCAAACCTGAGTTGCACTGGGACCCCAGAGGTTGCAGTGCCTGGAGCAGGGGAGGGAGCCCAGCCAGCCCCATGGAACAGGAGTTGCCACACGACCCTTTGAAACATTCTGGTTTTGGGTCCTGACCCACGGGCTTTGAAACTCTTTTCTCAATCAACCCCCCTACTGAGACAGGACCAAGTATACCTAGGCTATCCCTGACAAGTGTTTCATAGAATCATAGATTATTAGGGTTGGAAGGGACCTCAAGAGATCATCTAGTCCAACCCCCTGCTCAAAGCAGGACCAATCACCATATCCCTAAATGGCCCCCTCAAGGATTGAACTCACAACCCTGGATTTAGCAGGCCAATACTCAAACCACTGAGCTATCTATCCCCCACAGGTTTGTCCAAACTCATCTCAAAAATCACCAATGATGGGGATTCCACAGCCTCCTCAGGTAACTTGTTCCAGTACTTAACTTTCCTTAGAATTAGAAAGCTTTTCCTAATATCTAACCTAAAATCTCCTTTGCTGCAAATTAAGTCAATTAGTTCTTGACCAACCCTTGGTGTACATGGAGAACAATCCCTGTAGCTCTCCGCAGCAAGCGGTCACCTCCACCTGCTTGGCCCATCATTCAGTGAAGCCACTGGCCAGTTTCTATTCTGTCAAAATGCCATACCATGAAAATGACACTGAAGTCACAGAGACTGATTCGTTCCACCAGTAAATGAAATTGATAGGAGACTGATTACATGGCACAAACCATGGTAGTTAGAAATGCTGGGAAATAAAATACAGAAAAAAGAAATTTGTACATGACAAAATGAGGTTTTGGTTTACAATCACTAATTTGCTGAACAGTGACAGTGGATTTTTTACCTCCTAAACTGTGAATTAAGAGCAGTGTTCACTTTAAGGGCCTAATCTTGCTCCCATTAATTCTAGAGGTGCATGATTAAGCCCTCAGGTAATAATAAGTAATTTTTTACATTTTGTTTTATAGATGCGAGGACAGGGCAGACCTCATTAACCATTTTTGTATCACTATTAATAAAATTATTATAGATTATTCTTAGTTATTACAAATTTGCCCTTACCGTCACTGAATTTTAAGAGATACTGACACTTCTTGTCATAAACACAATGCTTGGAAAACACAATAGCTCACAAGCTTATTTTTTAGTTGCTTAATTAAATGAAATGTTCAAGCTATTTAAGAAAATTCCTAGAAAATCTCTGCTTTCTGTCAACTAGTGACAGGGACCAAGTATCAAACAGGATGACATCTCCTTAGCCTTAAATCCATATTTATTACCTCTGTGTGTGTTTACAAAGATTCTGGGATGCAGCTTTATAACTTCTATTTTGTTTTAAGATTCTATACTATTAAAACAACAAGGAGTCCGGTGGCACCTTAAAGACTAACAGATTTATTTGGGTATAAACTTTCATGGGTTTTTTACCCACAAAAGCTTATGCTCAAATAAATCTGTTAGTCTTTAAGGTGCCATCGGACTCCTCGTTGTTTTTGTGGATACAGACTAACACGGCTACCCCCAATACTATTCTATACTATTTTATTTTATATTATGTTTTGAATGATGTCAATAAGTGTTAGTTATTGTAATTTGTGCTTTACACAGAATATCTAGTAGGCATCTTTAATTGTAAATTGTAAATGTACTACAAATGGTAGGTCATAAAGCTTAACCAAATAGTTCCTAAAGGCAATTAACCAACACTTGTGTCTTCACAAAGAACAGGACCCCGCCCCATCTCCAATTTACCCAAAACACCAGTGTAATATAGACTTGATCTTTATCTCAAAAAAAAAAATCTTGAGGTTTGTTTTAAAAAGTAATTTGGTTGTGTAAAATAATGTAAGTCTATTCCTTATTCAGAATATTCCAAAGAGGAGCAATGCTTAGTATATATTATCAGAGCTATAAACTAATAAACTCGGCCTCTTTACCCATTCTCCTTGCAAAGAGAAAAACCTTTGGTTTTTAAACTCACACAAATAGAAATATCCTTGGTAAAACTGATATACTTGCTGAAACTGATTTCTTTCTAAAGTCTTCATTCTTTAAACATTGAGACCATTTATGGTTAGGAAATGTTTTACAGATATTTAAAGATGAAAACCTTTGTTCTTCAAATACTTAAGATTATACTCTTTTGAGATGCATATTTGCAAATGCTATATGAAGGCTTGCATTGATAAAAGTAACTGCCTGATACCATTGTTAAGTAAATAGTAAGATATTTTATGCGCAAATCTAGCAAGGTAATTTGATGTTATAACTGGTTACTAATGTAAACAGCCATTTGAGAATAGAAATATGTATATTAATTGGGGAATTAGTTATCTGGCAATAAGTTTGATTTTAAGATTCTTAATATTATTAATTAATATTAATTACTATGCCTGTCTTTAATGGCTTCTTTTAAACGAGTTATAAACTAAGTTTTCCATGATTAGGGTGACCAGATGTCCCGATTTTATAGGGACAGTCCCGATTTCTGGAGCTTTTTTTTTTTTACATAGGCACCTATAACCCCCGACACCCTGTCCTGATTTTTCACACTTGCTATCTGGTCACCCTATCCATGATAAACCAAACCTCATTAACCATCCCTTAAATGAAATTCCTTGCCCATCTACGTGCTGCTTTGGTTCTCTCTGATATATTAAAACAGGACTCATTACTGATTTGGGGAATAATTAACTTTGGTTTACATTTACCTAGGGAAGAGCATCCCTACCAGAGAGGACCCCTCAAAGCATAATCTCTGTTGAAAGTTCTCCACAGAGAGACAGACAGAGGAGATGGTCACTGAAGTAACTCAGTGGTGGCTGGTGAACCCTGGGGTAAGTGGGACATAGCAGGAAAATTAAATAAAGCCTGGTCCCCTGGTTAATATATCTGGGCCCTGGAGTCACTGCGGTTGCACTGGGGCATGTGAAAGCTGGTCCCTGCAGTCTGGGTGTAAACTGTAGATTGCTCTAAAGTATTGCGCTCTACCTGCCCCACGTAGACCCTGCTGATGTGCTCTAAAAGGTATCTAGAACATGTGACAGTAGTCCTATTTGAAACAGACCTATGTCAACGCAAAGTATGCATCTTTTAGAGCCCATGAGTAGGATCTATATGAGGTAGTCAGAGCTCAACACTTTAGAGTGCTTGACAGTCGCTGCAGTCTGTGGCTTGGGCAGCGAATCCACCACCTCAAACCCCACTGAAAATCACAGCAGCTTTGCCTGCTGATTGACCTTGGCTACAATCTGGGCATAAGCCACAGGCACAGTGGAGAAGAATGCCCTGCTACTATATATATATATATAATATAATATAGTGAACACAGAGAATCTATAGCAGGCTGCTACAGATTTGCTATATTCAAAATTGATATGTAATCTCTCTCATAGACTCTTTCCCTCACACACAAATGTGTGGGTTTGTGTACTTTGGTGTGCCCCAACACCCTCCATACAAGACCTGCCACTGTTGATTGTCTGTGTTCTATTCAGCTTTATTTTAAATAATTGTAGTTTTAATAAAAGTTATAGCTAATAATTGTGATTATTTTGCTTGTCTTTAATCCTGGTGTCCCTAAGGCCAGGCAAAGAACCTCATGTGACTAAAACAGTGGGAGTCACATCCCTGAATTGGCATTAAGAGACAAAGACTTGGTTTCTACCATTTCTTGTTTCTCTAGATTACACATTGTTAGTGTTTAGGGGATAAAATTACATGCCACTCAATACCTTAAACACTCTTTCTACTCCACGGGGCAGGCTGACGGGAAGAGGAGGGTATTATAATTTTTTCCCTAGCCATATTTTCCATTCTTTGGCAAACATTATCTTTTTCCTCTTCTTCTGAATGAAGTTAAAATTAACATGGGTTCTTTTGTATAACTAAAATATCATCTTATGTGATAATTACATCTTGGCTTTGCAGCCACAGAGGCTGATCTCAATGCCTATTACATCCATGGAAAGGCTCCACTTGGCATTGGCTCAAGCTCATAGATCTGACAGTATTTTTCAAAGGGAGGAAGTATTATTAGCCTCATTTTACATGGGGAAATTGAAGCACAGAGAAGAGACATGTTAAGGTCAATGTCACAGTGGGAATAGAACCCAAGCCTCCCTACTCCACTGTCTTACTCCTTCGACCATGCTGCCTGCTAACATTAAACTCCATCATGCAATAAAATGTCTTTGCATGCCAACGTAACAGGCCATGTCAGTGCAGTTTCAGTTGTGGAACAGTGTTTTCCTTCTGCAAAACCAGCTGAATGACAAAATATTTTGCAGATCCCACAAAATGTTACTTTTTAAATTAAAATACGTATTTACAGTCCAGACTATTTCCTTCCTACCCCTAATCAAATTATAATAAATTATATTTAAGGTATTTTAGATCAAATTTTAGCCCCAAAAACTTTTACCATGAAATGTTTACCTTTCCAAGTTTTGACACAACCTTACTATTCTGCAATTTCCTGCTATTGCTTTACAATGCATAAAGAGATGCACATTTAAACATACCCATCAAGTGAATGTTTAAAGCAATCACAAATCAGTGACTGCATAACTACCTATTCCTATTTTAACAATGTAAATATCGTTAAACAGCAAAAGCTTTCAAAACAACAGCTTAAAAAAAAAAGAGACAGACAGACAACTAGGCTAGATGTTAGGAGATGAAGGGAATTCTTTATATTTACTGATTATTTTCCAGCCTTTGAGGGCATGATTTGTTCTTTGTAAAAGGACAATAGCAAACATGTCAGTCAAAGAAAAACAACAAGAATGGATACTTGACCCTCAGCCTCAATCAACAGATCTGCTCTTACTATCCCTAACAAGAATAAGGGCAAGCCCTTCAACACCAAACCAAAGGCTGCACAACAAGATTCAGAGAAAGAGAAAGTCCTTGTGTTGCCCAGACAACAACCAGAATTAACCCGAGACTCCTACTTAACATTCCAAACACACTCAGGTAAAAACACACCTGACATGCTAACCCACGAAGTGGGTATTCACCCACAAAAGCTCATGCTCCAATACATCTGTTAGTCTATAAGGTGCCACAGGACTCTTTGCTGCTTATGCTAATGAATGTGTCAGCTAGGTCCCTAACTTGCCTTTAAATTCAGTGAAAAACAGCACAAATGACACGTGCACTGGAGGCTCAGCAGTGAAAGAGTTAACAAGCATCACACCATAATGAGTTGCTGAAAAGAAAAAGTAAACATTTAATGATGGGAAAGAAAGTGGTCACAAACCAATGAGAATAGCCCAGATGTAACTGTTCAATTTAGCAGAAAAACAAGGCAAAGGCCTTCAATTCTCATTGGGCTCAATCCTGAAAACTTCTCCTAAGCAAATTTCTTCAGAGGAGCTGAACACCAAGAAATCAATGAGTTGGGGGAGGAATTCAATACCCTGTAGGATTGGAAGAGACAACAATGCACTTATCTGTGCAAAATCTGCTAATTCACCTCCCAAAGGCAGGGTCCAAATGCACCTGGAAGTCTGTTGGGCACTACTAATATTACACATACTCCATCACGATGGAGGGGCTGCTCGGCCAAATTTCATTGAGTGGCATTGCATGAAGGGTCACACCACCACCCAGGTCTGGTCTAGCCAACTTTCTGGCCCCTGGTCCTAACCTGAATGGCACTGTGACACCATGTGCTAGGTTGCAATGCCATTCATTTGGTAGCCCTTTCAAACAGGGGGCCCAGAGCAAATTCCTCCTCTTGCCCCCCCTCATCCCAGGCAGCCCTGAATCAAACTTTCCGAGACCTTAACTCTATTTCTTACAGATAAATTGATAGTTGGGGAGTGTAACTGGGTTTTCAAATCTAAGGCCCTGAGCTTGCAAAGACTTATGTGCTGTGACTAGTCCCATTGAAGCCAATAAGAATATTCAGTGGGAAAAGTTAAGCCTATGTGGAAGTGTCTGCATGACTGGGACCTAAATTAGTGAATTTCCCAAAGCACAACTAGAAAGAGCTGCATTTAAACTGGGACGGGGAGGAGGAAGACAGTAAGTCATAGGCTCCTGTATTGTCACCTCAATATAGTTAGTGTACTTTTCCCTAGCTTCTATGAGTAGCAAAAATAGAAACAATCATGGAAGTATTTTTTCTGTTGCTCATGCAGCACGAGGATCTCTCCAAAATACAGGGAAAAGACTAGTTAAATTTCAGCAGACTGTTTACTGCACTGCATCCCATACTCAACCACTATCTAAGAGAATGGAAATGTGCTTCAGTCAATGAGAAACTAAAGGAGTGACCTTACAAGGTGCCAAGTGACATCTACGTTACCAACTCCTTCACAAAGGCATCTTGTTTTATAGAAAATATCTACAACAGACAGCGTGTCAAGACTTTCAGGACAATTACCCACAGTCACTGCTAATGAGGAAACTGCCAAGACAGGGTCAGTGGCATGATCTCATTCAGATCGTAGCCATCTACAAATACGACTGAGGAGGAAGTCTTTAATATTACAGGCTGTGTCTATGCAAGCATTAAAAATTCCTGCAGACTCAACACTGGGAACACTAGTGTAGAACTGCTGCCAGTGTCTGAGTCTCCACACTGAGGCAGCATTGTCTAACGGATAGGAAATGGGGCTGAGAGTCTAGAGACCTGAGATGTATTCATGGTACAGTCAGTGAGCTGCTGTGTGACTTCTGTTTAACCTCTCACCTTTCATCTCTTTCGAATGTAAGCTCTTTGAGTCAGGGATGATCTTTCACTAGGTATTTGTACAGTACCTACCACAATGGGGTTCCAATCTCAGTTGGGGTCTCTAGGCACTAACCCTAATATTATAAGTGATTAATATGCAGTGGTTGGACATGCCTTGTCTACACTAGAGCTACCATTGGAGACATGCATCAGAGGGAAATATTAAGAAAAAAAATAGGGTAGATAAGGCCAGTGGGGGCCTTCACCAGTCCTGTTCATTAATCCTGCTGTATACCACAGCAGGCTATGGCAAATGTTTAAAGACATCTCCAATACGAAAAAGTAGAAGAATTCATTAACCTTTTCATATCTAGATGAAACAAGATTCAATAAATGAACTCATGCTTATTTAATTTTCCACCAGACTATTTCTCTCGGGTGATTAGGCAACAATATATTAAACAATAAGTCAGATAATTCACTCAAGTAATTATACTATCAAATGTATCAAAACATGGGATGAAATGTAGCATAAAACAGCAACTTAGGCCCTTTTCTTGCAAGCCCTTGTGTGTGCAGACCCCTATGCCCGCAGAGACTGACTGTGCAGGATCAGGGCCTTATATTTTATTCTCCAGAACATACAAACCTTTCCCAGAACAAAGACTATTTCTGCATAACAGAGGCAACTGCTCAGGGTGTGGTTATCATAAAGCACCTTCTCTAAGGGAATTTACCATCCAATACCATGCATAGTTCTTTCTAGCATCCCAGAGGTATAACACTCAGCTGGATTCTTCCCCTGGATTCATGCATGACTCCCACTGATTTCAGCCTATCATGCATGCCCAAAGAGCAGAATTTGGCCCTAAATTCTTTACAACCAAGTCCCTGTCATATTAGCTACACATTCAGAAAGATTCTTTACTTGTCCAGCCACCTCTTGTCAACATGCTCACTACCACTTTGAGTTAATCTTACTTCTGAGTAGCATCTAGGCTCAGTATAAAATTTAACATGACAAGCTTGTGGCTAATCACATCAACGATTGTGAAGTGAAGTTTGATATGAAATGCTGAGCTTTCAAGCAGCGTGCCATTTTCTGAGCTGCTCGAGATCCTGTTTTACATTTCCACTGACTCCCCATATACACACACACAGACACAGGATGGCACAGAAGTACACGTACACAATAATTCACTAGTATTGGTAGGTATGGGGGGGAAGGGGCGGGAAGAGGACAAAGACCTTACAGCAATTCACTGGTAAGGCAAGATCTCTAAGGACCTGATCCTGCTCTGAAAACAGTGTGGGTAAATCCCTTTACTAGCAGAGTCCCCACAGTGTCCACTCACATAGTTCTCAGTGTGGCTGTGGAGCACTGAATGTTTGTTTTGATGCCTGCATGATGAAAAATCTTATAGAAGAAAGAAAATCAGAGGATACAATGCAGATAGAAGAAAGATGACAGAGAAGAAATGATATCCAGGTTTACCAAGGTATGGTCAGTTGAGCAGTATTTGGGATAGGTGCGTAGAAGAGATCTTACTTATATATCCACTCCTGGATTACAAGATAGATCCTGCAGGACTGGCTGGGTCATGACTGATCTAACCTGCTCCATCTGCTGTCATACCCCCTGGTTTGAATCAGTCCACGACTGCCCGGCTAAACCTCCTGCCATCAACCCTCTCCTTCTTTCTGCCACCAGGGCTTCTGTGGCGTTACCACAGAGCTAGCCCTATAGCCCCTTTGTGCCTGCATAGCCAACATCACTGACACAAAGGGCCCATAAGGCAACTATGGATGTGGCCCTCAACGTTTGTCGGTGATCATGGTGCTGCAGCATCTCCATGTGAAGTAGAGGAAGATATCACAATTACTGCAGGTAACAGGAATGATAAATGAGGAGTTTTGAATAAAACTGTACAAAAGTAACCCTTCAAAAGCATTCCCAGCATGAAGCTAATTCACTTCTTTAAGCTGGAGGTCATCCCTGCCTTCTGCGATGCAAGCATGGCCTTTTAATGTTAGGTTGACACTAAAGAAGTATGTGTGCTCTGGATGAGAAAGATGGAAAGGTTTTAAATGCATCACAGGGGATGCAGAATAAAGTAGTAGGTGCTGCATCAGAAGCTGATCCTCAGTAGGCCCTTACTGCAAAATAGGATGACCATATCCTATCCCAAAAGCATGTGTGCCTGGGTTCCACGCTCCAGGGAGTACTTCCAGCAAGTGATACTACACAGAAGAGAACCCTTCACTGCACAGCTGGTATGAAAGATTAAAGGTTACAGGTATCTAGAACTTGGAATGCAACAGTTAAGCAGACCCATTTTATGAGGACAGGGTGATCCATTGAATTACTTTTAACCTGATTGGTCTAACACAGAGCAATGATGTAGGCATCATGAATGTTTCCCAGAATGCAGTTCCACCTTGAGCAAGTACATTGGAGTTTTCACACCCTCTGTATCTGATTGCTTGGATTTAAGTCCAGAGAGCTGGTTCAATTCTGAAATCTGACCAGAAGATGGTGAGTATAATTTGCCTCAATGTGAGCAATGCTGATAATTTTGTTTCCACTATTCAACGGCTCTTATTAAAAAAAAAAACAAAAAACCCTCAACTTATCTGAATAATTTCACATATTTATAAATGCACATTCCTCATCTCCAAACTCTCACCTTCACTTCTAAAGCATCTTATCAGGAGAGAAACATTCCATTTGCTGCCATTCCATCCCCAAAGACCAAGACAAGACTCCAGCTTTCTAAGGCCCTGACCCTGCATTAAGCTGAGTGGACAGAACCCTGCATGCATGCAGAACTGATTGCAAGACTGAAACCTTAATGGGATAAACAATGGCTATGCTCCTACAAAGGGAGCCACATGAACATATCTTTGGAGGAGCTCGCATGGCCATAAGTGTCCACCCATGCAGACCAGTTTGCAGGATTCAGACCATTGATCTAAAGAAAGGCCAGCCTAATTGCCTCTCCCATCCCCTTCCTTCTCCCTATGCACAAGCGGTGGAGTGCGGCTGGCACAGAAGCTGGCTATGCTGCTTTGTGCCTGCTGAGAGCTCCCCTAAAGGAATTCTCAGCTAGCCAGTGCAAAACACAGAATCTGATCCTGAGTCATGCAAAATGGATGGAATTTGGGAAGAGAATCTGGCCCCATGTCTCAGAAGGAGGCTTCTGGTATAGATTGACGGGGGAAAATTCTGTTGAGTACTGCAGGACCTAACAGGTGTCATTCACAACACCAAGTGAGGCGTCCAGGCTCCCCATGCATTGTATGGGGAGAGTTAGGTGCCTAAAAAGGATTCACAGAAGCCAGCAAGCTGAGGAAGGGCTGCCTAAGACAGCAAGTGATTTTTTTTCCTGACTTGCAATCAAAACAACTTGCATCTTCTTCTTTACTGTGACACTGTATAAAGTGCCCTCAACAAAAAGCGTTACTTACAGTTGTATGATGGGAGACACTTCCTCCAATGCTAAGGTTTTTGAGAAGTTGAGGAGACCCGCCATACTGCCCCGAGATCTGCTTCCTGACTTCTGCTGCCACAGTTCTGAAACAAGAGAGGAACAATTTAACTTTTGTAAACCAGGGCAAAATGTCAGGTAGGTGTTCTGCTGTAGGAATCTGGCTGGCCCGTGAGGACAGAATGTGTGTATCAGACTCCCCAGAACTTACAGAATCTACTGCAGGGCAAAAAATTCAGATTCTTAACCCAAATACAAACATTTTCCTCTTGTGCGGTGTATTTCCAAGCCACAACAAAATGAGACGTGGCATCCAACTGGCTGAACCTGTCTCTAGCAAGCTTCTTCCACTTTCCTCTGTGGAAAGACCTTCCGCAGCATTCTCAGTGCCTCCCAGCAGTTCAGACCTCAGTCACAAACCAGCTCTTGTGTGTAATTGCTCTCTCATTCCTGAACCCTGTGTGTGTGTGCCATGACTTCTCTTTCATCTCAGTGATTACAGATTGGCAGAGACTTCTTTGCTAAAGTCCAACCCCCTCAATGCCCGGAATAGCTGTGCAGCCTAGAAAGTGGGTTGAGATAGCTGAGGATGCAACACCTGGAAAATGCACTGACTGAGCCCAGGCCGACATTTAAAGCTATTTCTCCCAAGCTTGTCGAAATCTCAGGGGAAGGCAGCAAAAGCGCCGCTGTGATGGCTCTGTAAGCTGAAGGCTGAAACAGGCCCACATCTTCTGTGGCTCAGGCACAGAAAAAGACATGAAACACACACTGACTTGCTCGGTTACACTGCCACACAGGGCCGGTGCAACCATAGGGCACTAGGATTTGGGGGAGGGGGGCGCCATTTTCTTCGGCAGTGACGTGGCGGCCAGATCTTCGGCCGCCCTGGTTGCTGCCGGCATTTAGGTGGAGGGAGCTGGAGCAGGGGAGCACAGAGAGGGCCACCTGCAGCAAGTAAGGGGGGGGGGGGGGGCGGCACGCAGGGGAACTCCCCGCCCCAGATCATCCCGCCCCGCCTCCTTCCCGAGCATGCTGTGGCCACTTCACTTCTCCTGCCTCCCAGGCTTGCAGCGCCTAAGCTGTTTGGCACTGCAAGCCTGGGAGGCAGGAGAAGTGAAGCAGTCACAGCGTGCTTGGGGAGGAGGTGGAGCAGGGGTGAGCTGCTTCACTTCTCCCATCTCCCAGGCTTGAGGCGCCAATCAGCTTAGGTGCTGCAAGCCTGGGAGGCGGGAGAAGTGAAGCAGCGATGGCGTGCTTGGCGTGCTCGTGGGCGGAGCAAGGGTGAGCTGGGGCGGGGGGGTGCCTCAGGGTGGAGGGGGGGAGCTGTCACGGGGGTGGGGGCAGTTCAGGGCAGGGGCGCGGGGAGAGCGCAAGGTTGAAGTTTCGCACAGGGCGTGAAACATCGTTGCACCGGCCCTGCTGCCACATGCTCTCTGCTACAGGTGAATCCCACCATTGCCACTGCTTTCCTCTTGGACACAGGGGAATGCACATTATGTCCCTCTGTGCCTGCAGGGTGAATCAAGTACAATGTGTCCCCTCTGCTTTTTTATGTTCCCAGACAAGCGCCCCACCCCCCAGATCACAAGGTAACATTAAAACATAAGACAGCTTCATTTACAAACAGTAGCAAAGAGACAGAGACAATATACAAAAAAAATGGGTAAAAAAAGAAACATCCCTAAAAACAACACTGGGCCAAATCCTGGGCCTTGGGTTGTCCACAGCCCTGCAAGGCACTGGAAACCTTCCCATAACCTTGGAAGGGGATGGAGATGGAACACTCGCACCAGAAACTGAGCTGGTCAGTGTTTCAAATTGTGAAACTTTGACCCCCCGCAAAAAAAAAAAATGGTTGAAAAAAAATGTTTTGTCAAAAGAATGTCACCCAGCTCTTTGCAATACCCTCTCTCAGGAGCCCATCTCATTAGCCGAAGGCAATGCCCAGCTTGCCCAGCCTCAAATCAACCCCCAAATATCTTCCAACATTTTTTCAAACACAGCTGGCTGTGTGGTGTAAATCAGCAGAGGCATGGCTAATTGAACTAGCTATGACTTAACTCGTAAGTACGCTATTATAGGGTGTGATGGGCTGTTCAGGCTCCATCTACTGGAAAGAACCTTTCTGAGCACGGACTTGACAAAAGGGTCTGTTCTCATTGTTGGGACTGCCAAGGAAGTCAGCAATGGTGGAGTGCAATGGGGCTGACAGCAGGGGGAAGGAGGGAGGAAAATCTATAAAAAGGAACAGGCTAGAACAACCAGGCCTAGTGTGGACAGCAGATGTTTCCTCAGTCCAGAGAATGGGGGTAATGTTAGCTAGAGGAAGCACTATTTTACCTTAAAAATAACTTGGACTATAGAAAACTGTTTTTATGCACTCTGGCTGCAAGAAGTCATTTGCTTCATATTTGACTTTACCACAGGAGGTTTTCTTTTCACTTTCAGAAGCTGAAAGTTGAATGTAGACCAGCCAGCTCCTGCTGGGGACTGACAGACAGACTATTCTCTTCCATAAGGATCTATCGTCCTTGTCTTGGTTTTTCCCCTATCCACTGCGTTGTTAGTATTAATAGAAAAGTTTGGAATGTACTAAAATGAGTCTTAGACATGGAAAATATTGTGCATCTATAGCTGATGAGAGACTTAAAAGCATGCCCTATGTTGCACATGATCCTGGCTTTAAACCTGATCTCTTACTTGTTGCATGTTTTGTGCAATTCCTCAGGCAACACGGAACAGAGCTCTTCATTGCAGGGCTGGTATGAAAGACTAGAGGCTACAGTTATCTAGGACTTGGAATGCAATGGGGGGAGGAAAACAAATCTTTCCAGAGATTTATAGATCTAAATATTGTTTCTAGATGGAAAGTTTAGCCAGAGGAACAAATTTATCTTCAGCTGTGAAGCCTCAGGTGATGTCTAGATATGTTACTAAATGTTGCACCTCTGGCTGTGTGGTGGCTTCTTTAAACTTGACTCCATCATGTAACAAGCAACTCATTTGATTCTGATGTAGTTCTTGGTTCTGTTCTTCTTTGTAGGTTCAGCACTTGCCTGATAATGACCTGGGTGTTTGGGAATTCTTGCAGTGGTAGGAGGGCAAAAATGGAGATTTGACCCAGTTTCAAGCAAGGGCCAGCTATATTACAATTTGGTGTTGCCTGGCTACACTAGTTTGCATGGGTGCAGCTATGGTAGTTGAAATAATCAGTACTGACAAGGCCTTAGCTAGGTAATTCAGTGCAGTACAAGCCTGCTTGGAGGGTAGGAGAAGGGATGAAACATAATAAAACAAAATGGGACATTGCTATAACCATGAGATGGTGCTCCTTTGAAGGATTCTCTACTATCATTCTAATCATCCAACTGTCCAAACAAAGACCCAGCTAAATACTTTTGCTCAACAAACTAGAATTCTCTTCTGTGACAAGACTACGAGAAAAAAAAAATGAACACAAGTCTAGAAGCCAGAAGAAGTGTTGGGATGATTTATAAATTCAATTGAATCATGTTATCTGAGCCCCCAGCAAGAGTACAAAACAGTAAAGGAATGTGCTATAGCAGATAGGCTAAAAAGGCTGTAATGCCCAAAGATAACCAGAAAAAGCTTTCCTGACACATGCCTCTGATTCAAAGACTCTTGTGGTGGTATAGAATAAAATGAATAATGGTAAAGCTTTTAACTGGAATGACAAATCAAAAATTAGTTCTGCCATAACCATCTGATGCTAACATCATACTTAGTTTATCTGGAATTCTTAGACAAATATTCCACAACTTTGTCACAGGACACTGTCATATGACTTAAAGTACACTTTTTCCTAGTAACACTCTTTCTGATCTTATTCTTCACTGGGTAATTACTGTGAACATATGCGATATCACAAAAATACAGAATATGCCAAAGGAGGGGGGCAAATCCCCTAGGAGCCCATTTTTAAAGAAAACAAAACTAGTCTTTTTTTGAAAGTACTATCGCTAACTAGAAAGTGAGCTGCAAGTAAAACCAAACTTAATTGCACTTTATATATGATGAAGAATCAGTAAAGAGTGTGCCCCCTCCCCCCCCAAAAAAAAAAAAAAAACACCTTCCGGATTGCGTGGCATTTTTACACTGCAAATATCAGGTCCTTGGCAATGATACCAAAGTTAACTGAGCTGCAGATCCTCTTACTTCTCACAGCAGAGAAGGGAGGTGGGAAAAGAGGATGCAGTGTCTTGCTATCTATTCTATCTACTCATGTTTACTGGCATTACCAGTTAAATCAAATCAGTTACTTATATCAAAGTATAAATAGAATTGAGTAGGTGTCCAAGACAGATGTTAACAATGAGTTTCTAATCATGTGCCTATTTGCTGGTGTTACTCTCTTCTAAACTAGAAGCAGGCTGCTAAATATTATGAAGACCATACATCATCTTTCACTTCTCCCTAAAACGTGCTCAGTTTTTACTTGCATTTTAATGTGAGCTCTTATTTTGTCAAGTCGTTTGAGGAAGTATCTTTCCCATAGTTCTCTATATTTTGAAACGTGGAATAAAAAATTCTGTTTCTCTCTCCCATCAAGATAGTTACTCTTTCTGGCTTTCCAGTTTTTGTCTTGTTTATGATCCTTAATCCTGTATTTGGTGATGCTCTGCCTAGAGTATTTCACTGTAGAAAGACAGTCTTACAGTAAAGTATCCCTGCAGATCTATAACCATCAAGCTGCTTCTCTTTGAGCAGTTCAGAGAATTCTGTTCAATGTTTCTGTTTTAAAAAGGATTTTGAGCATTGTTCATTTCTCAGTTGGATTATTTGTAACGTGGCTTTGAGCATCAGTGTATAATGTTATTCCACTCCCAGATCTGAAGTTTGTGTATTGGTCTTCTAAGCTTTGTCTACACTGGGGATAATTTCTGGAAGACTTTTCTGGAGGGAATATAACTGATTATAAACCTAATAAGAATCTGAGGAAAACTCCCCCAGTCCAGACCATTTCCAACTGCTCTGGGATAGGAGTGTGTCTTGATTAAGATGATACCAGAACTACATATCTTGTGGGGTTTTTATATTGGTTAGCAGAGGAATGACCCTGTTCTAATACTACCAATATAGTATATCTGATAGATTTCTACAAAGGCAAATAACTGTCTCACTCTTCATCCCTGAGCTGCAGTGGGAAGAGATTACATTCCAGTAACGGGTTCCCCCAATTAACTTATCAAGTTCCTCCACCAAAGAGGGAAATTGCTTCTAGTATGAACTCTCTTACACCAGGAGGAAGCAACAACAGAAAAGTTTGTCTTTTGTTTTGAGGTCCACCTTTAGTGATGAACTGTGGGGAGAGCTAGTTCAGTGGTTTGAGGATTGGCCTGCTAAACCCAGGGTTGTGAGCTCAATCCCTGAGGGGACCATCTGGGGCAAAATCAGTACTTGGTTCTGCTAGTGAAGGCAGGGAGCTGGACTCCATGACCTTTCAGGGTCCCTTCCAGCTCTATGAGATAGGTATATCTCTATATAAAATAATAATTCCATTGACCAGTCATTTTTCTGAACTCTCTCTAGAATGGTGTACGCTCAAACACATGAAAACCAAAGGCTAAACAGGTGCAAAAGTCCCAGCACTTATTGTATCTCTTTAGGGACTCGGGGGGAGAGGTTGGGGAAGGCTGATGCTTTCACTAAAGGTATCTTACACTTTAGCCTCTTCTAGTTTGCTGCATTTGTGATAACAGCTATAACGCTATTTAATGTGAAGAGGACATTGCCATGCCCACTGCACTTGGTGGCTGGTCCTGTGACCACTGAAGCCAATGAGGGCTTTGATATTGGTTTCAATAGGTGCAGGATCAGACCATCTCAGCATGTGAATTATTTGGGCTAAGAACAACCCTCAATCTCTACTGGACCTAAGCAGATTAAGGGCCAGAGATTTACACACCATTTTGGCAGTGTAAGGGGGCATTAAAGAGGGTTACATGTAAATTTACTCACTTTAAGGCCCCTTTATATTGCCTGAGGTGTACAGGGGGCTTCAATATGAATGAGACACTGGCCCGGAATGTAACAGATGGAAGAAAGTGTAATATCAAAGAAGGAGGAGAACTAGCACAACCTGCTACCATACAGGAGGTCAGAATCCAGGATTCCAGCTTGGTAGACAGAATGCTGAGCCCCTGAAGAAGGTTGCTTCATGCTTTAAAACCCTTCCAGGTCCCTCCAAGAACAATGTGCTTGAGAGGCTCTGTACTAAGGCCTTGTCTAAACTAAAAAGTTGCACCATTTCACTGGTATCACTAAAGTGGTACAACCCCTCATGTGTGGTGGAATTACAGTGGTATAAAGGTGCTTTATACCAAAATAGTTATTCCCACATGAGGAAGGAAGTAGCTAAACTGTTATAGAAGTACCTTTGTATCAGTGTAACAGTATCCACAGTAGAGTTTATACTGATATAACTATACTTTCTTTATTAAAATCACATGCCTAACTGATCTACATATACTGGTACAACTTCAAATGCAGATCAGGCCTCAAGCAGGAAAGTCAGCTCAACACTGAGGCCTTTTTAGGTAGGGTGAGGGAGGAATAGTACATACATCATAGTCAAAGTGCAGACCAAGAATTTTGCATCTTTGTGAACACTTCCAGTAAGAGAATGTTGCACTGCAGTGGTAAGATTGACACTTTATAATAGAGATATTGAGAAGTGTTGTGAAACAGCTGCAACAGTCTAGCACCGCTGCTGTTGCTCATAGTAAAATAACCTAATAGTGATGAACATATACCACTGATGGGACTACTGTTCTGCATACACTTCTGAGGTAGACCATGTTGATTGGGGGAAATAGTAGACAAATGTATCAGTGCTATGATGACGAGGAAGCACAGAAGTACCTGGATAGTATTTCAGAAAAAGTAATAACTTAAGTCTAATCACTTCCTCGCTCAGAAAATTCTTCCCTAAAACTACTCTAAATCCAACCCTGAATCCTGCACACACACTGGCAGGTAATCCTACAAATTGTATTCTGCTTTAATATTAACCAAAGTGTGTGATAGCTACATGAACATACTCACTACAGGCAAAACTTAGATCTGTACGACTAGCTCTAGGGGTAAGGCAAACAGGATGTCAATGTGTGAAAAATGTAACACGGATATTCTACTTCAAACAATGGCATGAAGATTAAAACAAGAGGCGGCTTCCGACAGCCACAGGGAAAAGCCCTAGGAACCTACAAGTGCAAGCAGTTTGCTTGTGGCCAGAGTTCAGATTCTAGGACTCCACCACAGCAATGTTTGAGGAGTAATTTGTGTATTAGTATAAGTAAAAAAATATGTTCCCTTGCTTCAGAATTCCTAAATACTCCTCTACCAGAATAACTGGACACAGGGCTTATCCGGTCATATCCATTAACAGTAGTTTTGCTCTAAGAAATTGTCAGTGTAGTGTAGTATACTAACCTGCCCATGTGCAGGTAAAATTCACATATCCAGTAAATCACATACTTCATGTCAGGAGTTCCATAACTCTTCTCTGCAAGTGTCAGAAGGGAAACATCTGTACCTGCACAGTGTCATTTGGTTGCTTTTAAACAAAACAAATGACTACAGCACTGCAAGGTATACAAAGATGGCATTATAGCAACTTTTCCCCTTTCCTATATTGTGAGGTTAACATCTGCAACAGTGGTTGGGAAACCTGAAAGCTACTCAACTAGAGCCAGACAGAGATGTCACAAAGGGAGGGTGGTAAACTATTTTGTAGACTCTTCACTGGAGCTGCAGAACTCACAGATTCTTACCCCTGACTTTCCTAGAACTCCTACCTCTCATGCAGCTGTAATCATGACTGCAAGTTAGAACCAGGAAAAGTGCCCTGATGGCAAAACCAGCTCCTGCCACACCATGTGATGGGAAGAGGTATGGTGAAATTCTTGGGCCATCAATTTTTCATCTCAATCTCTGACTAATACATTCTAATAAATCTGAAGCCCCTCTTCTCTCCTGCCTATTCCCTAAGAAGAAAAGAGCACAGGGCTGCATTCTCTCCTGGAACCCCTGCAATGGGAGGGATAGCACTTTCCCCTCCCCCACCTCCTCCCATGAATCACTTCAGAACTGCTTTTGCAGCTTTCCCATTCAGAAAACTGAAAGTGACATTCAATTCATGGCTGCCCAGAGCCATCTGAATAGTGTTAAAAAAAAATTTATATTACAAATGTTATATACAGCTTAGTGTTTGCACAGGTCTCTAGACAAACAAACTAGCTGGCTTATGATAGCATGTATGAAGACGGGAGCTGTATCCCCCATTTTACAGCAGCGGAGAAGGAACTGAGGCAGAGGTTAAGTGACTCTCCCAAGGTGTCTGTTCTGAGCTGGTGCTAGAACTCCATGGGATTCCAGACCCATGCACCTTCCACTGGACGAATCTGCGTGACACATATTTGGTCAGTAGAAGAAGAATTATATTTCAGTAGTAGTTATAAATTATTGTTACAATGTCTGAGTAATATTTTATACTAGTACAATGTTAGCACTGTACCGGTATATCTAGACAGCACACATGGAACAGCTCTAATTTTCCAGAAGACTTTAGAGCCACCTCGTACAAAAGCATAGGTGAAATGCACAGCACAGAACGATGTTAGCAAGACCTGCCCAGTGTGTGTTTAACATAAGGAGTTTTAATGAAACCCCGAATTGAGGTGACACCATGTACACATATATAAATACACAATAACAACTGCAGATGGAGCTTAGCCCGGGGATCTCTTTCCTCCATCCCCTTTTGTGGCAGAATGAGGAAATACACAATCTCCACAGCAACTCCATAATTGCTTTTGTTGTTTTGATTAGAGCAGACCCGTGGCTAACTTGGGAGAAGCGACACGGCAGCCTCCTGTTCCGAACGGATCTTCCCTGCTGCCAGAGGGGGTCAAAGAGCCAGGAGCAAAAAATTACAGAAGTGTTCTGGTTCTTCGCGCTGGACATCTCGCGCTGCACCCCACCTACCCCGCTGCACTGACAGCGCCAACCAGGGGGGCGTTGGGAAACCTGTCAGCCTGCGTAAGGGCAATGTGGCGGACCCTGGGTTTCTCCAGCATCCAACGCACGTAAACAAACCTCCCCAGCCCCCAGATCCTCCCTCGGAGCGCAATGCACCCAAACCCCTGGCGGAGCACGGTGCATCCCCGCCGCTCACGCCCCCTACCCTAGATCGGGACCATGCACAGGCAAAATGCAACCGCGGGCAACACAAAACGAACCGGCCCAAACCGGGCTGATGAAAACCCGGGAGGGGGGAGCTGAACAGCAGGGCGGGTCAGCGGGGCATCTCCTGCCCGGACTAGGCCCCTTCTGCCGCTACCGGCCCAGCCCGGCGCTGAGCGCTGCTCCAGCGGGAGGCTACAGTGTGGAGCACGCCTCCCGGGTGCGCGGCGCTCCGCGCGGGCCCTCTACCTGCTGATCTTCTGGGCGAAGGCGCGGCGCTCGGCCATGGCTGCGGCTGCTCGGGCTGGAAGCACGGCGCGTCTCCCCTCGCCTTCCTCGCGGCTGCTCCTCAGCCTGGAGCAGCAGCAGGAGCCGGGAAAGGGGGCCGTAATGCTCCGGAGAGACACGCAACCTGAATTTGCCGGCCCAGCATGCAACCAGATTCCACGCTGACTATCCCCTTCCAGGCAAGGGGAGGGAGGAGGAGGAGGAGCCGCTCTTAGCCGATATGCGGTACGGCGGCGGGCGGAGGCCAAGGGCTGTCTGAGGAGTTATTGTCCCATTTTAGGGCGGGGGATAGGGCAGAGCTGCCCCAAGCCCCCAAATCTCCTCTTGGGGAGTGACTGGGAGTCTCCCCTCCTCCGCCCTAGCCAGCGCTGCGAGGGGGGGCCTCAGGGCAAGGGGGGGACACAGTGACACGCTGCTTAACTCCATTGCAATGCATGGAAGAGGGGAGCCGGGGAGCTCTGCAGGCAGACCCTGGGGAGAAGCGACAGGGCAGAGATTCTGCTGGAAACGGCAGGGAGCGTCCCTGGCTGGCAGATGATTATTTTCAGGCCCTTCCTAGTGAGGGTGGTTAAATAGACAGGTTGAAACCCACATCCCAGATCCAAAGGGTGTGGAAATCCAGCCCATGACTTGGGCCCCACAATACATGGGCCATGCTTTGTTCCACAGTGTCAGCCTGGAGTCTGTCAGTCAGACTATAAGCTCTCTGGGCTCTATTGCTGTACACTACACAGGGTTAAGCATGCTGTTTTCCCTAACCAAATAACATTGATCTCTCAGATAAGTATGATAACACTTCTCACAAGGTATCAGAGGGCTAGGTAGCCCTGTTAGTCTGGATGTGTAAAAGCAGCAAAGAGTCCTGTGACACCTTATAGACTAACAGACGTATTGGAGCATGAGCTTTGGTGGGTGAATACCCACTTCGCCAGATACATGTAGTGGAAATTTCCAGAGGCAGGTATATATATGCAAGCAAGAATCAGGCTGGAGATAACGAGGTTAGTTCTAATCAGGGAGGATGAGGCCCTCTTCTAGCAGTTGAGGGGTGAACATCAAGGAAGGAGAAACTGCTTTTGTAGTTGGCAAGCCATTCACGGTCTTTGTTTAATCCTGAGCTGATGGTGTCAAATTTGCAGATGAACTGAAGCTCAGCAGTTTTTCTTCGAAGTCTGGTCCTGAAGGTTTTTTGCTGCAGGATGGCTACCTTTAAATCTCCTGTTGTGTGTCCAGGGAGGTTGAAGTGTTCTCCTACAGGTTTTTGTATATTGCCATTCCTAATATTTGATTTGTGTCCATTTATCCTTTTCCATAGGGACTGTCCAGTTTGGCCGATGTACATAGCAGAGGGGCATTGCTGGCATATGATGGTGTATATTACATTGGTGGAGGTGCAGGTGAATGAACCGGTGATGGTGTGGCTGATCTGGTTAGGTCCTGTGATTGTGTCACTGGTGTAGATATGTGGGCAGAGTTGGCATCGAGGTTTGTTGCATGGATTGGTTTCTGAGTTAGAGTTACTATGGTGCGGTGTGTAGTTACTGGTGAGAATATGCTTTAGGTTGGCGGGTTGTCTGTGGGCGAGGACTGGCTGGACTCCCTGGACACACAATAGCAGATTTAAAGGTAGCCATCCTGCAGCAAAAAACCTTCAGGACCAGACTTTGAAGAAAAACTGCTGAGCTTCATCCGCAAATTTGACACCATCAGCTCAGGATTAAACAAAGACTGTGAATGGCTAGCCAACTACAAAAGCAGTTTCTCCTCCCTTGGTGTTCACCCCTCAACTGCTAGAAGAAGGCCTCATCCTCCCTGATTGAACTAATCTCGTTATCTCCAGCCTGATTCTTGCTTGCATATATATACCTGCCTCTGGAAATTTCCACTACCTGCATCGGACGAAGTAGGTATTCACCCACCAGCGCTCATGCTCCAATACATCTGTTAGTCTATAAGGTGTCACAGGACTCTTTGCTACTTCTCACAAGGAGATCTCTAAGTGCTTTGCAATTATTCTAACATATTTAGCCTCACACCATCCCTCCAAGTAGGATTATCCTCATTTTACAGATAGCAAAGTGAGGTATAGAGAGGACAAGTCATTTACCCAAGGTCACACATACCATCTAGTGCAAGAAATTGAACCCAGGTTGCCTAAGTCTTAGATTTCTGCCCAAACCACTGGGTCATTCTTCCTCTCTAGAAAGTTGGGTTGCTGGCCATTCTAACTTGAGAGTGCATTCTCCCCGCTGGGTTCAGATTACAGACATTTTGAAAGAATCCTGAAATACCTTTTGGTGTACACACAACATCATTGTACTGTGACTCTTACATTTTACAACTTTTGATTTAGTCAAGTAACAAGCCAAAAGGTCCATTTTTCTGCATTTTCTTTTCATTTTATTACATCCATTCTGCCCCCTGCCCCTTTGTTTTGTCCATTTGCATCTTTAAGTGATGGAGCTGTCTTTATTTGTCACATAGCACCTAGCACAATGGGTCTTGATCCTTTCACTAGGTGCGGCTGTAATACAAATTACCAATAATAGCCACGTAATGTTGCACACTGATGACTGGATACACTTTGTGCTTGCCTAGCAGTTCTTCATCTAAGATCTCAGCATGCTTTAGAAAGGGGAAGTATTGTTATTCCCATTTTATGGATTAAACATAGAATCATAGAACTGGAAGGGACCTCGAGAGGTCATCTAGTCCAGTCCGCTGCACTCATGGCAGGACTAATTATCTAGACCATTCCTGACAGGTGTTTATCTAATCTGCTCTTAAAAATCTCCAGTGATGGAGATTGCACAACCACCCTAGGCAATTTATTCCAGTGCTTAACCACACTGACAGGACGTTTTTCCTAATGTCCAACCTAATCCTCCATTGGTGCAATTTAAGCACATTGCTTCTTGTCCTATCCTCAGAGGTTAAGAAAAACAGTTTATCTTCCTCCTCCTTGTAACAGCCTTTTATATACTTGAAAATTGTTATGTCTCGTTTCAGTTTTCTCTTTTCCAGACTAAACAAACCCAATTTTTTCAATCTTACCTCATAGGTCATGTTTTCTAGACCTTTCATCATTTATGTTGCTCTTCTCTGGACTCTCTCCAATTTGTCCACATCCTCCCTGAAATGTGGTGCCCAGAACTGGACACAGTATTCCAACTGAGGCCTAATCAGAGCAGAAGAATTACTTCATGTGTCTTGCTTACAACACTCCTGCTAATACATCCCAGAATGATGTCTGCTTTTTTGGCAACAGTTACACTGTTGACTCATATGTAGCTTGTGGTCCACTAAGATCCCCAGATCCCTTTCCGCAGTACTGCTGCCTAGGCAGTCATTTCCCATTTTGTATGTGTGCAATTGATTGTTCCTTCCTAAGTGAAATACTTTGCATTTATCCTTATTGAATTTCATCCTATTTACTTCAGACCATTTCTCCAGTTTGTCCAGATCATTTTGAATTTTAATTCTATCCTCCAAAGCACTTACAACCCCTCCCAGTTTGGTATCGTCCCCAAACAATGCCATTATCTACATCATCAATGAAGATATTGAACAGAACCAGACCTGAACTGATCCCTGCAGGACCCCACTCATTAAGCCCTTCCAGCATGACTATGAACCACTGATAATTACTCTCTAAGAATGGTTTTCCAACCAGTTTTGCACCCACCTTATAGTAGCTCCATCTAGGTTGCATCTCCATAGTTTATTTATGAGATCATTTGAGACAGTATCAAAAGCTTTACTAAAGTCAAGGTAAACCACATCTACCACTTCCCCCTACCCACAGGGCTTGTGACCCTGTCAAAGAAAGCTATCAGGTTCGTTTGACATGATTTGTTTTTGACAAATCCATGCTGACTGTTACTTATCACCTTATTATCTTCTAGATCAGGCAAACTATGGCTTACAGGCCGGATGCAGCTTGCCAGCCGTTTTAATCTGGCCCTCAAACTCCCACTGGGGAGGGGGATCTGGGGCTTGCTATGCTCCAGCGGGAGAGCAGGATCTGGAGCCGCTCCACACAGCTCCCAGAAGCAGCGGCATGGCCCTGCTCTGGATCCTACGCATAGGAGCAGCTAGGGGGCTCTGATCTGCATGCTGTCCCCACCCCAAGTGCCACCCCCACAGCTCCCATTGGCTGGGAACTGCGTCCAATGGGAATTGCAGGAGTGGCGCCTGTGGACTGCCTGGCCGCGGTTCCGCATAGGAGGCGGAGGGGGGACATGGTTGCTGCTTCTGAGGTGCAAATGGTGTTCTCGTCCATCCTCCCAGTGGAAGGAAAAGGCCAGGTAGAGACAGTCGAATCATGGAAGTCAATGAATGGCCACGCAGGTGGTGTCAGAGAGAAGGCTTTGGATTCTCTGACCATCGGATGGTGTTCCAAGAAGAAGGACTGCTAGGCAGAGACAGGCTCCACCTAACAAAGAAAGGGAAGAGCATCTTCACAAGCAGGCTGGCTAACCTAGTGAGGAGGGCATTGAACTAGGTTCACCAGGGAAAGGAGACCAAAGCCCTGTGGTGAGGAAGTGGGTTACCAGGAGGAAGCATGAGCAGGAGAGCGCAAGAGGGGAGGACTCCTGTCTCATACTGAGACAGCAGGATGATCAGCTTGTTATCTTAAGTGCCTATACACAAATGCAAGAAGCCTGGGAAACAAGCAGGGAGAACTGGAAGTCCTGGCACAGCCCAGGAATTATCATGTGATTGGAATAACAGAGACTTGGTGGGATAACTCACATGACTGGAGTACTGTCATGGATGGATATAAACTGTTGAGGAAGGACAGGCAGGGCAGAAAAGTAGGGGAGTTGCATTGTATGTAAGAGAGCAGTATGACTGCTCAGAGCTCCAGTATGAAACTGCAGAAAAACCTGAGGGTCTCTGGATTGTTTAGAAGTGTGAGCAACAAGGGTGATGTTGTGGTGGGAGTCTGCTATAGACCACCAGACCAGGGGGGATGAAGTGGACGAGGCTTTCTTTAGGTAACTAACGGAAGTTACTAGATCTCAGGCCCTGGTTGTTATGGGGGACTTCAGTCACCCTGATATCTGCTGGGAGAGCAATACAGCAGTGCACAGACAATCCAGGAAGTTTTTGGAAAGCGTAGGGGACAATTTCCTGGTGCAAGTGCTGGAGGAACCAACTAGGGACACAGCTCTTCTTGACCTACTGCTCAAAAACAGGGAAGAATTAGTAGGGGAAACAAAAGTGGATGGGAACCTGGGAGGCAGTGACCATGATACGGTTGAGTTCAGGATCCTGACACAAGGAAGAAAGGAGAGCAGCAGAATATGGACCCTGGACTTCAGAGGGAACTGATGAGCAGGATCCCCTGGGAAAATAACATGAGGGGGAAAGGAGTCCAGGAGAGCTGGCTGTATTTTAAAGAATCCTTAATGAGGTTGCAGGAACAAACCATCCCGATGTGTAGAAAGAATAGTAAATATGGCAGGCGACCAGCTTGGCTTAACAGTAAAATCCTTGCTGATCTTAAACACAAAAAAGAAGCTTACAAGAAGTGGAAGACTGGACAAATAACCAAGGAGGAGTATAAAAATATTGCTCAGGCATGCAGGAGTGAAATCGGGACGGCCAAATCACACTTGAAGTTGCAGCTAGCAAGGAATGTTAAGAGTAACAAGAAGAGTTTCTATAGATATGTTAGCAACAAGAAGGTGGTCAGGGAAACTGCGGGCCCCTTACTGAATGGGGGAGGCAACCTAGTGACAGAGAATGTGGAAAAAGCTGAAGTACTCTGCTTTTTTTGCCTCTGTCTTCACAAACAAGGTCAGCTCCCAGACTACTGCACTAGGCAGCACAGTATGGGGAGAAGGTGACCAGCTCTCTGTGGAGAAAGAAGTGGTTCAGGACTATTTAGACAAGCTGGACGAGCACAAGTCCATGTGGCCAGATGCACTGCATCTGAGGGTGCTAAAGGAGTTGGCTGATGTGATTGCAGAGCCATTGGCCATTATCTTTGAAAACTCATGGCGATCGGGGGAAGTCCCAAATGACTGGAAAAAGGCTACTGTAGCGCCCATCTTTAAAAAAGGGAAGGAGGAGGATCCGGGGAACTACAGGCCAGTCAGCCTCACCTCAGTCCCTGGAAAAATCATGAAGCAGGTCCTCAAGGAATCAATTTTGAAGCACTTAGAGGAGAGGAAAGTGATCAGGAACAGTCAGCATGGATTCACCAAGGGCAAGTCATGCCTGACCAACCTAATTTCCTTCTATGATGAGATAACTGGCTCTGTAGATGAGGGGAAAGCAGTGGACGTGTTATTCCTTGATTTTAGCAAAGCTTTAGATATGGTGTCCCACAGTATTCTTGCCAGCAAGTTAAAGAAGTATGGGCTGGATGAATAGACTACAAGCTGAATAGAAAGCTGGCTAGATCATTGGGCTCAACGGGTAGTGATCAATGGTTCCATGTCTAGTTGGCAGCCAGTATCAAGTGGAGTACCCCAAGGTTCAGTCCTGGGGCCGGTTTTGTTCAATATCTTCATTAATGATCTGGAGGATGGCGTGGATTGCACCCTCAGCAAGTCTGCGGATGACACTAAACTGGGAGGAGTGGTAGATACGTTGGAGGATGGGGATAGGATACAGAGGGACCTAGACAAATTAGAGGATTGGGCAAAAAAAAATCTGATGAGGTTCAACAAGGACAAGTGCAGAGTCCTGCACTCAGGACAGAAGAATCCCATGCACTGCTACAAACTAGGGACTGACTGGCTAGGCAGCAGTTCTGCAGAAAAGGACCTAGGGGATGAGAAGCTGGACAGTGGACGAGAAGCTGGATATGGGCACAGTGTGCCCTTGTTGCCAAGAAGGCTAACAGCATTTTGGGCTGTATAAGTAGGGGCATTGCCAGCAAGTCATGGGACGTGATCATTCCCCTCTATTCGACATTGGTGAGGCCTCATCTGAAGTACTGTGTCCAGTTTTGGGCAAGAAGGATGTGGAAAAAATGGAAAGAGTCCAGCAGAGGGCAACAACAATGATTAGGGGGCTGGAGCACATGATTTATGAGGAGAGGCTGAGGGAACTGGGATTATTATTTAGTCTTCAGAAGAGAAGAATGAGGGGGGATTTGATAGCTGCTTTCAACTACCTGAAAGGGGGTTCCAAAGAGGATGAATCTAGACTATTCTCAGTGGTAGCAGATGACAGAACAAGGAGTAATGGTCTCAAATTGCAGTGGGGGAAGTTTAGGTTGGATATTAGGAAAAACTTTTTCACTCAGAGAGTGGTGAAACACTGGAATGGGTTACCTAGGGAATCTCCATCCGTAGAGGTTTTTAATTTCAGACTTGACAAAGCCCTGCTTGGGATGATTTAGTTGGGGATTGGTCCTGCTTTGAACAGGGGGTTGGACTAGATGACCTCATGAGATTCCTTCCAACCCTGATATCCTATGATTCTGGGAACTGCTTGAGGTAAGCACCACCCAGAGCCTATGCCTCTGAGCCTCTCCCTGAACCCCAACCCCCTGCCCCAGCCCTGATCCTCCTCCTCCTGCCCTCCATTCCCCTTAATCCTAGCCTGGAGCACCCTCCTGCACCCTAAACTCCTCAACCTCAGACCCACTCCAGAGCCTGCACCTCCAGATGGGGCCCTCCCCCTCTCCCCTCCTGACCCTATTCCCCATCCCGGAGCCCCTTCCTGCACCCTGAACTCCTAATTTCTGGCCCGACCCCAGAACCCGCACCCCCAACCAGAGCCCTCAACCCCTCCCACACCCCAACACCAATTTTGTGAGCATTCATGGCCCACCATACAATTTCTATTCCAAGATGTGGCCCTCAGGCCAAAAAGTTTGCCCATCCCTGTTCTAGATGTTTGCCATAATTAAGTCACACCTTGATTGCCATGACATCACGAGACCATTTTTTTCGCTTTAAGAAGTAATAGCCACTCAAAGCTAAGAGAAACTGGTCTAAATCTGATGTGTTGGCTCAATACTTCATTCCAGTAAATTTATGTGGCTCTAATACACATTAATTTCACTTTATGTGGCTTCAGTTCCAGTTCATGTAGAATCGCATTCCCTGAGTTTGGTTTCAAACAACGAATCTACCAAGTTTCACCTGGTTTTGAACTTGAACCATGAAAATTTTGCATGGTTTTTATAATGAAACAGTAAACAGATCCAGGTTCTTTCCCTTTAACAAACCTTTTGTTGAATGCTGCTGTTATTATTTGCATTGCCTAGGGGCCCCAGTCATAGACTAGAACCCATTATGCTAAGTGCTGTACAAACACCGTCCAAAAAGACAGGCCCTGCCTAAAAGGGCTTACGGTCTAAGTACAAGACAAGAGCCAACAGATAGATATAGACAAATGGGGGAGTCCAAGCCAACAATGAGTCATGATAGGCAGTGGTCTTTGCACAGTAGCAGCCTAATCATTGTCACTGGCCTATGAATTTTAAGTTTGCGATTAAACCAGTTAAATTTCGCTTAGTATAGCATTTGCAAAAAACTGAAACCACCTCTAGTATTTGCGACAAGGCGAAAGCCAAAGCACATACTGAACAAATGGCTTTAACTGGAGAATGGAGGGCTTTGTGGAGACAGCAGGAGTAGCTGAGAAGAGAGTTGCTGGGCTGCAAAACAGATGCCCTGTCTCCACAAGGGAAATCTTCTAAAATATTTTCACTGTTGCTAACACTGTTCCTGCTCACCATGTTTAGTGTAGGCTAAATTGTAATAGAGCCTAAATACCTTGTCAGCTGCCCATCTTCTAAGGCTCCTAATGATGTTAACACCAGTGATGACAAGGTCATGGTGAATGGACTCTGACTCCATTAGGGCTAATGGGCTAGATCAGTGGTCCTCAAACTTTTTTTCTCATGGACCACTTGAAAATAGGTGAGGTTCTCAGTGGACCACTTAATGATCTTTCCAAATGTTTGTACTGTTAGCTAACTATTGTAAAGCACTTTGGATAAAAGCACTATATTAAAAAAAACACTAATAATAAACATTTTTTGTTCTACAAATAAAAGCACACAACTCATATTTTAATATCAGTCGTCTAACCTTTCTAATGCGATGGAAGTGCCCTCTCTCCCCTGCCGTGGCAGCCCCCGAGCTGAGGCTGGGAAGGAGAGGGGTCTCTCCCCAGCAGCCACAGCCCTGCAGCTGGGGAAAGTCACCTTTTTCTCTGGCCATTGCAGCCCTGCATGTCCCAAATTCCCTCCACCCCCTCTTCTCACCCCACTGCTCCCTCCCATTTACCCTCTATTCCCTCCAAGGCCACCATCTCACCTTTCATGTGCGTCTTCTCCAGTGTCCAGGCACCTAATTAGTGGAACCATGCCTGGGTGGGTGGTCCTTCATTTTTTCATGTGGCCGCCCAGGCGTGCACCTTAGAGGGAAGTTTTCACGGACCACCTGAGTGGAGCCTGCAGACCACTGGTAGTCCACGGACCAGAGTCTGACAACCTGGGCAAGATTCTATGCTGCATCTCAGTAGGCAGAGCCTGAAGCAGTACGCAAAGATGGCTTTATGCCACCTTTGCACAGCCTAGATTCTGAGCTGTTGTAGGGGTTGTAATGGACCCACTATAAATTAGAAGAGTCCAGGGGCAGCCTTACTTAAGCTGGCTATGGACTTCTCTGAAGCCCAGAATCCCTATAGTACTGCGTGCTAAGACCATGTCCCCTCTTACCCTGATCTGTCTCCTCCCAGCTGTGCTGCTCCAGCAGTTCACCTTGGCCTGTGTCTGCGAGGAGGATGGAGAGCATCTCACAAGGCTCCTATGCCAGGGGAATGCTCCTCTACATCCTTTATGCTACAGCTATAGCAGCATATAGCCCCTGGAGTAGTGGTCGGAAGCACTCCTTCCAGCAGCCGACGGTGGGCCCTATGTGCGAGTGGATGCTGACCCATGACCAGTTAAATAAGACACTCGGGTGGTTTTGCATTGCTCAGATGAACACCTTCGGGCCCATCCTCGACAACCAGCAGTACGCGAGAGACTGCGACAACGCGTACACCATGAAGTCCATCATGGGGGACACCACTCAGGACTGGGTGGGCTGGGCACGAGTGGTTATCAAGACCCACTGACCAAGGCCCCTTCAGGCCAAACATTGTGAGACTTACACCAGTGGAAAGAGAAGATTTTTATCACTACCGCAGGGGACACAGTACATGGATCTAGTCCTGTAACTTACTGAGAGACTGGGCTTTAGAATTATGATGATATTGCATTCAGAAAAGCTAATACTGATGATTCAGAGGTTTCTAAGATTCTGATTATAACTCTTCTTTCCTTCTGAATGCCGAACTATTGAACTCATAGTAACAAAAGAACCTGGCTTGGCCTACAGGGACGTGAAAAATAGTCCTAATTTTTTTAAACTTTGTAAATATAGATTAAAAACTTTTAACAGAAAAATTTTTTTAGAATTTGTGGTATATAGTGAATACTTAATAATATGGGGTATAATTTTCAAAAGCACCTAAGTCCCATTGACTTTTATTGAGGCTTAGATTCCTAAGTCACTTTTGAAAATGGTACTTCAACAGAAAAATTAAGTAAGTCCCATTTTCAAAAGAGACCTTAGGAAGTTAGGAATCTAAGTCTCAATGGAAGTTAATGGGACATAGGATCCTAGCTCAGTTTTGAAAATTTTTACCTGTTGTGTAAAGATTTTATGAATGATTACTCATCAGGATGGCTTCACTTGTAGAACTTGAGTAATGTGGCTTTCCCAAATAAAACCTTTAAAGTACACCATCATGCAGTGTATTTGCAATGGTATATTACCTTTAATATATTCTTTATGCATTGTTTCTGATTATATTTTCCCTTCTCACTGTAGATCTAACTTGATCATTTGATAAAGTTTGTATTAACAATTATAGCTCACACTCTGTGCTGTTCTTCCAAGATGTGCCTTACTGTGGTGTACAACGCAAGGGGGATGGACTGCAAAAGTAGCTTTAAGTCACATTTGCATACATTTGATTCTGAGCTCCATGTCCAAGGTCCCTTGTAGCACTGAGTCAGCTCTGCACAGGGAAATTGCATCCACGATGCACTGTAAAATACAGAATTCAGGAGCTTCTCTAATTTACCATGTCCCTCTTCCATGCTTTCTATTAGCTATTTGCACAGCAGCTGATAAATGAGAATCCCTGTCACTAAATGTATTGGATAGAGCTGGGCAAATATTCCCCCCCCCCGCCCCATTTTACTTATTTATTTATTGGAAAATAGTGAAGTCACACCAAAAACTGCCTTTTTCAGGGCACCAAAACTATTCACAAACTTGCATGAATTTGGTGAATAGTTTTGGCTAGAAAAAAGCCTGGAAATGTCTAAATATTTTTTGAACAAACCATTTTGACGTTTTGTTTTGAAATGACCTTTTCAAAATGGAATGTTGATTCAAAAGGTTACATTCGACCCATATTACATTTGGGGTGGTTTGGGCAAGAAAAAAAAAATCAGCTTTAGTTCAAAAAGAACCAAATTTGGGAAGGGAGGTGGATAGGTTTTTCTTTTTAAAAAAAAAATAAATTATTTTGTTTTCATTTTGTTCAAGCAGGTAAATATCCATACGTTGCAAAGTATAGAAGTAATAATAGAGATGATAAAATCCTGATTTCATGTTATCAAATGTGTAAGATCTGCCCACATAGAGAAGAATATATATTTAAAGTTTCCAAGCTATAAAATGAATAAAATGAATATAGTCTTGTAGCTAATGTAGATTAAACTATTATTTATATTCCCTCAGTGTAGAATTATCCATTGTAGATTGATAGGCTCTCTCCATACATTTGGTCTAAATATGAAAAAAATCTCTCAACCCAGTGAGCCTCAACAAGCAAATATCAGAAAAATAATAGAAACATTTCTTGTTACTTTCCAGATTGTTGCTGCCCAGCAACAAACTACCACATCAGTGCCAATGAATTTAAATCATATCAGATGGGTGAGGCTGGTAGAAATGTATACATGACCTTGTAAGGAAGACCAACAGATACTGTAGATTGACTGTCTCAACATTTTTCAGTGCATGGAACATTAACCAACAGAATGAAGGGAAAACTGAAGATCTGTAAGAAAAGGTGCAGTCTCTTTTCTAGTATGCTCCCAATAACAGCAAACACTAACATTCATGTTATCAACAAATCTTTTTTCCACACTACTGACAGGCAGACTGACTAATCTTCTGGTTCAGAACCATAAACTCTGAATTCTAATCCTAGTGCTGTCACTGACTTGCTGTGTGAGTCACAACCTCTCTGCCTCAATTTCCTCATCTCTGAAACTGGAGATAATCTTTATTTGAAAAGGTGGTGTGGAAATAATTTGCTAAATTTTATATATTGCTTTTGAAAATATAAAGTGGTATGTAAGAGCTAAGTAGTACTGTTATCCTGCAACCATTATTGGAATAGTGCAGGGGTCGGCAACCTACAGCACACGTGCCACCTTTGGCACGCGAGCCAATTTTGCCTGGCATGAGGCTGCCAGCCAGGGTCCCGGCCGCCGGTCCCGCTCAGCACACAGCCGGCTGAGTGAACAGAACTCCAGGCTGGCAGGAGGCTGAGTGGGCCCAGCAGCCGGGAACCCAGACAGGTGGCAGGCGCGCCCCCCAAATCCCCCCTCACCATGCTCGGGTTCTGAGGCTCCCGGGAGTGTGAGCCGCTGGGGCGCAGGGCCTTGAGCCTGCTGTGGAAGGGGCAGCGGCAGCAGCTCACACTCCCGGGAGCCGCAGAGCCCAAGCGCAGTGAGGAGGGAGCTGGGGGTCGCACGGGGACCGCCGCCCGCATGCATCCACTGCAGGAGCCCCCCTTGGGGCGGGGCACTGGGCCACAGCCCGGGCAGGCGCGCCCCCCGCTTTCCCCCTCACGCGCTCGGGTTCAGCGGCTACCAGAAGCGTGAGCTGCCGCCGCCGCTGCCCCTTCTGCAGCTCCCCGCCCCGGCTGCCTCAGCACTCCATGTGGAGTTTTGCCTCCATGTGGAGCCAGCGTCTGACCAGCATGGGCCTAGTAAGGGGAGTCTTGGGGTGCCGTCAGGGAGCAGGGGGAGGTTTGGAAGGATTGGGAGTTCTGGGGGTCCTGTCAGGAGGCGGGGAGTGGTTGGATGGGATGTGGGAGTCCCCGGGAGTCTGTCTGGGGGCAGGGGTGTGAATAAGGGTTGGGACAGTCAGGGGATGGGGGTAGGATCCTAGGGGGGCAGTTAGGGTGGGGGGTCTCAGGAGAGGCAGTCAGGGGACAAGGAGAAGGGAGGCTTAGGTAGGGGGTGGGGTTCTGGGGGGCAGTTAGATGCAGGGGTCCCAGGAGGGGGCAGTCAGGGAACAAGGAGCAGGGGGGGTTGGGGGTTCTGACCAGGGCAATCGGGGTGCAAAGTGGGAGGGAGTGGATGGGAATCAGGCTAGGGCAGGGATCTCCCCTCTTCTTTGATTGTTGAAATATGGTAACCCTAGGCGAGAGGGGAGCCGGGGGGGTGCATGGAGGTTGGCGCCCACATACATCCACTGCAGCCTGCAGGAGCCCCCAGAGGGAGCCCTGGGCCGTAGCCTGGGCAGGAGGGGCAAGGGGGGGCGCAGCTGCTCCCCGCTAGTGGCACTGCTGCCTTTGCAGGGCTGCTGCCCCCCTGCACCGCGCCGGCTCCTCCATGGCTGGAGCTCGCTGCTACCGCAAGCGGGACACTCTGGCTCTCCTGTGCCTCTGGAAGGCGGCTCCTCCCTGCCGAGCTGCTGCAGTGGCCCAAGCCTGGCAAAGCCAGTGAGTGGACTCAGGGCGGGGGCCATCTGGGTGGGGTGGGGAGGGCTCGCGGGGGGGCTGTGCACCCTCCAGGGGAGTTCAGAAGGTGGGGAGGGGGGAACCTGGTCTGGGGAGCAGCCCCTGGGCATGGCTGGCCCCTGGGGTCTATAAAGGCTCGTTGGGATTTGCTCCCTCAATGAACCGATGTGCAGGGCAGGGGCGCAAGGTGGAAGTTTTGCCTAGGATGCAAAATATCCTTGCACTGGCCCTGCCCCAGGGGGTGCATGCCCACTGCAAGTCAAGTGCTGCAACTTGATTTTCTTGGTTGGTGTGAGGCAGTTGAAATAGTTTGCAGCCAATTATTTAAGCATAAAACTAACAATGATTTCATTTTCAAATGAACGCAGCTAGTTATAAAATCTGTACTAACATGACTGTAAATAGGAGTTATTCATAGGGACATAGATGTTCAAGATGGAGAGACACTGGATGACCTAGCCCATATATCCATGTTCCAGTGCAGGATTATTGCCAGCGATAGATAGATAGATAGATAGATAGATAGATAGATAGATAGATAGATAGATATGTAAAATGGCAGAGATGTGGAACCTCTCCCACTCCACCAATCAGCAGCAAGGCTTTGAAGGCTAAAACTACTCTGGAGCCTCATTGGCTGGGGATGGGCAAATAGGAGTAGCTGACCTCCCCACATCCCAGAGTCCTGGTTGGCAAGAGATCTGGCAGCACCTAGGAAGCCAGGGAGCTATGCCCCCCACTATTTAACATATGTTTCTTATGTGCTGTGGGAAAGACATGATCATACTGCTAATGGCCAAGATGCACTATGAGATCGGATCAGATGCATTCCTAGATATCCACGGCAATCCTGGATAATCATGTAATGAAAACTGCATTAAGTTTACATTTTTGCTCAGTAGATATCATATTACTTCTATCTTACAGCCTGTTCATGGTGTTTGTTAGGTTTTCTAAAAATATATTTTTTATAAAACATTAAAAAACCATCATTTTATATGGTAGCTCGTAGATGGGGAAACATTTACCTCCCTTCAAAGTTGTTTGTTATTATTTATTTTGTTGACACCTTCTCTCAAGGAGATTTAAAATTTAGGGTTACAACAGTTAAAATATTCATTACAGATAAACAAAGATGATTCAATTGTGATGTTACAGAATTGCAAGTTACAGTTCAATAATAATAGTGCAGTATTAATAGTGGAGTATACACAATAAAATTATAAATGCAAGTGACGTACAATACATGAAGTGCAAAAATAAAATGAAGACCCAAAGTTTAGAACTAAAGTTGTTGGGTTTTTTGTTTGTTCATATTATAATATACCTTAAATATTATAATGTGGCTACATTTTGTATTCCAGTTATTTATGTTACAGCTGTACTCTACAGGATATTTAAGTAATACTTTAATTCCCCTGCCACATTGGCCTGGCCCCCCCCCCCCCCACACACTTCTATAAAAGTTCTGGCACCTTTGGCTGGTAGGAAATACCACTCCTCCTTGCCACTGCCAATTCTCCACTGATTAGATTGCCAATCGAGAAGGGACCATGCAGCCTGCAGCCGGGAGTGCATGTTGCCACTGCAAGGATACAGCAGGTTGAGATTTCTCCACTAAAGAATCAGCCACTGTCTCAACGGAAGGAGGAGCCTTAGTCTGGGACAAAGTAGCCAAGACTGGGGCAAGCAAGATTGTTTTTGATTGATGGAGCTTGAGTTCCTTGTAGGCATCTGGGATTTCTGTATCATACCCACTGACTGTTTTTAGCAATCTCAGTGGGATTCTGTATAGACTAATAAAGCTGTTGGGAGAAAGCTGTGCCTTGGACTGATTCTTGGGTGAATTCCTGCCTCCCTGAAGGCAGAGAAGAGAGTCACCAGCACAAAGAATTAGACTGAAATGGATGTTACGGGAAAATGAGTTTCACACAGTCTAGGCCCAAACACCTGCTGACCTAACATATAATCCATAAAAGGCACACACTGAATCTAAAACCCCAGAATGAGGTTCAAAGAGGGCTCCAGTTAGTACTGGAACAAATTAATTAGGAAGATTGTGGAATCTCCATCATTAGAAGATTTTAAGAGCAGGTTAGATAAACACCTGTCAGGGTTGGTCTAACTCAGGGATCAGCAACCTTTCAGAAGTGGTGTGCCGAGTCTTCATTTATTCACTCTAATTTAAGGTTTCGCATGTCAGTAATACATTTTAACTTTTTTAGAAGGTCTCTTTCTATAAGTCTATAATATATAACTAAACTATTGTTGTATGTAAAGTAAATAAGGTTTTAAAATGTTTAAGAAGCTTCATTTAAAATTAAAATAAAATGCAGAGCCCCCGGACCAGTGGCCAGGACCCGGGCAGTGTGATTACCACTGAAAATCAGCTCATGTGCCACCTTCGGCACGCGTGCCATAGGTTGCCTTCCCCTGTTTAGCCAATACTTAGTCCTGGCTCAGTGCAAGGGATTGGACTGGATGACCTATTGAGGTCCCTTCCAGTCCTACATTTCTATGATTTTTTATTAAATAAAGCCAATCTAGATTCTACCATTAAGGTTTTAAAAACTACCAAAGACAACATACATGGATAGTCTTTAGGCCTCATATATGTTGCAACCATAACTTCATCGGGGCCCCCAATTACAACTTTGTTGAAGTGTTGTTGGGACCTAAGTGTCCCTACAACTAGTTTAAAACTCTGAAACAGCCAAAGCTTTAGCCTGGTTATGCTAGATAAGCCCTAATGCACTACAGCTCTTATCCAAATTATAATAAGAGTAAGGGAAAACCCTTGGTGTAACTAGCGTTCCTGACTCTGTTTATAGTTGTAATGTAAACAGAGCCTTCAATTTAATTCACTTCATGGACCTCCTGTGTAAAGAGTGCATAAGTGAGCAAACAATTTCTATATTCTGGACTAGACTTCAGCAATAAACAGGCATTGCTAGAAACCTTAAATTAAATTAAAATAGCCCAGTGGTATGGTCACAAAGACAAATGTTCTGATAAGATTGGCACAGGATTAAAAAGAGTGAATCCTGGCCACACTGGACAATGGGAGACATTTAGGGACATAATACTGGGAGGGACTGACTGGAACATCAAGTCCAGCCCCCGCTGTTGCACACAACCCCATCATATAATCCCATTCATAACTTTATCAAGCTCCATTTTAAAACTAGGTAGGTTGTTTGCCCCACTACCATTGTTCCAGAACCTCGCTCCTTCTAATTATGTACTATATCTGACCCAGGGCTTTCCATGGGGAAAGGCATGCGCAATAGTACTACCAACATCTTAACTAATCTGCGATTTTCAAATAAGCCCTCTCCATTAAGTGAAGATACATGGAATATATCAATAACCTCTTCCAATCATCAAGACTTGAGGTGCTGGGGGCCTTGACATACCCAGGATGCAACATTATCCAAAAGTTACTCCAGTATAGGGGCTGAACTTGTAGTGAGAAGATGAGTTGGAATTAGACTGCTGAAGAGATGAGAGCTTTTGAGGTGAAACAAAGTGAGGGAATAGGATAAAGAGAGAACAGTAGAGAAAGGAGGAATAGGAAAATAGGAACGAGAGAGGTGAAAGAAAGAACCAAAAATATAATCAGATCTTTTCTCTGTCTTCCTAGGCATTTGTACAATGCGTAGCATAATAAAGCCATTATTCTGACTAGGGCTTTTGGGAGTTGCCATAATATAATCTACTTAATATTTAAAAAGAACCAGAATGAGAGGATAGAAAAGGGAAGAAGGAGAAAGTAGTACAGGAATGAAAAGGAGAAGATACAGGAGGAGAGGGAAAGGGAACAAGAAAGAAATGGCTTGCTATAGCAGTAACTCCTCCTGTCAGGCAATATTTCATAGGCAAGAATGACTTGAAATGTGATAAAAGAGGTAACACTGTTGCATTTTTTGGGGACAACAACGTTAATGTTACTTTTGTACAAACACACTGCAATATCTAGACCAAATACAGCAACTTTGAGGGACACTGTAGACTGACTCACCTCAGTTGTTTTTGCCTACAATACTTTTTAAAATGCCTGTATATCTTCTTTAACTGCTCTGTTGATCTTGGGAGTGGGAGAAAACTATCAACTCATGACATCAAGGGCTAAAATGCTAGATGGGGGAAATCCAAACTTCTCTGCTGGGAAATTTAGTAACAGCAAATTCAGGGAATGACCAATCAATTCTATATATCTCAAAGTTATAGTTAGGTTCAACCTATGTGTCCATATACTGAAGGTTCACAGACTGACTATATCGAAGAATATTGATAAATTTATGACACTGCAGCAATTCTACTGCACTGACGGCCTTCTGCACTCAGGTGTAGTGGGAGGGAAGAGAAGTAACTCAGCTATTCACTGAGGTATCTGTCCACTAGCCAGATACATATTTTAAAATAAGTGACTACATTTTGTTATCTTTATTTTCTGAACTTTTTAGAGAAGTTTTACTTGGTTCTTATCACAGTAGGTGAGTGATGTTCTGCCAATAATAATGATGAGTCATCAGGCTTGTTACCTATGCTGTCTAACTCTTGCACAACCTTCAAAGCACTTTGCAAACACCAGTTAGGAAAGGTATTAAATAATAATTGATATTGTCTTTATTAGCCTATTTATTCAATTCTGTCTGCCATTACTGCTTGTTCTATTATTCTTACATAAAGTCCCTCAAAGAAAACACACTTTCCACTGATAATATGTCCAGCATAACCCAAAGTGCAAATAATAGAAATATTTCATTGCAAATTAAGAGAGCCATCTACTGGCAACTAGGTGAAACCTTTTAAACTCATTAAGGGCCAAATCTTATCGCCTAACTCATGCAAGTAATTTCATTCAAGTGAATGGACTACACATGAGCAAAGTAAACTGGATAGTAAGGATCTTTGAATGTTTTGTGTTCCCATTACATCTCTCAGCTCTATCTTGCTCCTTTTAAAGGTAGTTATATTAATAGGCACAAGAAGGTAAGTGATTCAGCAAGTCAGCGACAGAGCTGGGAACAGAACCTAGGCTTCCTGCCTCCCTGTCCCTTGCAGTAACTATTAGGCTCACACAAGCACTGAAGATCAAGACGTTTAGATGGCGAAGGGTGTTCTTTACCTCTCTGAACTTTCTCCCATCAATACAATAAGTCAGGGACACTCATTAGTTCTGAATATCAAAGAAAATCATAATAAGAAATTGTGGTGCAAAGCAAGCATCTTTCTAAATCAATGGTTCCCAACCTGTGAGGCTCAAAAAGGGATCATGATTCCTCTCTGAGGCAGGTACAGCGGTTCCAGTTCCATCTCATCTTAGATGTCACTAAGGTGATGAAAAAACAGAGCGGGACTCTGAGCTCCTACCCTAGTCCCCATGAGACTAGGCGAAGAAGTTGTTGACACTAGAGCAGTGCGGCTGGAGTAACTGCTAGACTCCTGCCCCTACTGCAAAAGCTCTCCTTTGGAGTGGCAGGAAGAAGATCTAAAACCAAAACTGCATTGGCCTCTTCTGCAGCCTATATAAGGCTAGTGAAGTATAGAGCATCTCCCTTAACTTTTAATCTTGTATTTGTCACAAGTTTACTATGACTTGTTCTTGCCTGCTAATATAAAAAAGCAATATACACTTAAATTATGTTTTCTATCAACAGATTTTAAATATTTACTTGCTGGTATTGCATAATTTAGCACTATTGGAGCTGGGAAGTCGTTTGTATGGAAGTTCATGCTATTACAGTGCTAAAAGTATAAACTCCCTCTGTGACTTTTGTGTGAAGTTTGCTATATGCAAGACATTTTCTCCAATCTCTCCCCTACAGAAAGGCTCTCAACCTTTCCAGACTACTGAACCCCTTTCAGGAGTCTGATTTTTCTTGTGTATCCCCAACTTTCATCTCACTTTAGAACTATTTGCTTACAAAATCAGACATAAAAATATGTGTCGCAGCACATTATTACTGACTCTCTCATGTTTACCATATAATTATAAAATAAATCAATTGGAATATAAATATTGTACTTACATTCCAGTGTATCGTAAATAGAGCGGTACAAACAAGAGGTTGTCTGTATGAAATTTTAGTTTGTACTGATTTCACCTGCTGTAAAGTACCCCTGGTTGAGAACCACTGATTTAGTGTACGTGAAGCAAACTAATTCCACGTATATTGTTATTTATGGTTGCCTTGTGTAATTATTTTGTAATCAAAGCCTTATTTTGCATGATCTGACAGATGCACAAAGCAGAAAATAAATATTTTCATTCTCTTAACCTGGGTGACCTAGGGATTAATAGTGTATATCCAGATGGCATATTGGTGTCCTATCAAATTAAAACACAGTTATTAGATTTAATTTTAGGGAGGTGCAGGCAACTAATGTCAGGCAAGGGAATAGTCATTTTATTTGATATATTGAACAACTCTTTGTTCTTATGTTGGTAAATTCTGGCCACCCCAGCTGCTCTGAACTCCGTATGCAAGACCATACATTAACAGACAAGTACCCTAATCTGTCTTTGTATCTGAAAATAAAAACAAAGATTAAACTCTAAAAACATATTTTCAAATTAGGTTATAAACCATTAAGGGCAGGGATCTTGTTTTCCTCTCTTTGTCCAGTGCCTACCACAGTGGACCCTCACTCCTGATTGGGCCTTTGACAGCTTAGTTCAGCAAACAACAATATATAAGACTACAATCCTGTTTTGATTATTTAAACATTTTATCATTTTTTTCTGGCAGACAAACACATGCAGTATAAATTACTTCCAGTCCTTCCTCATCTCTTTCTTGAGCTAAAAAAGGACAACAAAGAATTGTATGCTGCAGGTGCAACAGAAAAATAGAAGCTAGCTCTTTTATAACATTTTTAATCAGTTTCTCTCAAAGCTCTTTTGCTATGATTATCCCCATTTTACCGATAGAGAAACTGAGGCAGAGAAAGGCAGTGACTTGCCCTACCAATCTGCATGGTCAGTGGTAGGCAGAAATGGAACCCAGGACACCTGCATTCGCTCTCCACTGGGTGTATGGTACTTTCATGCTTCATGTGATGTAGCATTTCTCTTGTGTGATTGTAACAAATGTGTGTCTAGAGAGAACTTGGGGATCTTTTGCTCTAAAACAGCTCCAATAACATGAGACAAGTAAAATATCTATGGAGTATATTAGCACTGAGTCGCATTTCCCTATGTAGGTAAGCTGATATGGTCGTATGTTTGTAAGGAGATCTGACATTTCATAGAATCATAAAAATTTAGGACTGGAAGGGACATCAATAAGTCATCTAGTCCATTCCTCTGCACTGAGACAGGACTAAGTATTATCTAGACCATCCCTGTCTAACTTTTCTTTAAAAATGTCCAATGACACAGATTCCACAGCCTCCATAGGTAATCTGTTCGAGTTCTTAATTATTCTTATAGTCACAACCTTTTTCCTAATGTCTAACCCAGGGGTTGGCAACCTTCTAAAGAAGAACCATTTTTGAAATTTTGTCTTTGACCAAAATATTTTGAGACACGCATCACATGCAAAGTGTTGGGGTGCAGGAGGGGGTGAGGGCTGTGGGAGAGAGTTTGGTGCAGGAGGGAGCTCCAAGATGTTGCAGAGTGTTAGCGTGCAGGAGAGGGTGAGGGGTGTGGGCTCTGGGAGGGAGTTTGGTGCAGGAGGGGGTTCCAGTGATTCCCTACACCCCCCCCCCCGAATTTCCCCAACACCCCATCCCCCAGTTTTGTGAGCTAGTTACATACCAATTCAGTTACTGTTTGGAAATCTGAATTTAAACTGAAACATTAAAACATACTTTAAAAGCTTATACAGTGTATGATAAAATATGTGTATCTGAAAAAGTATAATAGATTTGAAAAATATGAACACAGACTACCTTCCTTGCTTCCTTATACAGCTGTTTTTTATGATGCCAGTGCATTCATTTTGGTGATGTTGGCCAACCTAATAATTTCAAATGATGATTTGTAACAAAGTCTAAATGAGCGCTCCCTGACAGCTAGTGAAGAGCTGGGGCTGCAGGGAAAGGCTTCAGGGCCAGATTATAAAAGTTTATTAGAAAATGTTTAAAAATAAACGATAGAGAGAGTTTGAAAAGTCAGTTATTGATCATCGGGGGTAGCATACAGAGTATAGGGGGATGCTAGTAGTTTGGTATTGAAACAGCACATAGCATATACAGTCTGCCATGTTCCCAATGCGGGGTGTACGGTGGGTGAGACCAAGATACAGTCAGGAAACAGTGGAGGTACATTGCTCATACGTACAGGTTACAGACAGGTTACATTCACACCTAATCTACCTAGGTATCCAGCAAACAGAGCTGTGTTGTCCAAGTGATAGATTTTGGCGGGGGTTGGGTTACAAACCACTTGAATGTGGGGGGAATGGGGGATGAAATGTTGTTCTTATTGTATGAGTAAAGGGCAGTAAAACTGTAGCATGTGATGATTTGAAGACATCAAGAGAGAGGGTGGGGACCTGTCCCTCTCCACTGTTTAAAGACAGAGCTGATTAGGCTCCATAGATAGTCTTTTGTTCTGTTAAGTGACCACTGCAGCTGAAATCACTGACAATCAGGTCTAAGTGCTTAGTCCTGTTGTGGGGACAGTGTTCCTGTGGGTACAGTGTTTTTGTGTAAGAGACAACCCAGACTGCACTAGCAGCGAGCGAGGTTCCCGCACTGAGAGATCAGCTGAAATCACCGAGAGCTGGTGGAACCTCAAGAGACCAACTCGCAGAGGTCACGGTGGCAGGTGGCAGCTGAAGGTGACTGTGCAGGGCCATTGGCAACAGAGCGGTGGAGTGAACGGTGGCACAACAAACAGATGTGGCCAGAGCAAACAGCAAGCAGCTGGAGGAACAAGCAAAGTGCCGTCTTGTCCCTCACCTGGAAGGTGTACTCACGTGAAAGCACCTCTGAACTCTGAGTCTCCACTGACCAAGGACAACACCAGTGAGTGGAGTGCGGTGGAGCGAAAAGTAAGGGGCATGTTAAATAAACATTTGTTTGTTGGACTATATTTTAGTTACTTTGCTCCAGAATGCTAGATTTGTGACTGGGAATGGAAACTTATATAAATATGTTTCCTAGTAGGCCAAGTTTTTTAAAATGCATTATTTGCCAAGGTTGTTATCTCACATTGTTGCTATCTTGGGAGGTCATTATATTGGGGAGTTTCTGTACTAAACATTTTTATTATTATAATTAATTTTTACATAAGAATGGTCAGACTGGGTCAGACCAATGGTCCATATAGCCCAGCACTCTGTCTTACAACAGTGGTCAAAGCCAGGTGCTTCAGAGGGAATGAACAGAACAGGTAATCATCAAGTGACGATCCCCTGTTGCCCATTCCCAGCTTCTGGCAAACAGGCTATGGTATTGCATCCTTCCCCATCCTGGCTAATAGCCACAGATGGACCTGTTCTCCAGGAATTTATTTAGTTCTTTTTATAATCCTGTTATAGTTTTGGTCTTCACAGCATCCCCTGGCAAAGAGTTCCCTGGGTTGACTTTATATTGTGTGAAGAAGTACTTCCTTTTGTTTTTTTAAAACCTGCTACCTATTAATTTCATTGTGTGACTGCTAGTTCTTCTGCTATGTGAAGGATTAAATAAAATTTCCTTATTCACTTTCTTCACACCAGTCAAGATTTTGCAGATCTTTATCATATCCCCATTAGTCATCTCTTTTCTAAGCTGTAAATTCCCAGTCATTTTGATCTCTCCTCCTCTTTCATACCTCTGATCATTTTAGTTGCCCATCTCTGTACCTTTTCCAATTCCAATATATATATTTTTAGGATGGGTGACCAGATCTGCACACACTATTCAAGGTGTGGGCGTACCATGGATTTATATAGAGGCAATGTGATATTTTCTGTCTTATTATCTATTCCTTTCTTAATGATTCCCAAAATTGTTTGCTTTTGTGACTGCTGCTGCACATTGAGTGGATGTTTTCAGAGAACTATCCACAATGACTCCAAGATCTCTTTCATGAGTGTTAACAGCTAATTCAAATGCCATCATTTTGTATGTATAGTTGAAATTGCTTTCCCATGTGCATTACTTTGCATTTATCAACATTGAATTTAATTTGCCATTTTGTTGCCCAGTCACCCAGTTTTGTGAGATCCCTTTGTAGCTCTTCGCAGTCTGCCTGGGACTTAACTATCTTGAGTAGTTTTGTATCATCTGCAAATTTTGCCACCTCACTGTTTACCCATTTTTCCAGATGAATATGTTGAACAGTACTGGTCCCTGTACTGACTCTTCAAGGATACCATTATTTATCTCCCTCCATTCTGAAAACTGATAATTTATTCCTACCCTTTGTTTCCCATCTTTTAACCAGTTACTGGTCCATGAGAGGACTGCCCTCTTATCCCATGATGGCTTACTTTTCAAAAGTTAATTTAAATTAAATACATTTAAAAAAATTTTTTTTTAGAAATCTAGATGTTATGTGTTTTGATGTAACTTGCATTTTCCTTATGTTAAATTTGCATAATCCTAATAAAACATTTACTTTATTCATATCTCTTTTATATATCTCATTGGACCTGACACTCCCCTGTAAATTCAAACACCCCCCCTAATTTCAATTCCTGGGGAAACCACTGGGGGGTTCTGACCTGGGGTAGGGGGGTCGGGCTACAGGAGGGGGTGCAAGGTGCAGGCTCTGGAAGGGAAGCGCTTACCACTGGTGCTTGGAGCTGCCCGTGTGCACTCACCTTATAGTAGTTTTGTCTAGGCTGTATTTCTCTAGTTTGTTTATGAGGAGATCATGAGACTTCATCAAAAGCCTTACTGAAGTCGAGCTATATCATATCTACTGCTTCTCCCCATCCACAAGGCTTGTTACCTGTCAAAGAAGGATATTAGATTTGTTTGACATGATTTGTTCTTGACAAATCCATATTGATTTATCTGATTTTCTTCTAGGTGCTTACAAATTGATTGTTGATTATTTGCTCCATTATCTTTCTGGATACTGAAGTTAAACTGACTGATCTATAATTTCCTGGGTTGTTCTTATTCCTTTTTTTGTAGATAGGTTCTATATTTGTCCTTTCCCAGATCTCTCCCATCCTCCGAGTTCTCACAGATAATCGCTTATGGCTCAAAGATCTCTTCAGACAGTTCCTTCAGTATTCTAGGATGTATTTCATGAGGCCCTGCTGAGCTTAGGACATCTAACTCATCTAAGTAATTCTTAATTTGTTCTTTCACTATTTTATCCTCAGATTCTACCCCATTTACATGGATGTTCACTATGTTAGTTGTCCAATCACTGCTAACTTTGATGGTGAAAACCGATACAAAAAGGCATTTAACACATTGCTGCATTTTCTGTTGTCTTTCCCTCCTTATTGAGTAATCAGTCTACATTGTTCTTGGTCCTCCTCTTGCTTCCAATGTATTTTAAAAATGTTTTCTTGCTACCTTTAAGTCCCTGGCTAGTTTAGTCTCCAATTTTTGCCTTGACCTTTCTAATTTTGTCCCTGAAGGCTTGTTTTGTATGTGTTTAAATATATATATTCATCCATTGTAATTCAACCTCATTTCCACTTTTTGTACGACTCTTCCTTGAGTTTCAGGTCACTGAAGATTTCCACTTCCTTTCTTTCATCCAATAGAAGGGAGTAGCGCAAAGAAAGGGCATATAATGTATTCTCTATGCACTCAAACCTGCCACTAGTGGAATGGGAACACAAGAATGCAGGAACCTATTGCTTATATGGTATCTTTAGAACAATTGCCAATCCCATAAATTCAAAAATCATGAGTCAGATGCCCAAAAATAATGAGATTGGGCCAAAAATTGCAAACTATTTTCAAAATATTATATTGTTTATTGTCCTGTCTTTGGATTTTTTTGAACTTCCTCTGCACGCCCTCCCTCTCCCCTGCTCATGTATATTACAAATACAGTGTCACCTCATCTCCCAAACTTTACAGAGTAAGGTGATTTTTGGCCCCTGCTACAGGAGCTCTTACTAGAAGACTCAGCTGAGATCAAATGACAAAGATTTGTGTTAAAATGCCACCTGATGGTGCAGAGCTTCCAGCTTCTCCCCAGAGCCCAAAATGTTTACTAATTCTGTGTTCCACTGCCTAGCCCAACAATTAGTTCTGCCCCACCATTCATCTGCTCCTCGCCCCTCAGCACACCTCTACTCCTTCTGCAATTGTGAGGGCTTTTCACCCCTGCTTCCAGGATTGGAATGGCAGCTGTAGCAGGGGCCTATTCTCTTCCAGACTTGATGGTGCACTGGTGGAAAGGGAAAACTGACTGACCCATTTTTCAGAGGGGGAAAAAAAGCCTTGAACTGCTGGAAAATTTCTGCTTCCTCTTCCTTTGCTGTGAAAATATTATGAGCTGCTCCCTCTCCCCATCCACATCTCTTCTCTTCTCCCAGAGCGGGGGCACCAGTACTATCTTCCCCTGCAGCAGTTCTGATTGGAAGGCAGTAGTGCCTAGTGGATAGGACACTAGACTTAGACTCAGGAATCCTACAGCCAAGTCTTGGCTTTGACATAAGCCTGCTGGGTAACTTTAAGCATGTCATTTCACCATGAGGTGCTTGAGTTTCCCATGCATAAAATGGGGGGGAATTATACTTACCTCCTTTGTAAAGAACTTTGAGCACTTTTTGATGAATATGCAATAGCTGGGTATTATTATGAGTAGCTGCTCCTCCACAGGAGACAGGTACGTAGGGAAGGCAACCAATCAGAGGAGCTAGTCCCCCTGGCCAGTGACGAAAATCAACCTTCTGGAGTTATTGCTAGGCTGGCTCTAGCAAGGCATTATTGACCATTACACCTGACACTGCTCTGGGGCATTTAACAAGCAAATGAGCCGTCCTCGCCTCCAGACGCCGCCAGTCTGTTTACAGGAGGGCGGGGCTGCAGGTGCAGTCCAAGGACCGCCCCCGTTTCCAGCGGCACGTGCGTTTCCACCGTCACGCCCGCCCTCAGCGCCCCCTCGCCTTCGCCTGCGGGGCTTCGGCTGCCAGGCTTGGTCTCTGCCAAGGGGCGGCGCCGGCGTCGCGGAGCAAAAACGCTGTAACCGCGGCCAACCACGAGGCCGGGGGAGGGGGGCACACGACAACCCCAGGGGCGGTCCCCAGAGAATACGGCTCCCGGCATGCAGCGCGGCTGAAGGCGTCCCGTGACCGGCGGCCGGAAGTGGAGGCTCCGGAGCGCTAAGGGCTCCTGCTTTTGTACGGTGGCCGCGAGGGGCCAGCCGGCTCGCGGTGCTGGAGTGAGCGGGCCGAGCGGGGAGGCTGTGGCTCCGTGCGGGGTGAGCGGCTCCCCCTGTCCCATCCGTCGGCTGGGGCGGAGGGAGCGTCCGGGTCCCGCCCGCGGGCTGGAGGGGCGAGCGTGGCTCCTGCGGGCCCCCATGGGGTCGGGGCAGCGGGAGAGGGTGGAGCCCGCGTCTCTCGGGGGACGGGGACAGGAGTGATTCCTGAGGGGCCATTTCCAACGGGGCGTGTTTGGGGTGGGGGGAGCGCCTAATTCCCCCCCCTCAGCTGTGGGGTGAGCTTCTCTGTGACCCCTTGCGGGGGGATGGAGAGAAGCGCCTCTCAGGTGGGGTGATCCCCGGAAACTGCCGAGGGTCTCGCCAGGGTGACCTCACGACAGGGCATGAGCCCGTCCTGGGTGCCATGGGGTGGCTGGCTGGTGCATGCCTCGGTGCCGTGGGGAGGGCTGCAGTGAATAGGGGAGAGGGATGCTTAGTGAGAGGTATGTGTCTTCCTGTCTGATTCAGTTTTGGGGCATGGGGAGCAGGTTAATATCTTAATTAACATGCTTTTCCATCTAGGGAAACAATCCTACCCAAAGAGAGGGAAGCAAAGAGACTGCTTGAGTGAGGTGGTATTTGAGGATGGTTTAATTATGCCAGCAGGAGAGTGCTCTACTGCTGGCATAGAGCGGCTACACAGGAGACCTTACAGCGGTGCAGCTGTGCTGCTGTAAAGTCTGTAGTTTAGACATAGCCTTAATGCAGTATGTCCATTCTATAAGGGCTGCAAACTTTGTGTTCTTTAAACAACAGCGTAAATTCTGTAGTAGTTGATGCCTTAGGCCTCACCAGAGAGCTGCTCACTTGCTGTTGATGAGTGAGCAAGCAAAGTTTTCAATACCTTCAAGGGTTTTAAAAAAATTCAGTATGTGTATTTCATTTCATTATTGTATTTTTCATCCATCTTTTCCTCTTATCCATGCTTTATCATTCAAAGCAAGCACCTGTAAACTTTGTTCATAAAGTGCATGTGTATCTATGATGCCTCTTAAAATACCTAGCCAGTTATATTTTGTAGTACAAAATAAAGTTGTGAATAGCTTTTTATTCTTAAGAGGATACAAAAATGCAGTGTGACACCCTTCCTGTTTTCAGCAGTGCGATACTAACATTCAAGAGCCTTTAGAACAAACAAATCCCAGAAGAATCAGTATCTCTCTTCTCTCAATGAAGTTGCTAACAAGGGTAGTTTGCAAAACTAGCACTAATTTCTGCCAATTTAAGTACCAAGGGATAATCTGAAACAGTTCCTAAAGGTCTGCCTGTCAAAAGCTTTTACTCAGCATTAAATCCTGAATGGGTAAAATGTTCTATCTTTGTCTGAGATAAGCTTTTTCTTTTCACCTGGCCTTCAAGGACACTGTTTTGAAATACCCTTTACATTTATCAGAGTGTAATTTATTGACTGTCTGAATATGTGGTTTTTGTTAGAAAAGTGACTGTAAAAATCATATCTTGGCATTCCATATTTGGTCTCTGTCAATGACTTCCATATGAATTTTGCACACTGTCATTACTGCAAGTGCAGTCTCTTTTTTCTGAAAAACAAACTGGTTTTTTTCTTCTCATATCACCAATAATAAAGATCCTGGAATCCAGAATTTCTCTGGCAATCTCACTGGTGATGCATAAAGCAGAATAGATTAGAGCTTCCTCTTCTGTAGCTAAATTAGTTAATACATTAGGCTGTTAGTAAAAAGTCAGTAAAAACTTTCCACAGTACCCAGAGGTGCCTGATACCACTCAGAGAATTTTGTGTGTATGGTATCTTCTGGCACTCTGTACTGTAGGATTATATTAATGTTTCTTATTAGACAACTTCTCAAAATTATAATAAACCTTTACTAGAGAACAGAAGCTTTAGGTTTTAGAGTGGGCTTGCAGCAAGCAGTATCTGTTGGGCCTGATTCTCTTCTCACACTGATCTTACTACTATAAGGCCACTGATTTCAGTAGAGTTGCTCCTGATTCCTGTCAGCATGAGAATTGAATAGCCCAGTGTTTTTTCTCTCAAAGTGAAAGAAATTTGTCTATTTGAACTTGATTATTCTTTTCAATATTATACTAAACACAGGAGGATTTCTAGGAAAGAAATGTATGAGAGTAAAAAGAAAAGTGTACCAGTGTGACTAGCATCTTTTAGGAATAAACAAGATTTGTGTTTCTCTTCAGAATAGTAGAGTTTCTTTCATTCCTGAGGCTAGGCACAGAGAGCTTTTATAACTATAGAGGCCATTGGTTGCCATAAATGACCATCCTTGATTGATCTTATGGGAGCAATAACAGAATTATGAAGAAGCTAATCTCCAGCTCCCTCAGATAATCATGACTGTTATCCCTGTTACTTGTCCACAGAAAGTCTCTTCTTTTCTTCCCTTCTTAATTTTCCTCCAAAAACAACACACACACAAACCCTAAAGGACCTAGTTAATAAAGGAAAGGCTGTTGAGTTGTCACTCTTTATGAAGCTTTGTTTGCCGTGTTTCTATTAGTAAAATAGTCGTTAATTTATTTCTTGGTTAATGTGACTAAACAAAATGAAAACTAATACCAGAATTGCCTCTTTCTGTCAGGGAGAAAAAAAACTTAGAAGGGGATGTTTGACAAGTTTCAACCTAAATCATTCCATGGATGAGGAGGACAGTGTTTACACTCTTGTGCCATAGGCTGCATTTTCACCCCCCACTGTACAGAGCTGTGGAGACACTGCCTTGTAACTTCTCAGTGGCTCTGGGGACCTTGACATCTCTTCTCCATCCTTATCACTGAGATAACTCCATCGGAGTTATGCTGCCAGGACTTTCCTTGGCGTTGGCTGCCCAAGGTGGAGGGGGAAAGGTAATACAACCTTGTCCCACTCATTTCTGTTCAGATCCTAACCCCCAATGAAGAGCCTCTCATGGGAAGGGGAGTTTTGGCTTTAGATTTCCAAACTTTTAAAGGGAGGAAAGTGGATTTAATGTCTGTGATGGTGTTGCTCATGTTTCAAGCCATTACATTATAATAGTAAGCTCTCTCATTTGATAAAACACCGAGTGAATTATTCTACTTGGCTACAAAGAGGGCAATGACAATAATGATGTACCTGTATGCCAATATCCGTTTTTGAGGCTAGAAAATTATGGTCTTGTAGCAGGGACTGTTAATTCTTTCACCCTTTTGTTAAAACTTTTGTTCTACTTAGCATAGGCAAGAAAATGCTCCTGAACCAAGTATTTTAAAGTAAATGTGTTTCTGATGAAAGGTGCCAGCTTGACAACTATAGAAACTGAAATCCTCTATTTATTGGCAAAGCATGTGCAATTTTGGCAGTTGTATTGATCAATAGCAACCTTTCCTATTACGTGGCACTGATGGACAGACTGCCAAGGGAGTTCTGTTCAGTTTTCTCAGACCTCTTAGGAGAAGAAAAAAATCAGGTGAGGGTAGTATGCAGCTTTTATGTATTATAAAGAAATGGGGCATTTGAAAGCTGAATCAATTTGTGCTGCAGCTTCTAACATGTTAGTAAGTATGCACTGCATTTCTCATTGTTTGATTATTCCAGGAATCAGTTTCCCTTCCTTGACAACTTATAAGTAGCTTTTTAAAACGTTAAGTGAATTAGTTTGCAAGGTAATTGCTGCTCCCACCATTTTATGTATTCGGTCTAGTTATGTTGCTAGATTGTGATCATTTTGGCAACATAACTAGACCAAATACATAATATGGCCAAAGTGATCACATTCTAGCAACATGACTAGACCAAATACATAAAACTTATGTATGAAAAACCTTTCTCTTTTGTACAAAACAAGATAAAAGTAGAAAGGAAACTACAATTAGCCTGTACATGTGATTAGAAGCGATGTAAAGTACACTATAAAAGATTTCTAGAAAATATTGATGGAATAAATATATTTAATTTTACAATCTTCTATAACAAATTGTTTCTATACAGAATAGTCTCAGTTCTGTTGCACATAAAACCTGTTTTCAGTAACTATTTTCTACCTTTTCCTCCACAAGCTCAACACCTTCCTCTTTGTCTTCAGTCCCACCTCTCTCCCTACATCACCTCCTCATCAACTCTCTCTCTCTCTCTCTCTCTCTCTCTCTCTCTGCGTTGGAAAGGTCTTGTTTATCTGAAACCAACACTGCAGTGTCCTTTTTTTTTTATTTATTCATTTTTTAAAAAGGGTATTATTTTTGTGCTCAGAATCCTAGATGTGAGCAAAATAAACTTCTAAAATTCTCTGGAGTAGAGATTCAACCATTCTGCACTAACTACAAATTGAAACTTGAGTGAGCGGTCACATACACTAGTGTGGTCTAGATCAGTGTGTGGAATAGAGAGCCGATGGAGGACATATTTTGTTTAGCTTTGTACAGTAGTTTTATTGTATATTTGGAATTAAATGCTTTTATTACATATTCCTAGAACATATGATTGTTTCCTCCTGGAAGTGGATGATTCTGAAAGTTTGTTATTGTTTCTGGTCATATTAGGTTTAAGTACCTAAGCATGCTGGTGATACTATACAATGTATACTCTGTGCCCATAGTTATGTTTGTTTTTTGTTTCTGCAGTAACAAATTCATATCTTGCAAGACAGTGATGGCTTTTTCTCTAGAATTTGAATATGGAGGCCACAGGGACAGATGAAGTGGAAAAGCTAAAATCCAAGTTTATGTCTGCATGGCACAACATGAAATACAGTAAGTGAAACAGTGGATAAAATCCAGACTCCATTGGAGTAAATAGTTTTGCCATTGACTTGGGGGTGGGAGGCAAGATTTCGCACAATAAGTGTACTTGTATAAGCTTATTAATAAAAAATGTAACTTGGACTTTGAAACCAATTTGTACTTCAACAATAAACTAAACAATTTGTGAAAACAAACTCATTTAGATGTTCTCTTCAATTTAAATATTTTAAGGATTTGTTTTTTCAATGACTGACTGACTTAGATCAGAAAAACAGATGGGCATTAAGCACAGATGACATGAGAGTTTTTGCATAGGATCTTAAACAGAGAAGTTGTAAAATCAGGCTATTCTAAGACCACAGCAGTACAGCTTGTAGCATAGATGCTTCTTACATTGATAGAAGAGGCTTTTCTGTTAGTGTAATTAATCCATCTGTCCAAGAGGTGGTTGCTAGGTTGATGGAAATTGTATCTACACTGTAGGGTTAGGTTAACATAGCCATAAGACTCAGGGCAGGAAATTTTTCACAGCCCTGAGTGACAAAGGTAGGTCTATCTAATTTTTAGATGTAGACCAGACCTCAGTATGAGCTGTTCTCATTGGTAGTGTATTTTGATAAAGTTAAGACTCTGATGGAGACAGGATTTGACCCAGAGTCAATGGGATATGGATTTCACCCTTTGTCTCTTATCTTTTAAAACAGTTCAGAAGTAGGCAAATCTCAAAACTTGGTAACGAGGAATTTAGTTAGTTTTTTTAACCCTCAACCTCCCAACCCTAAATCAGCCTTTATCTTAATCTTCCCATTTCCACTCAAGGCCTGAGGTGAAAATTCACATCTTAAGTCAGTGGGAGTTATTTTTGTGTGAAGACTGCAGGATTTCGGCCTAAATATGGGGGTAGGGGGAGAGGATTTGGTGAAATATTTCCTAATATTAAATATTCAGATCAGAGCGTGCAACAGTTAAGATTAAACATGCAACCTTAATTCTACCCTTTGTGGCTATATGTTACGCTATTGTGTTTCTCAGTGAAATATGTACGTGTTGAAGTTCTGACAGCAACATTAACTCACCCATTTTGCGCATATACATATAATAATTTTTTTATTCCTGTTTTTCTCAAATATGCATCTTAATCTTGTGACTCAATGTATACAGTAAAACTTGCAGAATATGCAGTGTGGCTGTTTTAGTATTGCTGTTGGAAGCTTAATTTTTTAGTATTTTTTAAAAAAATCACAAAATTAAACTGTGTAGTAATGAGTTCATGCAAAAAGGCAGAGTTAACAAGTTCAAACTTAACTTTTGTATTTCATGACTTCATTGCTTACCTATGCAATTTTCAGGTTGCATAACATCTTATGTGGGTGATACTGTATTTACAAGGGCTAAGTTATTTTAAGCTTGTTGACTATAAATCCATTCAATGTGTAAAACGTAGTATCTGTTTGAATAATACAGTCTATAAAATAATTCCAGTTCATTGTGGTGTTTCCATGTTCTTACTAACTTGTGTGACTTTTTGTATAATCAAAATGCTTTTGGAAGTGTGTTGAAATATTTCAGCCACAAGCTTTTGTTTGCTTTGTATCTCTTTTAGGCTGGGTATTGAAAACAAAAACTTACTTTAGCAGGAATTCTGCTGTCATCTTACTGGGAAAATGTTATCATTTCAAGTCTGATGGTAAGTGTAAAGGATTTAGTTAGTTTTGATCCCATTTTGGCACTGCTCTGTGAAGTCATTGTAATCATCTACCAAAACCCTTTATTAATAGAGAATTAAAGTTCACAATTTAAATATGGAAAAGTTGGAATATTCTCAGTTAAGTTTCCAAAACCAGTCTTAATATCTGCCCCATCCCACTGTTCGCACATAGGCCAGAGAACCTAGCCATTGTCAAATCAGACTTCATCCTTTGTGTGCATAAATTTTATAACCTATGCTTGAGTTTACTCATCTGTAAAATGGATATTGAGGCTTAATCAAAGGTACTGCATAAACTCAGCCTTGTTCAGGAGAATGAAATGGTAGTACCAGCATCAGAGTAACACCTTCCTTGATGATTTCCTAGTCTCTTAACTCTTCTCTGGGCAAATTTGCCCTCTTATGGGAACCGTTGTCGCAGCATGCCTTGCTTGGTTTGGCCACTTAGATTTAGCAGGACCAAGCAGCTGCAGACCTAAAATGGCTGTTTCAATTGACAGCTGCTGCCTGAATCATTCTTTGTTTCAGCTGCTACATACCTTTATATTTCTCCTCAGCTTTCCCTACTTGTTGCTGAGGAAATACTGCAGTCTCCTACGAAATTCCTGTTTTTTAATAGTATACTTTTATTGTAATTATATTAACAAAAGCCCTGTGTCAGTTAATTTCAAAGCTGTAACTTATGTTTGTCTTGCAGAACCCGGTGAACTCTCTCCAGATGGATCCTGCTTGGATATAGTTGACACAGTCATTTCTGGAAACGTAGAAGAGTTTCGTAAAGATTTTATTTCTAGAATATGGTTGACTTACAGAGAGGATTTTCCTCAGATAAAAGACTCTGCTTTGACAACAGACTGCGGTTGGGGTTGTACACTGAGAACTGGCCAGATGCTGCTGGCTCAAGGGCTTGTGCTTCATTTTCTTGGTAGAGGTAAGCGTGAAGAGTAGATCACTTTTTGGTTTTGTCAGGAGGTAGAATCAAGCATCAGGATGCAGGTGGCCCTTTGTTAATGATGAGGAACATGTGTCAGCCTCTGCATGTGCATCCATTAAACTTAGCTAGCTAAAGTGTTTGCTTGCTTTTGATTCTGGACTGCTTTTTAAGGATGTAGGAATTGCTTTACTGGATTAGACTAATGGTCTGGCTAGTCCAGGAACCAGTTTCTGATGATGGTGAATATTAGCTGCTTCAAAGGAAGCTGCAAGAAACCCTGTGAAGTTAATTTTCATTGTGGACAAAACTTCTTCCTAACCCTTATTATCCAGAGGTTAGCTTACAGCTGAAGTATAAGAGTTTATGTCCATTTCAAAACTCCTAACTAAAAAATAAAACAAAACGCACACCTTTACTTGAGTAACTGCATCTTCTTGTTATCCATGTAAATGTTCAATCCTTTTTAGAGGTTCTTGACCTCAGTGATATCTTGTGGTAATGAGTTCCACTGTCTAATTGTGGGCTATGTGCAGAAAGTATTTCCTTCATCAGATTTAAATTTGTCATCTTTCAGTTTTCTTTAATTTTTGTACGAGAGAGGGTTAACAGAAGTTTCTGCACGATTCACTGTTTTTGGTTTTGTTTTTTTCCCTCATGGGGCTTGGAAAAATTATTTTTCTGCTTCCCTTTGTGTTTTTCTTATCTTAACCTTGTTCTTTCAAGATATACCGTCTTACAGCTGCAGTCTCCTTTGGGGGAAAAAGAATTGCTTTCTGGGGTTGAGCATATTACCTCTCATGCTCTCCCCAGTCTTATCAAACCCAAGAGGCGATAAACTGGAAATACAAAGCTGTTTCCTGCATAGTAGTTTGTGTCAGGACCACTAGGTCTGCAAGCCAGCCACCTTCTCAGTATTTCATCCTCTTTCCTTCCTTTCCTTCTATGATATATATATATCCATTCCCTGTTGATCAATTCCTGTGCTGGGTTGGCTGCCCCCATTGTCAAAGGCCTTTCAACCCTGTCAGTTCCAAACTCTGGTTTGTTGCAAGGGAGTGTGTTGTTTTGTTTACTCAGCCATGAGGCCTATATTTATAACTAACATACAAAACATAAAATTCTGAAGGTCCAGCTCAGTAATATTTTGCAAATATTATGCAAGTCAAGAACCAAAATCTTGCATGGTTCCTATAAAGCCCTAAAACCATCACACCAGAAAATGCAATTTTGACTATTCTTTAGTGATCCAGTAGCAAAATTGATCTGTGGAGTTGACATATCTAGCATTCTTTTTGTTGTAAGCACTTTGTCTGCTCATAAAATATTTTGTTCCATTTGCTCCAACATCCAAACATGAAATTATTGTGTTTGGAGATGGCTTATCCCCTGATCTTACCTCAGTTTCCCCATAAATACAGCTTTTGTTGCACATAAATCTTTTATTTAATTTTTTTTAAAACCCTGCACAATCTGGATAGAACACTAAACATGAATATGCAGGTGAGGTTGTAGGAGTGACCCAATTTAATGTTACCAAAACAAAAGGATCTTGACTAGTCTTAATCTAAAGTGTATTTTTTAAAAACTGCACTTAAAAATAATTCTTATACTATATCCTCACTAATGAGTCATGTGTTGCACTACTTTGAAGCTACCAAGCTCCCACATTTTTGTGGGAGCTCCTCTGTATAGGGAAAAGAGACCTATCTGGGCTACATGAAAGTCTTCTGTCATCATCCTGCCCTCAAGGGATAGTAAATCTTCTTTAGAAAAGCTTTTGGTGAAATTGGGGTAACTGAAATGTGTTGTAGTTACCTCTTATGAAATCTTTCATTGGTTGTGGATCCTTTTCTAGAGATTTTTGATAGTATTTTTTTTAACCAAAAAAACCCTCCACTTAAATGCTACTAATAGCTAAAATGCTTATCTTTCCACAGCTACATGAAATGCTCCAAATACCTTAGAATGATGTTGTCAATAAGTTTCTATTTTTAATTTTTATGTTTTGGAAAGTTTTACATTCAATTTTGTGGTATGTACACAAACATGGCAGCTTGAGATATCAAGGTTCAGGCACAGCTACATCCATTTCATTGTTCTGTTATATTTACATTTGCATCTTCCTTGATTTCTGAATATTCTTATGAAGGGCTTAATATGAGGCCAGAGTTAAGTAAATCACTTTCTATGACTGAAATCTGTTTCTCTTATACATATTAAAGCGGATGTTGTCAAACTGTGATCCATGACGCTCTCTTGTTAGTGCCACAGAGCTGGCAGCTTATAGGGTCTTTTCTCTTCTCATTTCCAGTTGTTTTTACAGGCTTCTTGGCTCTTTATTGGAAAGAAGAGACTGGAGGTCTGTAAAAGCATCTACGAGCAAGGAAGAGGATCAGCCAAATTGCCTGCCTCTACCAATAGCAATGCTATTACCAGCCTTATTCAAGCAACTGCCCTTTTAACAGTGGTTCTCCTCATGATGCTTCCCAGCTCCAGAATGCCCCTCTATTTGTCACCTCCCAAAGAGCTGTACATCCACAGACCTGCTTTCTGAGCTAACGGTGACAACCCAGACCTCATACACACCTGTACCACCATTTATAGTCCCTTCAATGGCTTTCTCAATTTTCCTCTGCCTACAATCTATTTCAATGTTTCTCAGACTGGGGTCGTCGCTTGTGTAGGGAAAGCCCCTGGCGGGCCGGACCCATTTGTTTACCTGCCCAGTCCGCAGGTCCAGCCAATTGCGGCTCCCACTGGCCGCGGTTCGCTACTCCAGGCCAATGGAAGCTGCTGGAAGTGGTGCAGGCCAAGGTACTTACTGGCCGCTGCTTCCAGCAGCACCTGTTGGCCTGCAATGGCAAACCGTGGCCAGTGGGAACCGCAATCGGCTGGACCTGCGGACGGGGCAGCTAAACAAACTGGCCCGGCCCGCCAGGGGCTTTCCCTACACAAGCAGCGACTCCAGTTTGAGAAACACTGATCTGTTTGGTATTTTCATTGGACAAAGTGCAATAGAGGACATTATATTCAGACACAGTACACATCCTGGTAGCTTAATTCTTGAAGATGAGATTTATTTAGCTTTAAAAATGAATCACGAGTTTAAAAAATAATTGTGCAATCTTACTGTATTTTAGACACAATTTACAAATGATTCGTGAAATGTTCACTTTACACCTACCACCATAAAATAGTGAAAAGACACTACTTACAAATCTTAGTCAGGTGGCAATATTCTGATGTCAGCATTATCATTTCCATTTGTATCACTTGCACAGGCCATTTCTATTAATCAGTAGCCTTTGTACTTTGTGGAAAGCTGAAGCTAAATTCTGCCTCAGGACTGCTGGATTCTGTGGCACTCGGATGGAAGTTCTGTAGCAATTTCAGATTAAACAGAAGATGAGATTTTTATTAATAATGAATTATACAATTGGTACTGTTTTTTAATGTAGATACTAAATTCAGTGTACATCATCCCTATAACTTAAGTTTTGATATGCAGTAGAATTTTTGTATTGAAGATGCATACTTGCATCATAGTAGTTATTGGGAGAAACTGGAGGACGTTATAGCATCTGACCAATGTCAGTTTAGGCTTTTAGCAGCTGGACAGACATAGCAAGCAGTCTGAGATTGAGCTGAGAACACTAACTGCAGGTTTATATTAAAATGTTCATCAGTGAAGTAATTTAAGTGACTTTTTAAATAGTCTTCTTTAGGTATGAGAATTCTACTTGTTCATTTCACTGGGCTCACACCTTTTTAGAGCTGTGTCAGGCTTTCTTCAAATTCAGGGATACAACACTACATTTTCAGGTTTGTTTTCATAACTCTGAAGGCTAGAACACAATTGTTTATAAGTGAAGAGCACATAGTTCTTCAGCAGGGATTAATTCCTTGAAAAGTTCAGCAGAATTGTAAAGCACGTGGATATCTAGTTTAATGATATTTACCTCATCTGTCACTCAGACTCATAGACGTTTGAAGGTTTTTTCACAAACCCCTGCTGTTAGTGAATCATTAGTGTTGTGTTGACATGCTGAACCAGTTTATGCCAACTAGGCTAGTAATGTGAACACTGCATGTAAGGCAAACTGTTACAGAAAAAAGAAGTTCCAGAAACATGGACAGGATATGTTTTGCTATAATAGCTAACCTTGAACAGTTCTGTTCTCTAGTACAGACAGTCGTTAAAATTCGTCAAAGTAAATTGTATGTTCTGGAGTGTTACTCTGCTGACTTTTTTTTTTTTTTGACTGATGTGCATTTTGAACATTGTTTGGGAGGATGGTTCTTCTGTTCACATTATAAGAATTCTTCATCCCTGTTTAAAAAAATTAGAAGACTTATCTTAGGAATCAACAAACAAGAAAGAAAAAGAATCAGTCATCAAAGGCTTTGACTTGGATAACCAACAGTTGAACCTTTTTACATGTATTAAATAGTTAACGTATTGTGTTGATGATGATATATGTAAATTCCCCTAATCTTTATCTTGTAATTATACCCTAGCTGGCTAAGTCTGCAGAGTCCACTATATCCTCTCCTGGAAAATCCTGCTAGCATTAATGGCCAAGAAAGAAATGTAATGTACCTAGTGTCTTCCATTCTTCCTCCTTTCTCCTGCACAAATAAAAATAGCACAACCATATTATACTGAGTCGACATTTTTTTGCCTATATTCTTATCAGCAGTATTTGCATGTCTGTGTAAAACACAGATTATTGGTCTTATTAAAAATTGGCACTTTTTTGGTAATTATACAAAAAACTTACTGTTAAGAAATGTAAAACATATCTTTAAAAAATACTCTGTTGCAGCCTGGACCTGGCCGGGTGCACTGAACATTGAAAATTCAGACTCTGAATCATGGACAAGCCACACAGTGAAAAAGCTGACTGCATCATTTGATGCATCACTTACAGGGGGGAGAGAACCCAAGGTCCTGTCAAAGGATCATAAGGAAGCACTAAAGAGAGACTGTGATGACAGTGAAATGAGAGATGAAGTTTATCACAGAAAAATAATCTCTTGGTTTGGAGATTCTCCACCCGCATCTTTTGGCTTGCATCAGCTAATAGAATATGGAAAGAAGTCTGGGAAAACAGCTGGAGACTGGTATGGGCCTGCTGTAGTAGCACACATTTTAAGGTAAAAATATCTTTAAATGATCCTTTGTTATTACAATGCTTTAAATGTTACGGGAGAAACATTTTAGAATTGTCTTGAGATTTCTTCAGGTTAATTGGACACCTAACCATTAATTATTGACTTTGCAACATGTCCATGTTACTGGCAATTTAGAAGAGTTTTTTGGGTTTTTTTAAGAGATAGGAAGAGAAATAGTAGATTCAGGAACTGAAGTATGAACCTCTGTCCAATCTTTTCATTTATTTCTGAAACATTCCTATTTTCCTCCAGTCTGAGCAACAAGAGACCCAAGGTCTCTCCATACCTGATCTTTAAATAGGGCTGCCTTTAATGAAGTGTTCTAAAAACTAACCACTTTTTCAACCTTGGAACATGCATAATATTATAGATTTTTTTTATACTGTAACCCGGGGGCTGTAATGTACTGATAGTGTAATGAAATGTCAGAGCTAAAATTGATGTTTTCAGCATTTCTTTGCACACACCAAATTCTTGTGAAACCATAAATGTATGGGACTATTAATATTATAATTATATTCTAGTAAAAGTAAAGCATCTCTGACATTCAGTATGAGTTTAAAAAAAAAAAGGTCCAATTTCTCTATACTCTGTGCCTTTTATGTACCATTTCTTTGGATACTTTTGATTTTGTTTTTTATAGTTTTATGTTCTAGGTGGGTCCCAGTTTAGCCATAAACAGAATCATTAATAAATCACCTAAGCATGAGAGGTCAAAGTTCATATGTAATTTTTCTACATTTATGTAGATGCTGGAATAATTTCATATACAAGTGTTCTCTGCTTGAATGAGCCTACATTGAAATACTACAGTGTTTGTGCTATGACAGGTGAAGGTTATTTATGTATTTGCCTGTATTTGAACTTCATGTGGTAGATATCTGAAATTGACTTTTTTGTGAAATTTCAAAACAAATATTTTCTACTAATCCATTTTCTAATTTGCAAAAGTATATTTAGCGTCAAGATCCACATGATCAAATCATGCATTCCCTTCAACATAATTCCTACCGTTATTCAAACATTGCAAAGCTTTCCTTTCCTAGAACTCCGCTTCTCCCATACTGAGAATGTATAGTTCTCCCATAACTTGAGAATGTCTGTATTAAATGATTCTTCAGAATATATTGTGAAATAAAGGGATAGTGACCATTTAATACAACCACGTATCAGAAGTCAAAGGCTAATCTTTTATTTTGAACAGTTTAATTTATTTACAAATTTTGTCCTTCACTGATGATCATGATTCAGACTATCGACATATATTTTCTTTGTAGTCTTTAGGTTCATTACTCTTATTCTTCTGAGACTAGTTTAGTATTTCAATTATCTTTCTAAAGTTTCAGTGAAACCTTGGATCTGTTCAAATGTTAGTTTTTATTCTAATAGACATCTGAAGCTAATTCTGTATATCTTTAGCTTGTCTTCTTAGGTTAGTTGTGTGAGCTGAAAAACAGTTCATACTGAGCCGATACTACTTTGAAGGTTAGTTAAAGGAACCCTATCAACTTGAAAATCCCATTTCTGTTGGCAAATTCAGTATTTCCTATAGTTACAAATAAGACAAAGGATTATTATAACCAAAAGTATGTGGGGGGGGGGTCTTTGTGTTTAGTTAATTCTGTGCACTTTAATTGCTTTCTGTATATTGTCACTTTCACTGTTTCTTCTTAATAGCCTGTCAGTTTCTGCTTTGCTGGAAAGGCTTTTACAAATATTCTACAGGGGTGGCTAAAAAGGAAAAACAAAATAAATAAACTTCAACTTATTTTTATGTAAGGGATTCTTGTTTAAAAAGTTATCTATCAGAAACCGGAATATTTTGAACTCTGTTTCTTTTAAATTCAAGTTAATAGTACACCTCTGCCTTGATACAATGCTGTCTTCGGGATCCAAAAAATCTTATCGCGTTATAGGTGAAACCGCGTTATATCGAACTTGCTTTGATCCACCAGAGTGCGCAGCTCCCCCTCCCCCGGAGCACTGCTTTACCGCGTTATATCTGAATTTGTGTTATATCGGGTCGCATTATATCGGGGTAGAGGTGTATCTCTAAAAATCAAGAATCTAAATTCAGTTTACTGTTAATTTCTTGAAATGAAATACTCTATCAAATCTTTTATTTGCACTTAGAAAAGCTGTTGAAGAAGCAAGAGACCCTGAGTTACAAGGGATAACTATCTATGTTGCTCAGGACTGTACAGGTAAGTGATGTGGCTATTGTAGGTTTTAGTCAACTTTATAAGCTCTTCACTTTTATGCTTTTCAATTAGTGCTCAACAATATTACGATTTCAAAAGAAAAAACGTAATGCTATAAATATGTTTTGAAATCCTAAACATTGGAATCGTGAGCTCAGAGCGGTAATTGATTCCTGCACTACACCTTTGGCTTTTGTCTGGATGAATCAATCATAATAAATGGAAAGGTTGGTAAATTGCTTGTTTGACATGTGATTAGGATAATGGCACTCAAAATAGTTTGTGGATGCTTTTTTCCATCTAATCTGCCTGGCATGTATAATTTCACTCCAATGACTTTTTATTTGATTCTAAGGAGTCTGTTGGTTTTTCTGCTAGGCCTACTCTTTAAAATAAATAAATTTTGGTTTACATTTCTCTTCTCTGTCTTCCTTTTTCCTTTTGGTGAAGTGAAGAAATTGACAGATTTTTCTGAAACAAAAACTGTAGTAATTTAATTTATTATACACTTTCTTAGATGTTAAGTTGCATTCTCTTTGCAATGAAAAGGTACCATTTCTTGCAGAAATGTGTCCATGGGAAAGTTAATGCACCAGTTTCTAGTAGTAATAAATCCTAATCAGCTTTCATTGAAAGACGTGAGCAGTCCAATAAACCAAACACTATGGTTACTGATTTTCTACTCTAACACAATGTATAAGACATCTCACAAACACAAATGCTTTTAAATACTTGGTTGTTATCACAGGCAGGGTAGATTAGGGTTCTGGTGGATGTGCAGAAATGGAGGGTAACAAGACAAACTAAAGATGTAATAAAACTTTACACTAATGACTACGACAATCTAGGCTTTCAAATGAAAACATAATATATTCTATAGCCGTGTTCAGTTGCCAAAATTATTATTATATTTATGATATACTGAACCTGATCTTGGGAGATAATACAGGAATATCATTCCTTTCTATGATCAAGCTAGTTTTAAAGGGACACACTCAATTTAATTGTATATTGTAAACAAATTTCTTTACCATGTTACAATTAACACCTATGGGCAGGGGTCGGCAACCTTTGGTACACGGCCCATCAGGGTAATCCTTTGGCGGGCTGCGAGACATTTTGTTTATGTTGACTGTCTGCAGGCACTGCCCCCCACAGCTCCCAGTGGCCGCAGTTTGCCCTTCCCGGCCAATGGGAGCTGCGGGAAGTGGTAGCCAGCATGTCCCTGTGTCCCGTGCCGCTTCCTGCAGCTCTCGTTGTCCAGGAATGGCGAACCGCAGCCACTCGGAGCTGCGGGGGGCCATGCCTGCACATGGTCAATGTAAACAAAATGTCTTGCGGCCCACCAGCAGATTACCCTGATGAGCCGCGTGCCAAAGGTTGCCGACTCTTGCCTTGGGTTATTAAAAGTGAGAGAATTTAAAAAATCTAATGTAGTCTTAATTTAAATAGTGGAAGTGGTTTTTTGTCTTTACGCATATCTCTGAGCGAAGGAGGTAAAACAATGGTATTTTATTTTTGTTTAACTCAGGATCTAATATTGTTCGAACGTTAATGTTTTAGAAAAGCTTTTCTTTGGGATTTTTTGTTTTTTAATGTGTAAATGTTTCTATTGGTCACAATTTTTTTTTAATACGAAAGTTAGTTCTAGGACCAAATTTTGAAATATCCATTAATTTTAAAACAAATAGAAGGAATGTTTCTCTGCTCTTCTCAATAACTACTTTCTTACACCCTACATGCCATGTATCCAAACTGTTAAGTCAACAGTGTAACATATCTTTCTACAAAATGCCACTCGAGGTAAGGAAAATGTGATTAGTTTCGGTTAATACAGGTTTTTTCCAGAAGACAGTTTAATGTGAAGAGTGTAATCTTTTCAGAAATGTACAGTTTTGATTTATCATGCTTAAATGTAATTTTGTAGGGACATAACACTTTGTAAAAGGTATTCAGGATATTTTTATTTTTAAAAAAAATACATATGTACCTTAATAATCAAGTATATTCATTCTTATTTTCAGTTTACAGTTCAGATGTTGTTGATAGGCAGTGCTCTTCTATGGGCTCTGAAAAAGCAGATATGAAAGCTGTAATTATATTAGTTCCTGTAAGACTTGGTGGAGAGAGAACCAACATGGACTACTTGGAGTTTGTAAAGGTATGAAATAAGAGTTCATTGTCTGTCTGTTTCAAATAGTAGTACTAGATATGAAAAGATTCTTCATGGTGGTAATCTTCTAGCTATTAAATGGTGGTGATTTTACAGTTATAAGTTGTAAAGTTTGACTGTACAGATTTAAATGTCAGTATTACTAGATCTCACGTAATTGCAGAGCACATAATATCCTATGGCAGAGGTCAACAACCTTTCAAAGCAGAAGAGCCTATTTTTATTTTTTTGTCTTTGACCAAAATATTTCGAGAGCCGCATCACACGCAAAGTATTTGGGGTGCAGGAAAGGGTGAGGAGTCTGGGCTCTAAGAGGGAGTTTGCAGGAAGGGGCTCCAGGGTTGGGCAGGGGGTTGGGGTACAGGGTCTGGGAGGGAGTTTGGGTCAGGATGGGGTTCTGATCTGAAGCAGGGGGTTGGGGTCCAGGAGTTGGTGCAAGATGCAGGCTCTGACTGGGAGGCACTTACACAGGTGACCCCCAGCTAGTGGCGCAGCAGGGCTCAGCCTGCCTGCCTGCCCTGGCCCCATGCAGCTCCCAGATGTGTCTGGCTGCTGGCATGTTTCTGTGTGCCCCTTGTGGGAAGGGGGTCAGCAGGTCTTTGTGTGCTGCTCATGCCCACAAGCACCGCCCCTGCAGCTGTGAGGATGCTGCTGGGGGCATGGGCAACACACAGAGTCACCTCTTCCCTTCTCTCCCAACTTCTAGGGGTGCAGAGGGACATGCCATCAGTCAGCCGCTTCCAGGATCAGCGTGGGGCCACAGCATGCAGGCAGCCTGCCTGAGCCCTGCTGCGCCGGACCAAAAACCCTTACGTTATAGAGCGCTATTGCAGGATCAGATTAAAGAGCCGCAGGTTGCTGACCCCTGATCTATGGTAAAACAGTGATAAATATTGCATTCCTAAAGTAGTTTCCAGAAAATACACTAGTGCAGTGACTTGAATTAAAAATAATTTAGTATATTTATGGTATTTATATTTGTGGTGTCTTAAATGAGCTTTCATATTAACCAACACTTAAAAAATATAAACCAAGCTGCTTATTTTCTTGTTTGTTTTTTTTTATCCTTAAATAGCGAATATTGAAGACTACCAGCTTCACTTTCACAGTGTATTCCTTCTACCTCATTTTTTCAGATTGAAGGGTTGTAATCCGTTTCAGCCAATTGGCAGTTTTTGTGGCCAATATTTCATTAGCTGGAGGTTCAGATGACTCTGTATGTGGAAGAAGAGAGTGACGATTAAGAATAAAAAACCAACCAGTGTATCAAATTGCAGGACATAGCCGGGAAACAAACAATTTAGTGTAGAGTTTTTTGGTCTAACTTCTCATCAACAAATATTCAGCTTTTTTTTAACTGAACACTTAAAAATGGTCTCGAAGAAACTGGACCATAATTCTCATTCCTCTTGAACGCATGTTGGTAGTTCTGCTGGTTGAAAGGAAGAATTTGCTTAACTTTGTTCCTTTTTGTCTTTATTATCCTATTGTTAATCACACAGAATCATCCTTTTGAGTCCCATCTAAATTTGTATGATTGGACAGTTTAAGAAGCTGCTCAGTAGCATTAAGAAAATCTGAGATGGGCACTTTTGTTACTGTACCTATTTTTCCTTTCTCTTGATTATCTATTCCATTTTATTACAAAGTTTTAGAGAGAACTATGAAAAACTTTTATAGCCAAGGAGGACAGAACTGCGAAGACTTTTTTTTTTTTTTTATTTAAAGTATGAAATAGCTGTTCTGTCTTGATTCCTTTCCTTGCGTGTCTAGACAGTTGGTTTGCTCTTAGTTAGGTCTGACACAGTAAAACATATCCATGGTTGCAGACCTGATCTAAGAACCCTGTTCCCATTACAGTACTTTTGCAAAAGAGCTTTGAAATCTCTGAATGTGGAATCATAATGCTTTTATTTGTAGGCTAATGCACGCACTGCTTTTGCCTCTATTTTCGTAAGGGTTTCTGATCTTGTGTGGTCACTCTTCTTTAATGTGGACTTCTGTATTGGTGTTGACCATTGTTTTACTGGAAAACGTGCTGTCATTTACAGATATATCAGTGGGGCTAGGATAAAAGGGGCTTCAATTGCATGCATGCAATCATCCTATCTTTGTAATTCATTGAAAGTGACTTAGTATCTTTGGTGTGGATCTAGATAAATGAAAACATAAACCTCAGAACTGAATTAAGTAAATAACTATTTACAAAGGATTTCGCAATTTGTTGATGATGGTTGTTACTTGATTTATAATACCCTTATACAAGAAAAGTGCCTGATTATCATAGGAAAATCAGACCTTTGCTTTACCTGAGTAGCTCCTGTTTGTTTTGCTGCACTGGAATAGGTTGAGTGGACACAGACTTAAACTGTTTTTTCCTCTTTATCTTATATGCATAAGCATGTTTTGTAATGTTTATTATCCCTTGTTAATATTTGAAATAAGTGGTATTTACTCCTTACCTATTTAGGAGTAACTCGGAAGTTGGTTTCCATGTTGTTAATATCTTGGGTTAGTAATGTGATAGCTCTGCAAAAGTAGAAATGCTGTTGTTTATTAATATTGTCTTTTACGGCCACACTTCTTGTTGAGAGAGAATCTTCACAATGTAATTGGTGATTTGTAATGGTCTTACCTTTAATGGCTTTAGCCCTAGAAATTGGGGCATAAGTGCCACTGCCATTTTAGCTCAAATGGTAGTCTTTTAGGGGTGGAGGAGAGACTAATTCCACATATTGGCCCATGTTGACATCAGAGTCCTTACCAGACTCTCTTCTGTTCCCTGGTGTCTGCTATTCTGGGGGGAAATGTTTCTCCCTCTGTTGCTCTATGCTTCTATAGGTTCCTGCATGAGGGATGACACACATACTTCTGCCCAACCCCCTGCTGTTTACCCCCTTCAGGTATACCTGGGGTGTTTCTCTTCGAAACAGCCACAGATTAGTTCAGAGAGGGTTTGGAGATCAAGAGGCAGCACTAGTGCACCTTACTTACCTCCTCTTGTCTTTTAGGGTAACTGCTCTTAGAAACAGCTGCAGACGCTTCCTGTGCTGTGGAGCTTTTACCTATGAACAGGACGGAGGGGCCACTGAACATAAAACTAAAATATGTAGAACTTCATGCCAGGTAGCCTACAGTGTCTCCAACTTTTGTTATGTTACATCTATTCTTTTCTAAACTGTCCGGCCTGTCTTTAAACTGTGAACACCTCAGAACAACTGGGGTCATCCCTTCTTGAATGTCTGCCAACCACAAGCATTCAAAAAATGCCTCAGAAAATCATGACATTTACTGAAAAATCATGATTGTTTTTTTTAAATATCAGCCTTATTTGTCTTTTGATTTTTGAGTGCTAAAAGTTTACATTTCCTAGACTTTTCTCCACAGCCACAAGAGCTAGATACCTATTTTAATATTGAGTATTGCGGTTCTAGTATAACTGCATGACTCCAGGACCTGGGGCTTTCAGAAGAACACCAAATTGTGAGACTTGCAATAAAGCTGCAAAAGTTGGCAACACGGTGCACTTCCATAAGTCATTCACCCTGACCTCCCTCCAAATGTGTTGGTCAGGAAAAATTAAATGAATAAAGTTACACCAAGTTACTTTAATTTGTCACCTTATTCTGTTAGCCTTTAAATCTGAATTATTTAATATTCTGTTGGCAGGGAATTTTGAGTCTTGAATACTGTGTTGGTGTTGTTGGTGGGAAACCTAAGCAGTCATATTACTTTGCTGGATTTCAAGGTTAGTGTTTTAATAAGAGATGTCTCTTTTTTCCTTTTAAAAGCTGGAAAGTTTAATATAGGATCAGTGGGCAGCAGAATGATTAAAATAGCAAAATGAGTACCTTATTAATTCATCAGATCTGCCAAAGTCCAGTCATTTGTCATTTGCCCCACATAGTAATTGGATTCCATAAAATGTACATTTAATTTCCTTTGTTGCATAAACAAGGCATAATTTATCCGTTTCACCAAACTTTAGAAGCCTTTGCTGCTACTGTCTGGCAGTTCTTATTTACATATTTACTTTTTACCAGTTTAAGTAGTGCTAGCTGATGTTCAGATGACAAGCAATATGTTCTTCCTGTCAGGATGAAGTAGCAGAATGCATTTTTCATGTGCAAACTCTAAAATATAATTGTGTGTTTGTAAAAGTAATTTTATCACCAAAAATTAAATGACAGTCTCATCACTTTATAAAAATTCTGCTTATACAAGCATATTTGATTATGCAAAAGTTAATCTGTCCTGCAAAAACCAATGCTTCAGTCAATGAATATCAGTCTGGCAAGCAGTTACTTGCTGGCTTTTTTTTTTCTTTTTTCAGCTGTTCTGCATAGAAATTGGATTGTAAGCAGTGTAATAATAAGGTGTTTTTTGAATTACTTGTCTTCTGTTTTGTCCTTGTAGATGACAGTTTGATTTACATGGATCCTCATTACTGCCAATCTTTTGTAGATGTCAGCATAAAGGATTTCCCTCTTGAGGTAGTGTGGATATAGAGCTAGTACTGTTTTTTTTTTTTTTCCCCCATATGACTCAAACGCTAATTATTTAGAGCTGTTCTAGCTATCTGTATTTTTACAGTTTTAGTTACATGTTATTTGTCAAAATTTTGCCCTTCTTTATAGACTTATAATCAACAAAAATGACTAAAGGTTAAATACTTGATAGTGGATTTTAATTTATTATGTACTTCATTTATCTTTGTCTGTATCTTGTTATATAGCAGAGACTCTCCACAAATAAATGATCATGCCACTAAGTAATTTTCCATTATAGACAGCGAGGCAGTACCAGAGACCTTAAACATTACACCATGGGTTCTCTTAATAATAATAATGAATTGGTGTCAGAAATATGTTACAGTGTAATAGGGTTCAGCTTTTGAACTATAGACTACATAAATTTATCCTGTGCTTCTTTGACCAGGAATTTTCAGTGTATTGTCTAGGAAGACTTGGTGATTACCATTTCAGTACTGTCTACTCGTAATTACTTTATAGGTCATTCATTTAACTTCTTAGATCTGGATTTTCCATTGTATTGCTTTTACTGATGTCTTCTATACTGTTCCTCTCAACAGATTGTTTTATTATTATTTTTAATCAAGTTAGCTCCATGGATCAGTAGCTTTCAAGGGCTTGTCAAGTCTGAAAGTGTAGTTACTGTTTCTTTTTTTTAGCTATGGCATGCTGTCTCCTTCTGGTTATAGTTAATGCAATCTTATCAGGCTCTGTCTAGGTCTTGAAAAATCAGACTTTTACATGAGTATTTTCTCCCCTTCTCCTCTAACTCACATTTAAAAAAAAAAAAAGAGTAAATCCAGGGAAAGGTACTAAAGAACTGCATTTACAAGCAGTTCGTAGACAAGCCAATATGTCCCTAATACTCATGCTAAAAGAGGTATTCAGTACAGCAGTTTAAAACTTCTCCTTCTGGATCCTGTGATGTCCAGCCCTTACATGAACCTCCAGCTTCCTCTGAATGACACTCTATCAGCTACGGAACCCATCTGGAGCCTGCTCTTGTTAACTTCATTGTGCACCAAGGGTTCACAGGTGGCATCAGGCCACTAGAGCATAGAGCTGGTCTCTAGAGTATAGTTTTTAGCACGGGGGTTTTTCTAATTAAACATTACAAAACCTAAAACACAATTTCACAAAACCACACTATATTTGTAAGGGAGAGACGTTTACCTGCCCCCATATTAGTTGGTACCAGCAGGGTTCTGTGGCTGTGATGTCACCAGCATAATGAATACTATGATAACACTTAAAGTTTTGCTGCAGATACTTGCACAGGGTTGGAGGTGGGGCAAAAAAATACTCTTTTAAGCTTATGTGTTGTGAGTGCATCCTTTAACCTGCCAATTAGGGAATTCAGCACATTCTTAAACTGATGACATTTAGTTAAATTTAAAACACAAGTCAAATGGTTTGTAATGAAGTATACAACTTTATGGTGGCCCAAAGCTGTTGGTGCTGTATAACAATTTGGTTTAAAAACAGAGAGAAGAGCAGGAATTATTTCAATTTCCTTGCCTAATACTATTGTGAGTAAAGTGCAGTTAACATACCAATTTCAAAGAGGTAACATGCTGAAGTCAATCATAATATCTTAATCAATATATTATCAAATAGTGTGTTTAGCAGAACTGTTTATAGACACTTTTAAGCTTCTATAAACACTAGTAAATATAATTTTAAAACCTAGCATGGGGTTAAAGCAATAATGAAACTAATTTTAATGTTTAATTTTAACAAGATGTTTTAATTAAGGTGTCATGTAGTCTGAGATTATAAAGTTCCCTCTAGAAAACGAGTGGTTCTGAATTTAAAAAAATATAGGTCCTTTTTATAGTCTCAAGCAAAAACAAAATGCTATACCTAAAACTTTCTTCTTTTTATAATGCCCTTCTGAGGTCCTCAGATGGAAGTTGGTAAATGAGCTAACTTTAATTTGTATTAGGCTAGTGCCTTAGACCCTAACTGGTATCAGCGTCCCATCCTGCTAAGCACTGTGCAAGTGCATAATAAAATACAGTCCCTGCCCTGAAGATCCTACAGTCTAACTAGATAAGAGATGGGAGGGGAAACAGAAGCAAAGAGAGGTGAAGGTACTTATCCAAGGTCATAGAGCAGCTCAGTGAGCCAGGAAAATAACCTGCATCTGTGGGCTCCTAGTCCAGTGATTTATGCACCAGAGTATGCTGCTGGGTGTTATTAATATGAATTTCCAAATAATAATATACTTTAAATGTATTTTGAAAATGCAGAAGCTGTCAGCTTGGCTTGATCACATCATACTGCTTTTCTGGATACAGGATTGTGTATTGGAAGGTCATGCTCAGTGCATTGAATAGTAATGTATGAGTTCTCCAGAAGTGTCGGAACGTAAACAGAAATTGCTCTCTTAAGGTAGACAATAGCTTGTTAGCTTTCTCTGTAGGAAATATTTTCAAAATTGACAAATTGTCCAGAATAAGTTGGAAATCAATCCACTTCTGTATTGGCTTCTAGAATCCATTTGTTGGATGAGTGGAAGAAATATGCCTATCCATGTCTCTCTGTGGTAGTGGCTTTCACAGCATTAATAAGACTTCTGAACATACTACAAAACTTTTCTTAGGATGTTCCAATACCACCTTTAATGTTACTGTTAGAATGCTTTTCTTAAAGCAGACTCCCAATATCTTACTTTGATTAACTGTGAACTGAATATAATATTTAGGCAGTATTAGAGAAAACACAATAAATAAGTGTAACAGTCTTTCAGAAATATAACTTGCTAGTCTTTATTGATTTTGTAACAAAATTTAATGTAAAATATAAACGGTTTTATTTGTAATTGGACCAGTCAGTAGTAAAGAGCAGTACATGCCAATAGTGTACAACTACCACAATGAGAAACACCTTAAAATTTTATGTAGCAATCTGTACTCCTGCCGAGCTGCTTTTTTACCCAGCTCAAAAATGAAAAGTAGGGAGGTGTTAGGAAGAGGGATTCTACACCAATAGAGTGTTGGATATTAACTTGCTTTGTTGCTGTTTCTGTGGAGTCAGGTTAGAACTTAACAATTGTTGTTTTGACAAAAAAAAGATAAGCTAACTGAGTTTGTGCCTGATGCACGTCTACGTATGTATTTCACATTACTTCCTTTCATATCAGTCACCTGGGAAGTACTCAGAGAATAAAACTACTAGTCCAGTCTCAGTAGAACATGAAATGTGGAGCATTGAGATTTGTTAGATTTAAATACTCAGCTATTATAAGAGGAATATTAGTAATTTAATGGAGGGTCTCGGGTATGGATTGCTCTGGGTAGTAGTAGGATACAGAGCCTTACCTCTTTAGCTCACTGACTGCAGCCTAGATCAGTAGTGACCAAATGGTTTAACTATCAGATGGCTATACTGCGACATGTGAAATGAGTTAATGACTTTTGTCCAGCTCCAATAAACACGAAACCAACAACTGTTACCCATGGTCATGCTCTGTAGTAATTAAATGAGCCCTAAGACTGACGTGAACTACACTATATGTATTCTTTCTAGATCTGGTTGAAGTAGTGGGGGGAAGTTTGTACAGCTGTGGCTCATAGTTTCCATTTCAAAGGCTGTCAATGTGTCATCTATCATAAGAACAAATTTTGCATTTAAAATAAAAATCCTTGTGTGTGTAAAATATGAAGTGGATTTTTGTGCTAATGGTATATTGTAGTACTTGGCCTTTTTTTACCCATTTCTCTTGCTAATGAAAATATATTCCATCATTTTCTCTTTTAGGGAGGCATGGGGGAAATGGGAGGTGGTGGTAAAGCAGTAATTGTAAGAGTTCAAATACGGCTACAAATGCACTTTGCAGAGGAGCATTCACCTTCTTTACCTTCAGAATATTCATAAAATGCTCTTTAGAGCCTCCAGCTTTTGACAGATTTCACATCCTTTTTTGGAATGGCATTAATGTGGCCTAGTGTGGGAGTTTAGTAAATAAAATATAAACAGTACTAGGTAATGTGGTCTTATGAATGTCCAGGGGTGTAATAACTCCAATGTTTTTGGGAACAGAAATAGCTTTAAAAGCTTGTATGGGTTTTAGAGCATATGTGGCATGGTGAATTATATAACCATTAATAGAAAGGCAAGTGCATTGATATCTGTGCCTTCCTCATGTCTTTAAAATATCTTTTTGAATGTTTTTATCTCCATAATTGCAGTCATTTCACTGTCCTTCCCCCAAAAAGATGTCATTCAAAAACATGGATCCTAGCTGTACAATAGGATTTTATTGTAGAAACATGAAAGACTTTGAAAGAATTTCTGAAGAAATAACTAAGGTAAGTGCTGAAATTATGAAATTAATATGTCTGATACCCACTATAGTATATGTCCACTATATATATAAGGATAGAAAATATAGTCTTAAATATACTGAATAGAACTCATCCTGTTCTAGAAATAGGTTATTGATGAAGCACAAACATACAAGAATTCTAGAATATTTTTACATCCCATAATATGAACATGTAAAGTCTAAAAGGAGAATAACTACCGTAATTGTGTGTTAAGAGATGAGATGATGAGTATAAGAGACAGACTGAAACATAACAGATACTACACTGGTTTGTAGACTCAGTATAAGATTATTCCACTAGGTGGCACTATTGAAATGAAAATATTTTTGCAGACAGCACCTTTTATAGTCATTGGATTGTCTTCTACCTGAAGAGAAATTTTTAAATGCAATCCATCCCTTGAAGACAAAACTTTTAAGAAATGGAAATATTTGAGCAAAGCAAAACTGTGCATTATTTCTTGTTAGTATAAGTGCTTTTTTGATTACATTTAAGATAAAGCTGTGTTTTTATGACTTGGAAGCATTGTTTTAAATCAGCAAAGCAGGTATCATCTAGTAAACCTGCCTAATCATGTCCATTCCACTTTAAGAACCTAGGAATAGGTTTATTTAGGTAGGTTTGAATGTGGTTGGCAGACGTTTTCTTCCAGACTATTGCAGTGTATGAATGCCAATAATGTGATACGGTGCTAATGTGTGTTGTGTTACCTATGGTACCAAACAACCAAATGTTTTATTATCAAAAATGGCCTATAAAAGGATTCAGCAATAACAAAAGATGCATCACAATATTAATACATGTGCCATAATGGTTTTCACGTCTGTGGAAGGAATTAAGGTTTGTACAACATTAGAAAACATAACTTCCTATATAAGTGATAAATATTATTATTAGATAAGGTATGAACCAATAAGTATTATCCAGATTTTAAACTTAGTAACCACATATAGTGGTCAGTAGATTTTTGGTTAATGCTGAAGTTTTTTCTTTTGTATGATTCAGACAGGGAGGACTAGAAAGTAGATTTAGCGGACAGGCACTCCAAGCAATAAAGACATGGAATGAAAGTTTATAAAGCAAAGTTTCATTATGTTTAGTTTATCTGCCCTGCTGTTTGAGAGGAGATTTAAGAACATGACAGAATAATGAATGAGAAGTTGAGATATTAAGAACCTTTCTTTTATTTATTTTTTTTTCCGTTGTCTTCCTCTTAAATCTCAGGCCAGGTGAATTTCTCTCCCCATCCATTTGTTGGATGCCGTGAAACAGCATCTAGTTTAACTTCAAAGGAGCTGATTTTAGTCTTAAAACTATTTTACTAGCATTTTGGATTGGGGCTCTTTTTTAATATTAATATGATGACATCAATGTAAGTACACCCAAAAATAGATTATGTATTTTCCAAAAAAGAGGAAAGTTTTCATATGAATATTGTGTGAAGAACAATCCTACTGTCATTCTCCAGTGTGTCCCCTCTGTTATCTGTATCCATTGAGCAGATAAACAGAAATAAATGCTTTAGAAACATTGCAGTTGGTTAATGGGACTCAGCATCTCAAATTAATGAGATCTCTTCTGATAATTGTCTCCTTTTCACGTGAACGTCTGGGTGGAAGTATCTTCTATAGCAAATGTTATGTACATACACACTTTTGCATTAACTTTTTTGAAAGCTGGAATACTGATTAAGAAAACCCACGTCCAGAATTTGCCTGTTGATATGGAAGGTAGTGGTAGTCCCTGAGTGATATAATAATTGCTCCTTTTAATAAGGTTCCATACTTTTCATGATCAGCTTTCTGCTACCTTTTCTAGTTACTTTTTTCTCTCTCTCTAATCTTTTATAATTTCCCTTAATATTTAGTACTCGGAGAGGTGTCAGAATAGTGACTCTAAAGAATGAAATCTTCTGTCATCTCCCATACTGCCTCATTCATGTATCTCAGTCATGACATTGTCTCACCCCTAAAGATGGTCCTATGGTTCAGTCTCGATACTACTTTGGCTTCTCTGAAACTGTGGTGATGGCTTTTGTATTGCAGGCACATGTCATTTAGGAGTTGGACTACGTGTACTAACCCATTTCACAGGCCACCAAACAGCTGCCATGTGACTGTCAGGGCTGGCTTCATCTAATGACCTAGTGATGAAAGACTTTATATAAAATTACCCAGTCCCCTGAGATCTACAGTCTTCCTTCTTGTCTAAACTTTTTTCTTTCTTCCTCAGTACTCATTCTTTTCTTTTTCCCTTTTCATTGTCTTCTGCTCATCTCAGTTGTCTGCATGTCTCTCACTTTCTCCTTTCCCTTCTCAGGTTTCTCAGTATAATAACAGAATGAATTTAAATAGTCTAGAATAAAGTGGAAAATTGCAGAGCACAGTAAAAATTGCAGAATCTGATTTTACTTGGAGCATAATTTTCCAGTGCTTTATTTTTTTTAAATAGCTCATGCTGCTTAAATATCTATTTAAGTTTTTTTAGTGCTTCAGATTTTCTCGTTAAAACAAATTATTTTTGGAGTTCATAGTTTGATCACTTCAATGCAGGTTATATCTGTAGACTAATGTAGCTTTGCATATACTATAGCTGTATATTGAGATTTACTTTCAAAGGTGATCAGCAATTTTTTTTTAAACTTCAGTGGGTGTTGAATCCCTTGATAGAGGCTCCGCTTCCTCGTCTGTGAGGAGACAGGTGGTATGTCTACGCTATATTGTAAATCCAGGTCTGTGGGACATGGGCTTGTGGACTCGGTATTTCCAAGCTCATGACTGAGTGTCCACATGGCATTATAAACCTGGATTTACAATTGCTGGACCCTGGTGTCTCAGCCATGCTAATGCAACCTTACTGCATTGCGCAGACCTTCTGACTCCAGTCTGCAGCTTGAATTGCATCTACGCTGCAGAATGACAGAGCTTGGACCTGAGTCTGAGGAATTTGGACTCTGACGCACCCTACTGGCAGGGCCTTAGGACCTGGGACGTGAGTGTTTGCTGACCTGAGTAAGACTGATTTGTGTGGGAACTGACCAGGGGCTTGAGCTCAACCTTGAATCAGAACCCAAACTTAGTGTGCAGTGTGGACATGTAATTAAAAGCTGTCTGTTAGCATTTTTAGTCCACTGTCAGATTTATCTGCTCTTAAGCTGGCTTATTTCCCTTAAATGTATGTTTAAACTTAATAAAAATATTGATGACTTAGGTGCTCTGTCTCTGCCATAAAAATGCTTCCAGAAATTCCAGAAGGTGCTAACCTGCCCACAGATCCTGCTTGCAATTCAAGAGATGACAGAAGATATGAAGACTGTTCTGCAACTTGTTACACATGAGTGCAAGCTAATGGAGTTCTGCATATATGTAGTGGTTCAGTTCGCCTGTGTGGAACAAGTTGCAAGATTGGGGCCTGAAACTCCAAGTGTGCCTATTGTTTCATGAGGTGGCTGAATAGAAATAGAAACATATTTATTTACCAGAAGAAGTGGGCTATTGAGAGTCTGTGCAGTGTTTTTATTCTAATGTGACAAATGAAAATAAAAACAAATATGCATGTTGCAAATTATGTGCTGCTGTAATTAGATCAATACACCCAGGGACTGTATCCCTTCATTTTCAATTAACAGTTTATCCGGTGTGTTATCTTGCATTATAGATGCTGAAATCTTCATCTAAGGAGAAATATCCCTTGTTTACTTTTGTAAAGGGTCATTCTAGAGACTATGACTTTGCCTCCAGTCCACTCCATGAAGAAAATGACCTTTTCTCCGATGAGGAAAAGAAAAGATTAAAAAGATTTAGTACAGAAGAGTTTGTCTTGCTTTAAGGATATTTTACAGTAGGATATTGGCAGCTGTCCAGGAGAACACTTGTCCTTTAAAAAAAAAAAAAAAATCACACAACACAAGGCAAGCAATATTGAAATTGATCTATTTTCATAAAGATTATAATGTCGTATATGTTTGGTCTTTAAAATGTCACTCATAAATGTAATTATTTTTGTTCATTGATAGTTGGATGAGTATGATGACACTTTTTGCTAGTGAAGACAGACAGCATTGTTTAGAGCCAGACACAATATAGCATGGATGGGTACCATATATGCCCTCCTTGATAGCTCTGTCAATGAGCCGAAGTCTTGACCTGCAGTCCCCACTGCTGTTCCAGTCCTGAACAGTCTGCCAATTATATGGTGGTTTTGTGGTGTGGACATGTCATCTAATTTTGAGACTACTGGATTGTTTCCAGTTTTAAGCAAAACTTGAATCTAGGGCTCCTGAAGAAAAAGCCTTGTTCATTTAATCTCTCTTTTGCTGTCTAAGCCCCTGTAATGGTTAGTAATGTAATGATGAGATACCTTTCTAGCATTGCACTACTCAAGATATAACTTTGATATATCAATAGTAGTTGTTAGCTACAATCCAGATGCAATTATATAAGCAGAATTGTGAATTAAGGTACTATTTAGCAGTATGATTTTATAATGGCTACTCATTAAACTTGCTGTTGAATCTTAATATCAGGAATGAATATAAAGTATTGGCTTTTCCCTACCATTTTTAAAGGTTATGTTATTAATATTAACTGCAACCAATCAAAGCAGATAGACAGTTATTAAATGGGGGCAGTGTTTGTTTCTTGTCTTGACAATATAATTGAGACTTCTATTCCTACCCAGGCAGCTTCTAATTCAGAGCATAAAACAGCAAATTGGGGGTAGACAGTAAATATTCTGCGATATGATCTTCTGATATGTGCCATTATTCATTGCTCTTGGTGATTTTAGATATAGAGAACATCTAGCAAATAAGTCTACATGAACAGTTTCATGCTTTCACAAAACAAATTCAGAATTTAAAATACACATTTAACACTGCCTACATTTAAAAATAACTTTTATTAAAGGTGTGAGAGTAAATGCATGTATTTATGAACTATAATGGTAAATTTCTCTTGCTTGAATTGTTTGAATTCTGGATCTAAAAAAAATGGAGCATTGAGGCAAATACTCTGTAATAAGGCAAATTTTATTGTATTATAAACCAGCTATTAACTTATTCTAAAGTGCCATTTAGGCACAGAATGCACAAATGTTGTCTACCCAAATATTAAATATTCTATGTATCACTAAAGTAATCTTTTCCTTTTATGAGAATGGAGACTAGAGTTACTAGTAGGGAGATTTTAGGCAAATCTGGGACAAGCGCATGTTTGTACCAGAGTTGAATTGTTCATTTTTCACATTTGTTCATTGAGTTATCACTCCAAAAAACGGGGATTATTTTTCAGTTTCATTTGTTTTCATTTTAAAAAAATTCTCCAGTTGATTGGATATGGTAATTTGCTCCTTATTAAATATTTTTAATCAGTGTAACATTACTTTTAGGTCCTGCATATACAGAAGGAATCAGTTAGGGCTGATCTTATTTGATATTTTGTCCTTAATAATCCCAAAGTAGTAGTAAAATTAACGTGTTAATGAAATGCAGATATTAATTTGGGAAGAGTTATGAATACTAGCGAGGGCTAGAAAATATTGTAGATTTAAGTTTGGCTTGCATTTTTCTAATGATATTTTTTGCATTATTTTTCCATATCAAAAATAAATATTAGGGAGTATGTCCAGAAAACAAAACTACTGAACTATGTGGGATAATGGACAACAAATTAGACATGAGCTTGCACTGTGCATTCAAAAAAAAATGAAAGAAAAAAGCCAATGCAATTCTGGACTATGTATCTAGACACTCATGTAATAAAACAAGGAAGTAGTAACTGTTCTTTCTGATCTCATTGATACTTCCTTTCTGCTGCCTCTTTGCCAGGAAGGTATTAACATATTCAAGTTCACTGAAAAACAATAAAAATGATCAGGGGCCTGTAGGCATGGATTTAAGGCAAATTAACAAATATGTATGGCTTTGTTAATCTATTACTAAGGGAAGGGCATGATACTTTACAAATATTTAATGTATAAACACTGGTGAGGAGATGAGGAATTACTTGGGTGGTACAAGGACATGTAACTTTCTAAAATAGGATGAAACTAAAGGAAAAACTTTATATAGGAGAATATTAGGCTGTGTAACGCTCACAAGGAAGTGTTGGAAGTCCCATCACATGTGACAATTATTGATACCTGACTGACCCAAGCACTAACAAATGTACAATAAGGAATAATTATGTGTAAGGTGAACTGGAAACGGGAGGGATGTTATTAGTTTATCTAATTTCTATGACTGTAATAATAAAAGAATAAATTTAGTATGCCTAAAAGGCTCTAATGCATGGGAGTTTACTAGTAACTTTTTAAGCAAGGAACCAAAAGTGACATTAATTTAGTGAATATTTTAAGTGGATACCCAGTAGACTTTTTCCTGACTCTATGAAATACTCAGTTTTGACCACGGGGAATAAATGTTACGGTAAATATTACAATAAGTCTGTATGTAAGCATATATGTACATAAAACGTCACATCTCTGTTCAAAGAAATGTCCCTCCATTTCCTATTAGAGGCCCCATTCTTTACAGCAGTAACCATAACTGAGCTGATAGTCTGATGTCTCAGGTTTGTCCTATGGTGGATAGCTAATAAGCAGAATTAAATTTTGAAACTGGAGTGGGTTTGAGAAGGAAGGACATTTTTGCAAAGTGGGAAAGATTAGGTTTGGTATTTAAACTAAAACAAAATTATCTGGGCTAGGTAACTTTATACGTTTCATCTAAGAGTGAATCTATTTGCCACAATTACAGACTTCAATACAACAAGCCATTTCAGCATGTTTTAACTTTAAGTGTAGTACTTCCTGTTTTTAATAAAACCTTCTTGCTGTAAACTTACCTACAAATCGATTATAGGTAAAAGTGCCTACTGCAGTTCAGTGCATGTAACTTTTAACGTAGTATGCTGACTTAAGGATTGCCATTTCCTCCTCCTTTGCTCCATGGCGGAAGTCACACTTCCATCACAAAATAAAACATGCATGTAACCAGACAAGCTAACTGTGTCTATAGAAATGCATGTAAGGATGATTTTATGTACATGAGAAGAATGGATTGGCGTTCTCACTGCAAATAGAAATAATTTTATTGTAGATAAATGTTAAACATAAAATGTATCTGTAACACTTCAACAGGTTCACATTGTTCTCGGATCTGTAAGAACATTTTCATTTCTGACTCTTTTTTATAACTTGTGAAGAAGGCCTAAGGTTGAAATACCTTAGCTAACTTAATTTTAATGATAGACCTTGTGTTCAGTGTATATTTATGATAGATAGGAAAACTTGCTTTGCAAAACTGTCAATAATATTAAGACAGCAGGTGGTGATGATATTGGGTCTTTTAGTCTACCATGGTAGTGTGGCATTCAGAGCCACCTGCACAAATTTGTTAGAACTAGTAGCAATTTTCAGTTACCTTTTCTCTCACTCCTGCAACTTCCATCTTGTTCCTTTTTCCATGTTTGTGATTTAGGTAAATGCCTGCAAATCTGTGTAAATAAGCATCTAATAAGGAAGTGGAAATGGGGGACAGAAATGAAAACTGGGGAATTTTTTGAAGGAGGCATGGGGGATTTAATTATAATTCTATAGTACTTTTTGGAAAAAGTGGGGTAGTCCAGGCCAAATTCCAGCTTGGGAACTTAAGAAAAAAATTGTACTTTCAATGAAATGTGCTTATTTCTGGCCTTAAATTTTTTTTCCTCCATCCCTCTTGGTCAGATCCTTTACAGCCCCTGTTCTATAACCTGTATTCCTGGCCAATTTGATCCGTTACAATGGATTTAACTATCATGTCTATGTTAGTGACTCCTGCATGTCCTTTGCTACCCATGACATTTCACCTTTGGTCTTCATCTCTACCTGTCTACGTAGTTTTCAAAATGCCCTATGCTAGGCCTCACTATTTTAGAAATACAGCTAGTTTCATGACTTTTCCATGTTGCCCATAAAGCTAATTACATAGGTCTTGAAACCTAATAGTTCAAGATTCTAACTCCTTCCAGTATTACTTCCTGTTTAGATCCCATTGCCCCAATGAAAAATGGCTAGGGCACGGAAAGAAAACCTTGGTTTTGAAAGCATTCTAGTATATTTCTTGACTCCAGGACAGGCCAGCTTACAGGTTGTCCTCATCCTTGAAGGTCCGTGTACAGTGGTGACACAAGTTAAATTGCCAAGTTACTAGAAATTAATGTTTTTCTGTAACTACAGGGGACTTTAATTGGAAACTATGTTAATCGCATAGTAATTATCTTTGCTTCTACTGCATTATCTCCTGAAAACTGCACAATTAATTTGTGTCATCACTGTTGCTGCTGCTGCCTTCAAACACAAACCAACTGTGTATTACTTACTCTCACACCTAGCAGTGGCCTGTATTCTTAAGTGGCTTATACAAATCATTGACTGATTAGTTACTTGCTTTCTTCATGGAACTAGCATCTCAATGTCATGGAATATGGCAAATATGGGCGTCTTTTAAATAGGTCTGTTCTTTCCCCACCCAATAATTGTTTCTGCTGTTCTTTCTTTTCTTAGGAGGGGGTCATTTTTGTTTATAAAGTCTAATAGCAGCAGGAGTCACCTCTGCCAGATCTTTGAATAACTAGCTGGGACTTTGTCTTCTGCATCTAGCCAAAGGCATATACCTCCATTTATCAAAGTGAAGCGAAGTCTTGGGGTTGTCTTCCACTCCTCTCTAGATGATCAGTGACCATACCCCCTTTTTCCACCAGCTTTCTACAAAAACCTGGTTCTGATGACCTATGTGTTTTGTCACCACCAGTCTGGATCACTGTAAAACACTATATCTAGGATTGAAGGTGGATGCAATACAGACGGTTCACTTTTGTGACTGTGCACCTACCTACTCAATGAGACAGACTACCCATCATGAGCACTTCACCTACATGTTCCACTTCCTGTTGGTTCCCAGTCTGTGTCCAGTATCTATTCAAAGCCATGGTCCTGATCTTCCAAGGCATCTGTGGGAGACCACATCACTCAGGATTTACCAAGACAACTGCTCTCTGGGACACTTCAACTTTCAAAGTGCCAAGACAAAGCATATGAGAGCCACAAGTGGGGAGGGATAGCTCAGTAGTTTGAGCATTGGCCTACTAAATCCAGGGGTGTGAGTTCAATCCTTGAGGGGGCTATTTAGTGATCGGGGGCAAAAATCTGTCTGGGGATTGATCCTGCTTCAAGTAGGGGGTTGGACTAGATGAGCTCCTGAGGTCCCTTCCATTGTAGGCCAATGCCTACTTCCAACCCTCATATTCTGTGATCTTGGTCAAGGGGATACAGAGGTAGAACAAATTTCCAGAGGAAATCTGATTAGGCTAGAGTCTGACTGCTTTCAGGACATACTCCAAAACACTTGCTCTTTGACAAAGTATTTCCATCATGATCGGCAGGGCCAATCAGAGGGGGGCAGGAGGAAGGAGGGCCATTTGGCCTGGGCCTCAAGCTCAAATGGGGTCTCGCATTTAGACACTTGTTAATTTTTTGGCATTTGATACGTTTTACAACTTTTTTATGCACATCCCTGTCAGACCAGAAAAGCATTTGTTAAATAAAAATATATTCAAATTATGTCTCATCCCTCTCTTGGTGCCTTATTTTGTTTTCATGTGTCGTCATTTTTAATTTTTATTATGGCTAGGGGCCTCAAAAGTTGGAAATGGCAGAAGTAAACTTGAAAGGAGGGCTAAGACTAAAGAGCTTTCTGCTTGTGAAATTACCATAGAAATCTGTGCGTGCAACTGTGTATTAGTTTTACAGCAATCAGGTGTGTTAGGCTTGGATGGTTGTGTCTTAATTCCTAATCTTGTTAAGCAAAGAATTTTTCAGCCCAAGGAAAGTCTTGTGAATTTTTAATCTCTAGACATAAGAAGTGTTCATGGATATCATGATGCAATCTTATTTGCTGAAAGTGTGGCACTAACATAGGGGGACATGTTTGTAAGTTACGTTAATTACAGTAGAGAATGAGCTCACTCTAGGGACCTGATTTATTTTGAGGATTTATTGATGACCTTTAAAATCAAATGTTGAGTGAGTTATAACAGTCAATAATAGCAGAAATGAACATAAACAGCATGTTTAAAGTCCAGCCCACCTCCTGTTCTGTTTATGCATCCTTTGTATTGATGGACTATTTTTGTGTGTGTGATGGAGAAAATAGTCTGTGGCTGCAGTACCAGGATCCCCCAATAGGAGCAGATGGTGCTTGATTATTTTAATTCATGGATTGGGAGACCTTATCCATGATCAGGATGTGATCCGGCACTGAACACACTGTGGGTACTGGATTAGAGTATAGAATGTGTAACAAAACTTTATGTTGTAGTTTGGTTGTGAACATCTCACTGATTTTCATTTACACTAAGGGCTATTTACACTTCTATGGCAGTATAAACTAGTTACACCCATTTTAAAGCCCCTTTATAGCATCACAGCCATGTAAAAGAGCCTTAAGCTATGTCAACACTAGAGACCTTCCAGAGGCACAGCTGCACCACTGTAAGGTTTCCTGCATAACCACCCTATACCAATGGGAGAGAGCTCTCCAGTCGGCATGATTAAACCACCCTGAATGAGCAGCAGTAGCTATGTTGGTGGGAGAGCATCAAAGTTTTACCAACAAAAGTGCTAGTGTAGACATAGCCTTAGTGTAAAAGAAAATCAGGACCCTGAATAGTTGTCATTGGACTCTACAATTAGTCACCTTCATCAGGTGGTATTGTTTGTAAAGTTTTTATCTTCCAATGAGGAAACAAACAAGTGGTTCTTTCACAGTTTGCAAGGAATCCATGGGCAGTCATATTGTTTGTCTACTTTGTGAATAGTAAAAAAAAAGGCTTTTCTTAATGGTCACAAGATCTCTTATGTGGGAAAGCTCTTGGATGTTTGTTCACACAAAAATTCAGGACGGTTTTGTTTTCTGCAAATGCTTTTTCAGATAAAAACTTACTGATGTTTATGAATAAAAGCAGTTGCAATTGCCAAACAAATCAGCAGGTTTTTTGTTATTGTTTGTTTAAAGCAAGAAGGTGAACAATAAATGCTTAGTGGTTTTTGCCTATCTCTAGAGTGAGTGTGTGTGTGTGTGTGTGTGTGTGTGTGTGTGTGTGTGTGAGAGAGAGAGAGAGAGCGCGCATATGCTAACAGCCAGGGCTTTGAGAGTTCTGTGGTTAATCTATATGAGAGTAATATGTATACAGTCTTTCCTTCTGCTCACCTTTTAGGCCCTGATCCTGTAAGCTGGTCTGCTCAGGTGAACCTCTGTATCCATTTAAATTAAGGGGCCTGTATGTGGGCTAAAGGACTACACATGCAAAGTAGCTTGCAAGATCAGGGCAGTGAATAAGGTTATCCAACTTAGTGGGACCTCTGCTGAGCAAGGGTTGCAGGTTTGGGCTCCTATCTTAGTAAGAGTTGGCAATTTATTGCCATCCCATAATTTCTGCAGAGTGGTACTGAGTGAATGCCCACAATTGTTTTATTGCCATGTGCTGACTCAGTGGAGCAAGGTTGCATAGATTCTGTTTTTCAGGAAGTTGCGGGGAGGGAAGGAATTGTTGTTGCTCTGCATCAGTCAGTGGCTGTCTTAATTAAATAAGGAAGATGATCTTCATTTCTAAATGTAAATGTCAATTCCACTTAAAGACAATTAAAAAATCACTGCAAAATAATGCAAGGAGAGCAGAGTAGGATGCTTGAAATAGCATATTTATTTATTTAATTTTAAACAAAGTGGGAAGTTTCTCATTTGGTTTTCCCTGTCTCCGCTAACAACTAGGTCGGTTAATAAATAAAACTGAAGAAGAAGAAAAACCTCTCTATGTAAATCTAAAGAAACATTTAGAAAGAATCTTATTAAAAAACAAGAGAACTAATTCTCCTAATAAACTGACCAACTTTTAATCCTTAAACTGGGACAATTGAGTTACTTGCATTGTATGGCAGGCCACTCTGATTTTTTTTTTTTTTTTAGTGCCTCTCTAAAGCTTGCAGTGTGGGCATCTGTTCCAAGAGTTGCTGTGTCTTCTACCGCTAAAAATAAATGAAAAAATCTGACAGTTGTCTGCTTCAAGATTTACCAGCACCCTTAGGTTCATGGTAGATTAATTTGAAATCGGTGCAGAGGTTTTAAAATCTACACCGTATTGTGATAATCCATGTTTAAACACGGTACAGTGGGATCTGGCTACCTTAAATTACAAAAGGTCTGAACCAAAAGTGTGGATCAGAATTTTGTAACTCTGTAAGAAGCAGAATCCAAATGCTAGATCTGAACATACCTGAATTTACAGGTTTGAAATTCAAACCCTAATTTTGCTGATGTTTCAGGGTGTTGGGATGCAGCTGGCAGCAGCCAGTCCTGGGCACTGAACTGAAAATTTCTCCTTCCAATGGGATGGGTAAGAAGACATTAAATTTTACAGCAGCTGTGAAAAGCAGAATGAAGTATTTGCAAAACACAGCAAGCTGATGTCTTGCAAATATATGAAGTTCTTTGGCCTTCATAGCTCAACCAGTGGTTTGTTGTTTTCATGCTAATACAAATTCTTGTATTAATAAGAGCACGGCCTTACGTTTCTTCATCCGTATGGGAAAAAGTTACTTGTCTGGTGGTAAACAAAGAACAGAAGAATTGATTCACTGTCTTCAGTTTTAAAAAGATGGTATGAAGCAATAGTGGAGCAATTTTAATTGTAACTATGTAACACTTGCGATCAGTAAGATCATTTGTGTTCTGTTTTTAGGAATTGGGGTACTAAAGAGTACATAGAGTATTAGAAATGCAAAACATGACCGCATGTTCTCAGGATTTTGTCAGTGTTACATGAAAGAGCGCTTGTGCTGGGATGCTCAACTCTGAGGGTATTCTCTGTTTAGTGTGTATTTACAGAGATGTATGAATATTTGATTAATGAGTCATGGTCTCTGGAGAAATTTAATAACTGTACTGCTGTACAAAGCCAGCTCCTTAACTGTTAACACAGCTGCCAATAGTGTCATTGACACTGAAGCCCTTTCTGCATCTAATATATTCTGTGGAGTAAATTCCTTCATTACAAGGGGATCTGTGGGACACATTATTCAGTTATCTGTTTTGAACTGTTACAGGCTCAATTTACAGATCCTGATTTGTAAAGATTTTTCCAGTGGAAACAAGCAGTGACACATGAGCTGTAAAACAGCAGTTTCATGTGGTTATGTTTTTACAAAAGTTAGTTGGAAGGTCAGATTTACAAAGTGTTGTTTTAAAAACTTCTCTATATATGATAAGGTCTGGACAAAGTAGTATTACCTGCAACATTAATACAAAGTTTATATACTATAAAAGCATGTGCAACATAAGAATAAGTGTATGTGTGTAAATATCTGTATTTGTACAATCCAATAAATAAAAATTGAAGTTAGCAATACTTTAAAAAAAAATGGAACTAGTGCATCCCAGATTGATCCTAATAATCCTTACTCACCTGAGCGATGAATTCAGTGAGATAACTCTGGTGAAAAAAGACTCTTTTTTGATACTATTTTCAGAGTGAGGTGCTAGTTGCCTTTTTTAAATGTCAGGATAGATTCATTATTAAATTTTTTGTTCAATACTTTTCCAGAAATAATTTATTGTAATTTTACCATTGTCTCCATTTTTATTTCTAATATCTGTGAAGACATCAGTTCTTACTTACAAAGTTAGGTGGGTATTTTAGTGGTGTTACTTCAGTTAAACTACTTTAAATAATAGGGGAAAATGTCAGAAAAAGATAAATTTAGTGCCGAGACTTTCACTGGAAGCTTTAACTGCAGGTTAGAATTATACATGCTATGCAGAATTTCCTGCAACACTTCTCCTTAGGGCCACAATGCATTACAGCAGACGTATAATGAAGCTGCTATAAAATCTCTGGTAATTAAGGGGGATTTGACAGTAATTGCAACAGTGAATCAACTTAATTATTACCTGCTTCAAAGAGAGCTAACCTGATGTTATAATCTAACCTTTTCTACTTTTAAAATGAGAGATTAAACAAGTATATGTAGCATTTAAGAATTAAATCCGTTGAGATAGAATTCTATTATACTTTATTATATTATATATACTATATTATACAGTATGTATATATAAAGTTCTTCTCCTTTAGTTGCTGTGTACATATGAGTAAAAAGCAGCTGAAGGAGAAGAACTATCATCCAATGATTTAGAAACACACAACGTGTGTTCATTCATATAATAAGCGGAACCTTAGCCCATGTTTCTGATGCAAACCTCTTCTTGACTGTTAACAGCATAGGACCCATATAAAGACCTTTGTTATAAAATGCTACAACGCACGCAAGTCTAGTTCCCTGAAGAGCCTTGTAAAGGAGACATGGTGAAGGTACTGTATTTGTGGACTGAATTTTAAGCAAACTGTGCTGAAATATATTTCAAATGTACTGTAAAACCACAAAAGCAAGGGGATGCTGGCTTGAGGATGTCACAGCACTCTTGTTTACACTCCAGTTGTGGCATTCACAATGCTGTGAGATTCTATGTAGCTTTTACAAATGTGTAAAAGTGTACACAGAATAGTTAACGGTCCTTTGGTCAAAATTGGTCAGATCCTTTTGGTTCACTCCCTCTGGGGCACCTGGCATTGGCCAGTGTCAGCAGACAAGATGCTGGGCTGGATGGACCTTTGATCTGACCCAGTATGGCCATTCTTATGTTCTTATGTAATGTGTAATCTCGCCACGTACTGGGAGGAAGACTGTTGACGTAGGAACATATTTCAACTTCGTCAGTATTTTATCCAATTCTAGTATGAGATTGTCAGCAAATAACAAACAACAAAGCAATGTGGTTTAGAGCTCTTTGGGCTGTGGAGCAAACACGTTCCAGCCTCAAGGAGCTTCTTGTCGTCTTACCTTCATAAGCTCTTCACATAAACATCAAGGGAAGAGTAGATCCTATGATGACACTATGATCTCACTGATGTGCACTAAAGGATGGGTTAGTGACTAAACGTCAGGGGCTTGAACCAACTCCTTTTAATATCAATGGACTCTGAGATGAGTTGGGTTGGGTCCCAGGTTTGCATATCTTGAAGCATACGTTAACTCTCTCTCTAGATGACCAAGTTCAAACCCTGGCTGGTCAACCCACCTTTCCATCCCTCAGAGGTAGAAATACTGAGTTTCACGTGGTTAACCAAGTGTGCGTCTTTTGGAATAGACAATCAAAAAATGGAGACCTTTTCTTCATAGATTTTAAAGATCCCGTAGCATCTCACATAAGACTAACAGATTGCCTAGAGGATATTAACCAAATTTTTCTTCCCTGCCTCTTTTGCAGGGTGCTGCTCTAGCTGATTTCTATCCTTCACATAGGGGTGAGAGCATTTCATCAGTGCTCTATGTACGTCTAGTATGTGAAGCATCTCAGAGGGTGAGAGGCACAATATGAAATCAAATAGTATTCTCCAAAAGGAACAGAGAACTGGGCACAATTATGATGAGGTTGACAAATGTTTTCCATAGCACTATCCACACCAGGATCACCAGCAAAAGAAACTAATAAATTTAGCCTCACAACACCCCTATCAAGTAGGAATTTTACAGATGGAGAAACTGAGGCATGGAGATGCTATGACTTAAACCATCTGTTCTTGGAATCATACAACTACTCTGTTATTGTTTACATCTGCTTGTTACATTGTGGAAAGATTGTCAAAGAGATTTTTGTTTTTCTGGTGCCATAAAATCCTGCCACTTACGATGTTAGTTTTTCCACTGTGGCCCTCAGTTTCCAGCAATTTGATAGCTTGACCATTTCAAATGACCAGCTTCTAAAACCATTCCCAACCCATGTAGTGGTTCCATGGTTTGTGCGAAAACAATAAGTTTTTCATGCACATAAAAGGAACTTAAATTAACTGCATGGCACTGAAAGGGCAAGTCTGTGATATTGCCATTCTAAAACAACCATCTCCGGGACTTGTGGTATTAGCAGAATGCAGTAGTTAAATCTGTGTCCTTCAAATAAGACTTAAAACATGTACAATAGAAATTAACTGCAATAGCTTGTTTTGGTTTGGTTTTGTTTCAAAATTCTAGTGCTGTTGCTGCCCGATGACTGGCAATTTAAAAAAAAAAAAAAAAAAACTCTGCTAGGCTCTGCCTTCTGTTTAAGAATGGAATAACATCTTAACTGTCGCTCTGGAACTCTGTCTAGTCCCCATAGCTACAAAATTGCTAGGGCCTGCAGGCTACCGGATAAGTTCCTGTGGCAAAATACAAACAGTAGCATAGCCCAAGCTGTAAAAGCTACTTTCAGTAGAGAGAACTGAACCACGGTCCCTATGGTGTCTGCTGTTCATATCTGGCACTGAGACTTCCCTGTTATGCGATCAGGCAGTTCCCAGTCTGGAGAATCCCTTTACCATGCCTGTAAATCAAGAAAGAGTAAGGGAACTTGTTCAAGCTCACCCTGCATGGGTGACTATGCTGTGGCATAATATACTCAAATAAAGCATCTTCTGTTCTACCACCTATCAAAATGGCCTTGTTTATTTTACTTTTATATAATCTTCATGGCCACCACCAAGTGATGGGGGCATGTCACAATAATAAGTGCCTGGGTGGCTCAGTGGTGGTGGTACTACTTATTAACTGCCATCATCTGCCGCAGATAGCAGTGAAATGCCTGGCTAAACAATTGGGCCTATCACCCTGCCCTGAAAGGTAACAGTTCCCAGGCTCTGGGAGCTCATCAGAGGAAGTGAATTTCAAAAGCAAGGACCTGCTGCTGAGAACACTGCTGAAGAGACTCAGAAAGGTTTATTCCAGAAACTGACCCTACATGTGTCTCAGTTTTTAACAACATGCAGAAAGGGATGATCTCTTAGATTACAAAGGACCAAACTGCCCAGGAGACTGGGGAGAAATCTCAGTGACCACAGCCCCTCCAAACTGTAGTCATAAGATAGGTAGAGACCTGCATCTTCAGCAGTCATAACTCCTATAAGAGTCACTCTAGCCTGTAACTTGGTAGCACGCAATGGAAACTTTAGAACATTTCCCAGAATTCGCTTGTGCATATAGGGTGACCAGATGTCCCAATTTTATAGGGACAGTCCTGATTTTTGGGTCTTTTTCTTATATAGGTTCCTATTACCCCCTACCCTCACCCTGATTTTTCACACTTCCTGTCTGGTCACCCTATGTGCATAGCAAAAGCTAAATATGTGATCAGATGCATTTGGTCTCTAGTGGCATCAGTGGCTTCCTACTCATATATTCATGGGGCGGGGGAAGTAGCAGACTTTTTAAATAACAAATTTTCACTGGTGCCTTTTGCTTTTTTTACAATGCATTTTAACATAAATGAGAGATTAACATAGGAAAAAGTACTTCAGGTGCATGCTCAGTAACTTTTTTTTCATAACGCTTTAATGGATTCAGGGTTGAACACTACTAAAATCTGGATTTATTAGAAACGCTCCGTGCATTTCAATGGAGTTTTTCTCATGAATCTGGATATTTTACATTATTTCAATAGAGCTGACCCTCTAATTCATTAGAAATGCTCCAATATAACCAAGGGATCATTTCTAATTATTCTGGTTTTACAGGAAATCCAAGGGTCAGCTGTACTGAAAACAATTGTACTAACCTCTAGGTTTATTAGAAAAATGCTTGTGTCTCAATGGAGCATTTCTAATCAATTGGATAAATAGGAATCCTGCACCCAAATAAATCCCCTTTATTGGTGAAACAGACCCATGGATTTGTTGTTACTGCCATTCTTTAAAAAAATACAGTAGGACTTTTTTTGGGTGGGTGCAGTAGGACTTTTTTGTACTTTCTAGTGAAATTCCCCCTCTGTTGTACTCACTTCTCTATGAGATAGAGGAGTATCTGGTAATTGCAACTGTCTGGGCTGGAGAGGGGGAGACCCCAACTTCCTTTTTTGAGGTCTCCCCATGAGCATCCTCTCGACAATCGTTCCCCTGTATTCAGGAGGGTCCATTTCTAAGGAAAGAGAACTCAAACCCCAGCTAACCGAGCAGAGGGCGCATGTGCGTGTGTGGACACTGCTGATGCCACTCCAAAGAGCCATGATGGGGTATTGGAGTGAAAGAACACACACCTCCTTCTCCTCCTCCCCCACCTTCCCAAACAGCATCCTTTCCTGGGAAGCTCTGATATATTATGTGACTCCAGGAGCAGGGACGCTAGTCATGGGCCTAGAAAGCCTATGTAGTTATCCAGCCATAGAGGTAAAATGGTATGTGTTTTGGGATGGGGCTTCTACAAAAAGCTGCTAGGTAGGTTGAGCCTACTAAAATTTGTTGACCGGAAAAAAGAGACAATTTTAATTATTTCAGTTTTGTTTATCAAATAATTTTTAGTTGAACTGATCCTATACAGACACACGTTTTAATAAGATTCCACTGAGATAAAAGAAGCACTGGTAATGAATCCAGATTCCTTGTTCTCTGTGTGAATTACAAACCAGTCTAGTCCCGGTCTGAGCAATATTCTAGCTCTCCTTGTTACACTCTAGGAAATTCACTGAGCAACTCATCTGTGGTAGTGACAAACCTGCAAAAATGGAAACTCCTCTTTAAAATAGATTAGCGTAAGTTAGTTCTCTCTTTTTAGGAAGCCAGATGATTTTTACCTGGCTGTGAAAGCTGAGAAATCCAGGCTAGAGCCAAAAAAAAAAAGATTCTGCCCAGAAGTTGCTAAAATGTTGTGCCTCTGCCTAGTGCTTGAATATATGATCAGTGTATTCCCTGAATGTGGGAAGACGTTGACCCTGCCTATGATGGTTACTGAGAGTCCAGCATAAAGACTGAGTATGAATGAGACCGTCCTTGATTTCTTTGTTTCTTGGCACTTTTGCTCCCATAACAGAAGTTTATGCTTCCAGTTCAGTTGTCCTCTAAGTGATAAGGCCTTTACTGAAGAATGTAGATCCTGGTGGGAATATACTTGGTCAGGAGGATTATAGCAAAGATAGCAATGTGATTTCAAGTCTTTTCCTGCCCTAGAGGCATTCGCAAAATCACCAACAGGCAACCTCCCCCTACCCACTCAAATGAGATACAGCAGTTTATCATGTCAAACCTCACTGCTGAGCGCAGTGTCTAGGGCCTCTGGCTGTCAGAGGCAGGATTTCATCTTGGGGTCCCTACGGCCAAATAGAAAGCCTCAAATGTTCATTTATGTTTCTTATTGCCTGGCCAAACCTGTGTGTGCTTTAAAAAGTTTAAACAGCTGACCCATGTATTAATGGGGCTCAGAAAAATACCCAAAAAGTAAAAATGTTAAATATATTTTTTTAAACAAAAATGCATTTTACTCTCACCTTCTTTTGCATTAGTTGCCTATATGATATGCTTCCTATTGTGGTACTAGTTCTTGAAATGAATCTCTCTTATTGAAACCTTGGAAGCAATCCAATTTGAGATAAATACTAAAATATTGTTGGACAATCTGGTTCATAGACAGAACTACATAGAAGTGTGTGTGTCTATAATGAAGTGTGTGTGTGTGTGTGTGTGTAAATATATATTATATACACTATCCGTATATAAAGTTTGTGTGTATATATATGTATATTCAAGTTATATCTATTTAAATACTTGTATGTGTATATAACATAAACACACATCTGTTCAAAATGGTGCATAGATGTACATATATTTGAGTTGTATATGTGTTTATATATTTATAGACTTGGAAGGATTAGATTTTTATTTGGTAAATGTTGGAAAACATCAATTTCACCGTACACCCACAAACCAACAGAAAAAATTTCGAATCAATATAATAATAGAAATTTACAGATAGGCAAAGTAAGAAAAATGCTGCTTGACAACTTATTAGAGTTTGATTTAAGGATGTTAACTTTGTGGACATCACATGTCAAAATATACAATTTGTGTTATACAGCTTTAACTTTTTGAATTTCAGCATCTAATGTTATTAAATAATTGTCTAACCTCTCCATTGTGTGACACCCCTCCATAATTCTGTGCAGCTGTGAAAATTTAAATAGATAAAAAGAGAAAAAAACCTTAAAAATAAATATTGATACCTGTCAAAATTATAAAAACATAAAAATTGTCTTCCAAGCGTATATATTTGTGTGTATCTATTTTTATATACATTATATCTCCATGTACAAAGTGTGTATATACACATATATAGTTGAGTTATATTTGTGTGTGTGTCATATAGAATATGTCTGTAAAATATTTAGTATAGTGTGTACGCATATGTGTATTCATGGTGTATGTAAATTTGTGTAAGGTTTTTGTGCAACCATAATTAATCCTCTGTTCAAAATTTATTTCAGCTCTCATCATGAGCTCTTTGAAACAATGTTAATTGTTTCAGAACCAAAATCATTGATGATAACTCTTTTAGGAATTGTCATGTTGTCTATAAATATTTAGCAACTGGATTGCATTTGCCAGTGTAAGCCTGTATTACAGATGAAAAGGTAGCATCTGCTGAAATTAAAAGTGGCCACATTTTCACTGTAGCTTAATTAAATGCCAAAATTTATCTACATTAACAACAAAGTGGTGAAATTTATTGATCAATTCACATGATATAAGTTGACAAATGGCCTGAGCAATTTCCATAATTTTCTACACGTGTTAAAATTTGTAATGAAAAAAGAATACTATATTAACATTAAATGTAAAATGAAAGGGATATTTTATAATGGGAGCTAACGCCTGGGGCAGTGTACTTTGTTTTCCATGCCTTGTCCAGGCATAGGCTGCTTGAGCTGTGTACAGATGGGTCTCTGACAGTCCTACAGCTGTTCTCCTAATTGTCCATTAAGTGTTCTATTGATTCTCTGATTCAAAGTACATGTCTTTCAGCTCAGGCTATCCTGTGAAGTGGCAGGCACATTCCTTGCAGAATGACAGAGCTGCTTGAAACCTAAAAATGTGGGCTGCCAGTTTCAATTGAGGATCCTGCTTTCAAAGGAAAAGGCTTGGTTAAAGGAGCTTTGTAATAGCTGGTCAGGTTTTAGTTTCTAAACTTTTAGCATCAATCAGTTAAAGCAGCAGCAGCAGCAACATGAAGAGTTTTTTTTAATTCCTTGTTAAACATGTACAGATTGCACCTGGCTGATAAAGGGCTGTGAGTATATCAGTGCTTGCTAACAAGTGATTAGGCTTGTTTAGCTGTATGCAGACTTTTTTCCCAAGCCCCTGACATGCGCAAAGATGTTCTTTTCTCATTTGACTTGCAAGTTCACTTTTTGCATTTTTTTTTTTTAAAGCGAGATCATCTGCAATTCCAGATTATGCCAGTCAGAGCCCTGTTTAAAATCATCTTCCTTTAATATGAAAAGTGAAAGATAAGATGCATATCTGTTCCAAGGACCATAAATCTTCAAAGAAACAAATAGCCATAGATAAAACTGTAAAAGTTATTTAGTTCTCCACTGAAAGAGGTTTATTAATCTAAAATTTCCAGTCCATTGTGTCATGATTTGGTTATCACACTGTCTCATTTCTTGCAATTGTATGAGCCTTGTATCTCAAGCAAAGAGATGATAGCCCCATAGCTTAAACTTTATCAATTGCATTCAGATAATCTCCATCTCTAAGCAGATAAATAAATAAATAAATTGCAACATAAAAAATACCTTCCTAAACACAGAGATTTGGCTTGTGCAATGTACAGATTTTTAGCTAGAATTTTTTTACCCATATTTGTATATATTGATTTTGTAATTAAATACCTTTAAATTTCCACTTAATTTAAATTTGTTTTTTTAAAAATATATATATAATTTTCCATATAGAATAAGCAAACAAGGAAATGTATATGAACTCCATTGCGACTTACTACATAGAAACCATCTGTTAATTGTGCAAAAAGTGAGCTTTTTCTCTATAATTGAAATTACAAAATGGCCCTGTATATTTTTCTAAATATATATATCATTGAAATGAGACATGAAACTGTTTCAGATAAAACTTATGAGAGTTGTTTCTGTTCAAGAAGATTTTTATCCTTTATAATTTAAATAAAAGAAAAACACTCTGCTGTGAATGTTTGATATTCTTATTCTTTAATCATCCCCTTTATATTCTCGTTTTAGTTTTGCATTGTACCTAGCAAAATTCACAATCATGCAAGATAACATATTACTTTGACCCATCTATCAAATTATTTAGAGCCTTTTAATTTAAACCAGAATCTTGCTCCTTGAATTACATTACATAGTTTGTTTGTTTTTTTTTTTCTTACCTTGGCCCAGTTGTCTTTGAGATGTCAAATTTACAAGCAACAACGTGTGGTTCTAAGAAACAAATGAACTAGCCAAAAATGCAAATGAAATTTCTGCCTATGATTCACAGGCAAAAAAAGATGCATTTGAGATTTTATAACCAGAGTCTATCCCTATCCCATAAAAAGGAATATGTGTCAAATTAAAGAAGTCATCTAGGAGGTTGTAGAATATGTAGTAAGGCACATATTCTCAATTTAGGGATGTAAATTTCTACCTCCATGCATGGGGGGCTGATACACCAAATTCCCTGTGCATCAAGAGAACAATAAACTACTTCGTTGTTTTCACTGTCAAACAGATTGAATAAAAAAAGTCTCCTTAACGTAATAATAAACTATATATTGATACCTGCAAAACATTTTGTGAATCTACTTAGATTCCAGCACTTTCAATTACGCTGTTAGCCAGTTTTTTAAAAAGATTTTTAGAAGCTTTCAACTGTAGACTTTGGTCTTGTTGAATGAACTTCAGCTACAGTAAATTTTAAGTAAATTTGTGATGACTGAGCAATATACATTGGCTGAGCTAGAATCCAATAACCCACAGGACAAATTAATTTTCAACAAAAAGGGCAGAAATCTCAAGTGCCATGAGTATATGGAATCTCAGTCTATCTCTCTGGAGCCATTTTTGCAAATCACTATGGCTCTTCATAATCTAAATCAGTCTCCTTTAGCAGCAGAAAGATCTTTTTTCATGACAAAACAGAAGATGACATTCATTAGTGCCTAACTTGCATAAGCTACCTTAAATTTATTGGCGCTCTTATACTTATCGGGATAAGAATTTCTTTGTCTACAGCTATGGGAAAATTCCAGATGTACTACTAAAAAATATAAATGGTCACTTTTATCAGAACTTTTGGCAGTTTACTTTATTTTAGAAGTAAAACTGGTGGTTAAGGTTTTAAGACTTCCAGTGGGCGTTGTTTCAATCATGGTTAATATGCACCCAGGATAGCAATACCAGTGTAAGCGAGCGACTGTACAAAAATCCACACTTCTTAGAGAATTGCTGCTGCTTAGAGCGAGAGGTGTAAACTCTGCGCTACGTGGTGTATAAATACAATTTAGGGCATTACAAATGAACCCTAAAATTTATGGATGGATTCATGGCCGAGGGCCAAATCCTCAGCTGGTGTATCACAGTGCTTCTATTTGAACAGCTCCCTATGCCGGAGATCTTCTCGTGTACTCCTATTCTCTTTTCCCTATCCCACATCCTGCAGAAGCCATAGAACTTGGTTGTGTGAAAATGTATTATTAGGACAGTGTTAAGGAGTCAAATTGTAAATAAATGTGCTGCAGGTGCCTAGTGGTTTCTGTCCTCCCAGTTTATACTCTTCATTCCCTCTCCTGGGTGTAGGACTCTGCATTTATTAGTATTGAATCTCCTCTTGTTCCATGCAGTTCCTGCTCTTCTCAACTTTCCAAATCTCTTTGCAGTATGTGTCTGTCCTCTTGGATATTTGCAATGCCTCCAGCTTTGGTGCCATCCACAAATTTGAGCACTGGTGGCTTGGGCTACGACTAGCAGAAAGTATATCTGCTTAAAGAAGGACAAATGCTTCACCATTGTAACACAAGTCCAAGGGTTTTGCAGACTAGTAGATGTCCATGGACCGCAGTTTGAGAACAACTTCTCTATCAGAACCTTTAAGAAATGAAAAATATATTGAGATCTGTGGGGATGCACATTTCTGATGCAGAGTCAGGGGAGCAATTTCTTCCTGCAGTTCAGCTTATCCACCTCCCATTGCCAGTGGCATCTGCCTGTGCATATTGGAGTGTGTTCAACATTGGACAATGATGTTTGTTGTCTTATTGTTCTTTAAAAGATGACAATGTGACTGATGCGTTAAAAGACATGAAATAAATCCACCAGTGGATTCGGGGACTAAAACCACTTTAAGGGCTAGGGGAGAATTATCCTTAAAGACTTGTTCGTAAAACATGGACAGCAAGGACAGAATACTTAGATTAAGTGCATTAGGGCAGGGACCATTTTATTGTTATGAATACAGTGGGTCCATGGCTCCTAGGTAAGGTGACCAGATGTCCAGATACAATCAGGACTGTCTCGATATTTAGGTGTTTTTCCAGATATTTCATGGCGGCACTCCACTTTTTTTTGCTCCGCCGGCACCACTCCCCCCGCCCTTTTTTTTTTTTTTTGCTCCACCAGCAACCCCTCCCTCTCCCCCATGTGTCCCATCATTTTCTTCCTCTCATCTGGTCACCCTACTCCTAGGTGCTACCACCATGCAAATTAATAATAATAATAATATAATATATTTCCTGCTTATACGCTGTTAGTTTTAGGACATGCTCTTTAGTATTGTCTCTCTTGTGAACCCTACTCTCTTCAAATGTTCTGCTAGTACCTAGAGGCAAGAATAAATTCTTTAGGCCATCCTCAGAAAATCATGGTAACTCGTCCATCAGGCTTCAGTGGTAGCTGTGTTAGTCTTCATCCATCAGGAGTCATCTTTGCATCTTCCTCAAGACTAGAAAGGAGGCCCAAATTTTAAAGAGAGGGCAAGCCCCAGACCCTGCTCCCCTGCAGGAGCTTGAGGGCCAGATTTAAATGGCTGACGGGCCGGATTTGTGTAATCTAGAAAAGTCCTTTTCCTCTCTCATTTTCCCCCCCACCCCTGACCAAAAGAGGACTGTTCTACTGGAACAAATTTGAAAAAGGCTTCTCCTTTTTCATCCTTTATTGAAATCATAACCCTTTGTTTCTGACCTACTGGTTTGTTACCCGGGAAATTCATAGGGCTATTGCAGATTCATCATTTTGATTCCTCTGTTCTCTCTATATATCTAAGTAAATGGGTCTAAAATTTAATTACAAGAAACATATCAATGACATGAGAACTCACTTTCTGATCTCAAATCCACGTGATTTATAAAAGGGGGGTAAGAATGAAACATCCTCATCTTGGTACAGATTTTCAAAGTTACAATAGGTGCATTCTCTTGCACATCTATGTTTGCATGCAAATACCGTGGCTGCAAATCAGACCTTTTCCCCCACAGACATGGTTGGGTTTTCACACTCACCTGATCTTGTCTATACCCAAAAACCTAATGTGCCCATGTACGCTGGGTATTTGTTTCCCTAAATTAGACATGCAATTGTATGTGAATGCCTAACTTTGAAAATCTGGCTTTTTATGGACTTTACTGGCCTCCCTGGCATGTAGCCATATTGATGTGAATCCACGTTTTGGATCCATCACATCATATCCAAGACCTATATGTGTATTTTACTGTGCACTGCTGCCCATTTTTTTAATACTAGACATACAATATGAGTTAAATAACTCCAACATGATGGACTAATCAGTATTGTCCTTGCCATGTTCCACAAAGGTATGGGAGGCACTTCACTTTTTATCAAGCATTTCTCTGGCACATAGAACCTCTTCTTAACCACATTGCAAAACATTCCTTTTTCTCTATTGGTTTTCAGCCTTTCGCAAGGTCGTTAATCTTCTAGTGATGGTCAAATCTCATAAGTGTCAGAGGTTCAGATTGGCTAGTAAAGCACAAAAGTTTGGATGTTTAACCCAAATCTGAGAAGAACTATCTGAGGTCTGTAGAACCCAAGATTATCAATACAAACACACCTTCTGCCATAGTCTTCCATCTTGTGTACTTCTGGTTCCAGACGGAACCAGGAAGTTCAGATGTAGTGGTGAAAATCAGATGCAGGGGTGAAGAACAGGATATGCTTGGAGGAGGTATAGTGGAATTCTTCTGCAGTTTACTGTTTCAGATTTGAACAAAAGCTCAGGTTAGTTTTTATTTTATTGTTTATCTCTACTAGAAAAATCAGGAATTCTTGTTTTATCATCTGTGTTCTAATCCTGGCTTTGCGGCAGCCTCAGTGGATAACCTTGGGCAAGTTTTTCCCCTCTATAAAATGGCAATAGTAATATTTACTTCCTTTACAGAGATGTTGTGAGGTTTATGGCTTGTCTAGATAAACATTATTTAATTCACCACAAATGGGAGTTTTATACCCTCTACTAGCCTGCTGCAGGCTAACTGACTAGGTAGACTCTGTTGACTCTCATTAGCAGTTAGTTAATGTGCTTTGATCTAGTCCCATTTCAAAGAGGACTAGATCAAAGTGTATTATTGAACTGTTAATGTGCTTCAGTAGGGTCCACACGGACAGTTAGTTGGTGGCAGACTATGCAAGGTTGAGTCACACTGCACTAGCCCTGAAATAATTGTGCATGTTGACAAGCCCTTAATGTCTGTAAAATGCTCTGAGATCCTCAAAAATGCTACAGTATTACTGTATAGAAAAGAAAAGCATCCTAGCACAAAAGATTGTGGAGAACAGGGACTACTAAAAATAGCCCCCCGTTTAGAAAGATACAGCATGAAAAGTGTGCAGGGAGAATACTTAATGCACTATACCTGTTCCTAAAGCCGTGGGCATTCCAGGTGGAATAGGCATTTAAGCCTTGTGTAAGTTTCCAATAGCCTCACTTGTATTTAACAGCACAACAAAATGACTCTTACCTGACCTGATGGATTTTCTCCAGGAAAGCAGTGAGCACAGCAGCAACTGGGGAGGAATCTCCCTCCGCCGGTTGGGAGGGCTAGGGCCTTGTGGAGAAATCCTGTTGGAAAGAGCCTTTTCCTTGCTCCTGGACCTCTTTAACATGTAGGCCCCCGCTCTTTATGAAAGAGGATGATTTAGGAAGTATAAATGGATGCATTCTGGTGCATCATCAGTGCTCAGCTATGCTTCATGGTTCTCTTGCCCTAAGAACGTGAGCTACACGCTTGATCAGCCAAGAGAAGCTGCTGCATCTCCACTGATATATAGTCCAAAAGGTGCAGTGCATAGCCACTGTAACAAGAAAAGGATCAGTTCGTGGGCCCGGGGTATTAACGTGTTCCTCAAATCATCCTTCCAGGAAAGTTATGACACTAGAGTACTACATGGGTTCTCAGGACAAATTTTTTGGTGGCCTCAGTGTGTGGCCACCAACTCTTGCTGGTGGCCTCTCTCCCACTTTCCCCTAAAATACTTAATTAGCTTTAGGAAAAACAAATAATTATGCACATGTACATGTCCAAATCATTGTAATTTATTTATTGCTAGCTAGTAAGTCTGTTGTAAAAAGTGATATTGTCAAGCATAAAAGTATCACTTTCACAGAAGACTTATTCAGCTCCAGCAAGCCTGGGGACAAATTAAACCCTGGATGGGGGGTCGGGGTAGGCAGTAGGGGCCAGGGGTGATGGAGTTGTGGGGGTCAGGGGAGCCAGTGTGGGGCCAGAGACTGAAGCCCCGTGGCCCGTGGGATGAGGATGGAGCCTGAAGCCATGTGGCCAGAGCCTGGGGTTGGAGCCTGAAGCCCTGCGACCAGAGATTATCACCCCACCACTCCAGAGGTGAAGCCAAAGCCTGAGCCCCACCACCTCTGAGAAGGTGGGGAACTCGCCATTTGCCTGCTCCTCCAGCCTTGTGCTCCAGCTATTTCCAGAAGGGGACCAGGACCAACCCCGCCTGCAGCCCCAGCAGACAAGGCTGTGGCTGCAAGAAGCCACTGGTGGCATTTGAGAGCAGATCAAATCACATCATCATGTTTGCTAATTATTGTTAGTTTTCAAATTGCAACACATTATATTTCACATCAATTTCTCCTTTGATTTAAAGCTGATTGAAAGCAGAACAAAATGGCTCGATTATAACGTTACCATATCTGGATCTCTCTCAAAATGAGCCCAACTTAATTTTAGCTCTGCATAATGCTAAGGAGATCTCTGCTGTAATCTGGCAATCTTTTTAGGATGGTCCTGAGGGTGTAGCATAAAATAAGAAGGCAATTCACTTACATCAAGCTTTTTGGTTTGCAGTTTAAGTTGATATATTTGAAATGAAGGCAAGGATTTGTTTAAACCTCTTCCGGAGTGAGACACCCATTTCCAGCAGCTGTGATATCTCAGCACAAAGCAGGGCGTAGGGAGAAGAGTAAGTGTAAATAGGCTGAGATACTCCATGCAGGGATTGTTCAGATTCACCTGGGAATGGTGAAATCTCTTGACAATGGAAGTAAATAACTACATTAAAATGGTTTATCCTACCTCCCTAGCCCCCCCCCCAAACATAATGATCTGAAAACTAATTAGTACCACTCCCAGCCCCTCCGTGCTCCGGCATCCCCATGTTGACTTGTAGGGATGGGGACTGTAGCCTGCAAACCTCATTGAATCCTTGAAGCCATGGGTCAAAGAGAGGCCAGTCCATGCTAGCACACCTCTGGAGATAGCCAGCCTCCTACCTCCTGGGTCAGAAGGATCCCACAAGAGCCACGATTCCATTAGTTATTCCCCCTGCAGCTAGGCACTATTCCCTGTGTCCCAGGGGTTTAGAAGGCTCTTGGGAGAGATGCTGCTGCTACTGCTAGCAGTAGCAATGCCTAGACAGATTTCTGAAGGTGCCAATTCCAGCTCATTTCATATGTGGAAGTAGGAAGCCTGTAAGTGATGGAGGGTAAACATTGCAATGAATGCCTGAGAACCCTGGCTTTCTGCTCCCACACGTACACCACACCATATAGCTGTTATAGTCCTCAGACAACCACTCCCATCCCATCCTGCACTCGCTCCTCTCACTCTCATTCCCAGACAGTTCAAGAAAGTGGATGGCTTAGAGCATTAGCAATGAGATACAAATCCTTTCACATCTAGATCACTAGTTTAAATTCAGTCATAGGCCCACTTCTCCTATTGTAGGATGCAAGCAACTCCCATTGATTTTCAATGAGAGTTCCACTGACTTCAAAGAGAATGAATTGCATAATGCAATGGGAGACTGGGGACCAAAGTTGGTAGTGACCCACATTTGTTACCATGTGAGGGGTATTTGGTGGTCATACCCACTTTCCAGCAGACAAACGTCCACCAATGTCAGGACTAGTCCACCCACTCATTGTCAGTATCTGCCATTGATTGTCTGGCTCTGGAGACTGGGTTATCCTGTCAGCCCTTGAGGTGTTCCCATCAGGTCAAGGGTGAGGAAGCTTGTTATATGGATCTCACATAGGAATACGCTCAGGATAGCACTGCAAGATGACAGGCTCCACCCAGCAGTAGTTGCTATAGGAATGTGTGAAAGAGATTTCCTTCTCCATGCCTACCAATGGGTCACTTTTCACAGAAAGAACATTGTGTTGAAATTGACTTGGTTTTAGGGATTGCCTCATTTGAACTGGTTGCTCTATGTTGTCCTGATGGCCCAGTGATGGCATCAGACTGAAACTGGCTCTTGGACACTCTGATTGTGTTTGTTGCCTGCAGCAGCGCTGCTGATCCCCTGCTCTCTGTGTACTGTTATGAGACTAGCCCATCAAAACTGTCAATATAGTTTATTCCGCTGCACACTTATTCCCTCATTTGCTCCAATGCATTTGAAAATCCTTAAATATCAAGAGACATGGAATTAAAAAATAACCATCACCAGGTGAAAACAAAGCCACAGCAACCAGGGGGCCAAATTCAACCCGGATGCAATTTCATCAGAATAGCACCAGAGGTAGAATTTAACCCACAGCCTGTCTGAATCTTGGCAGTTGAACTAAAAATGCAGCTATTGTAATAACCAATTCTGACTGTGTCACTTTCTCTAGATAAATGTAGAGGAAAATTTAAGGCATTAAGGGAAGGAGCTCAAAATCAGGTGATGGCCACATAATACACGCTGGGGAGGAAATCCTGGCAAGAATTTGATTGTGTGTATCTGTGTGTGTATTACCTATAGGTATGTATATTAGAAATTCACAAGTCTAAGTCAAAAAACATCTAGAATGGTTCTTTGGATGCAAAAAAATTCCTTGCAGCAAGATCAGTTTTTGCAATAAACGAAATAATCCCAGCCCTTTAAGTAGGTGACCATAGTTACCATTCACATTTCCTTACACTTTGCAAGTGGTGCATGAGAGGTCTGATTAAACATGATACAAAAAGAGCTTGCAAGTAGCACTGTTTACTAACATTTCAATTTCTATGCCTCATTTATTAGACTTAGAATAAAAAGGTTAGAGGGGTGTTTGGGATTGTCTTTAACCTTGATGATATTTCCACTGAAGCAGCATAATGGCTCTTAATTGCTTAAGTGAAGAGAACATGTTGACATGTCCTTCTTTGTGCTTAAAGCTCTGTGCCTAAACCATTATGCTAATTCAAGCATTATATACACCAAAGTATTTATGGGACTGACACAAGTGATGTTGCAGGTAAAGGGCTGTGAAATGGTCTGTAAACAGAGAGAATTGATTCCAGGCCCAAAGCAATGCTGTTAAAGTCACAGACATTGAACAGCCAGCCCTACAATTTCTATCCAGATTGTCAAACTGGGTCAGACAGTGTCAGCAGGGCTGCCATTATAGATCAGATGGGTGGTTTAATAATATGTAAACCAACCACATAAATGGAAATTAACGTGGAAGCCTTGAGTACCTGATTTTGGCCTTCTTTCTTTCTTTCTTTTTTTGCGCAGCCCGTTTTGGTTACAGAATTCTGAGTTGCAACATTTGCTAAAACATTTAGGTGTAAAAAAGTAAATCAGCATAATGGATTGCAATTGTATTTCCCTAAGTCGAGAGAGCAGCACTGCAGCCTGACGAGATCACAGAAGAATATGTGTATCATTTAAATCTTTGTGCAATAATATAAAATAAAAAAATCCATAGATTTGACCCACTAGTCCTTCAGTATTTTTAGTTTTATACATTATCTGCCTTTTAATACTAGGGAGTGAGGTTAATATGTAAAAGAGCACTGTTACGTTTAAAATAAAACAGTTTTCAAATATCTTCTTACACGGTTTACTAATAACCACAGACTCTCAAAACAGAAAGAATTTTGAAAGTCTAATTTGCTTCTCATCCTTTTATGCCATTTATTTACTTTTTGTATTTCACTCACATAAATCAATGAAATTAGAAATTTTTTTTTTCTACTTATTTTCACTCTAGGTTCTGATGTACTAGCCCAATTCTTTTGTTTCGCTTTAAACTGATACAGAGGTATGTTCAAATCTCTCACTCACATCTAATGTATTTTCATTCAAATATTTTAATATATTTTTAATTTCATGAAAACATTTAAATTCATACTCGAATTCATGTGTAAATTGTAAATTCAGACAAAAATCTTATATTCATAGCTGTTTGTAAGGAACTAGCATACTTTGGACATGATTAAAATAATACTAAATAATAATTTAAAAAAAGATTTTGTAATCCGTCTTTCCTTTTTAGAAAAATCTAAATGTTGAACCTAAACTTGTGCATGTCCTTTGAAATGCAACGTGTTTTGATCTGATTTAGAAGTGATTCAGCAAGAGGGATATTTTTGATTAAATGGACCTTGTTGCACAGGAAAAATCTGGACAAGTTGCTGCCTGTTTCTTCAACCTCCTCCTTCACAACATGATGCTGTTTCTCTGAGCAGAGTACACTGCAAGGTACACACCAAGGACATACCTCCTTCCCCCTCTGTGGAAAAGTTCTGTTTCAGTGCTGTTTCCTTGTTCACAGATTTCTGCATTGTTGAGAACGTTATCCTGTAAAAACTGCACCAGATCAAACGATTCAAAGGCAGATTTTGGCAACATGCATCCCAACTTAACATGTCTGCCAACAGGGTTATAATGTTCTGACTGTTTCTTGGACCATTGGCAAATATTTATATGGCACTATGAGATATTAGACCTATATGGTGATTGTAAAGAGGTGTCAATATTTTCATATTAAGCCACGAGGCAAATATTTTTAATGGTTCATAGAGTGGAATAGCAGAAATAATCTAACCCCGGGTTGAGTCCCCTGCGCACTTTGGAGTTCCCTTAGACAAAACCCATTCACATGGGAAGGGGTTAATATTCCCCTTGCAGTATTTTGAAAAGTAAAATAAATAGGCTGAGGATTTATTCTAGTATAATAATTGAAGGGGACTGATGGTCTTGGGAATACAAATGTGAACAAAGAGATGCTGGAAGGTTCTATACCTATATTTGGGGGCTACATAATATATTTGCATATTACACAGTACATGATTTTTTGCATGTTTAATGCTTGAAACAAATATTTCTTAACTGATCAAATATGTTGTGCTTGCTCTTTATTAGCTACAGGTTGCAGGACATCTTTGACGTAAGATTTTTAGTGCCATGATGAAACTGAGGCAAAAATATCACAGATACAATCTTTCCATAGGTGATCGTTCACTTCCTGTCCCATCCCAAACCGGGAAATGGAGAGGTCTACAAAAATGGAGAAATAAAATAACAAAATTGAACCAGACTCTTAAAAAACTTCATACAGTGATTGGTTGAGGTCAGATCTTATTTTAATGAGACTAATTTATTTATATCAGGGGTCCCCAACGTGGTGCCCATGGGTGCCATGGCAACCGCGGGGGCATCTAAATGTGCCCGCGTCCTGGTCAGCGGTAGAGCATCCACTGAAATGGTGCTGAATTTCAGCGGCATTTCGGCAGCGACGCCTCTCGATGACGCCGCTTGCCACTGACAAGCGGCATCATCGAGAAGCATCACCCCTAAATTTCTGCGACATTTCGGCGGCGATGCCTCTCGATGATGCCACTTGCCGCCGACAAGGGACGTCATCGAGAGGTGTCGCTGCCAAAATGCCGCTGAAATTCAGCGGCATTTCGGCGGTTGCTCCACCCCACTGGCTTATATGATTTAGTATTTAACTTTACATGATATGCACCACAGTAATATGCAATACCAACCTGGTGCAATCAATAGCATTTCAGTTCCTGTTATTAATTGGACTATACTTGAAGTCAGGGTGGA